>NW_008359198.1:95083-158884 GCF_000622305.1 Nannospalax galili | reverse complement strand
ATTGATTCTTTGTATTGTTTTCTTTGTTTCTATTTCATTAATTTCTGCTCTTATTTTTGTTATTTCTTCTCTTATGCTGGGTTTGGGTTTCATTTGTTCTTGCCTTGAGTTGCAGTGTTAGGACATTTATTTGGGCTTTTTCCAATTTTTTAATGTAGGCACTTAGAGCTATAAACTTTCCTCTTAGGACTGCTTTTAATGTGTCCCAGAGGTTGTGTTGTGTTGTATTGTCCTCTTCGTTGAGTTCTAGGAATTCTTTTATTTATTTCTTAATTTCTCCTTTGACTCATTCATTGTTTAGGAGTGCATTGTTCAATTGCTATGAGTTCATGTAGTGACTACGGCTTCGTCCAGTGTGGATTTTGAGCTTAATTGCTTTGTGGTCCGATAGAATGCATGGAATTATTTCAATATTTTTGTATTTATTGAGGTTTGTTTTGTGGACCAGTATGTGGCCAATTTTTGAAAAAGTTCCTTGAGTTGCTGAGTAGAAAATATATCCTTTGGTGTTTGTGTGGAATAATCTAAAGATGTCTGTTAGGTCCATTTGATGCATGGTATCATTTAATTCAGACATCTCTGTTTATTCTTTGTCCATTTGACCTTTCTAATGGATACAGTGGGGTATTGAAGTCCCCTACTATTACTGAGTTGGGGTTAATCTGTGTCTTATAGTCCTGTAGTGTTGTTTTTATGAATTTGGGTGCACCAGAATTTGGTGCATATATGTTAAGAATTATAATATCTTCTTGGTTAACTGTTCCTTTCATCAGAATAAAGTGACCCTCTTATCTCTTCTGATTAGTTTTACTTTGAAGTATATTTTGTCAGATATTAGAATTGCAACCCCTGCTTGTTTCTTAATGCCATTTGCTTGGACTATTCTTTTTCCTCCTTTTACCTTAAGGTAGTGCCTGTCCTTGAAGGTGAGATGGGTTTCTTGCAGACAGCGAAGAGATGGATTTTGTTTCTTAATCCATTTGCTTAGCCTGTGTCTTTTGACTAGGGAGTTCAGTCCATTGATATTAAAGTTATTATTGAAAGATGTGTATTGGTTGCCATCATTTTGATTGCTGTTTGTGTTCTCTGTGTAATTTTGTTTCCTAGATTATATCTTTGTTTATTTTCTTTTATTTCTATAGTTGTTTCTCTCTCTGCTCTCTGTATTGCTTCAAGTATTCTTTGAAGGGCTGGTTTTGTGGACATGTATTCTTTCAGGCTATTCATCTCATAGAAGATTTTTCTTTCCCCCTCAACTATAATAGAATTTTTTTGCTGGGTATAGTATTCTGGGCTGGCATCTATTGTCAGGTAGAACTGGAAATACCTTGGTCCAGGCTCTTCTGGCTTTCATAATTTGCATTGATAAGTCAGCTGTAATTCTGATGGGCTTTCCTTTGTATGTGACTTGTTTTTCTTTTGCTGCTTTCAGTATTCTCTCTTTGTTCTGCACATTTAGTGTGTTTACTATGATATATCATGGGTTGTTTCTTTTCTGATCCTGTCTATTTGGTGTTCTATGTGCTTCCTGTATTTGTATGGGGATATCTTTCCTTAATTCTGGAAAACTCTCTTCTACAATCTTGTTTAGATCTGGCCAACACCATTAATCTGAAATTCTTCTTCTTCCTCTATTCCTATGATCCATAGATTTGGTTTTTTCATGGTGTCCCACATCTCTTGTATATTCCATTGCTGTGTTTTTAAAATTTTTCCATACTTTTTGCTTGAGTGGTCCAATTCTTCAACTTTATCCTCCAGGTTTGATATTCTGTTTTCCATTTCATTCATTCTAGAAGTGAGACTTTCCCCTGTTGTTTCAACTTGGTTTATTGAGTTTTGCACTTCCTTCATCATTCCTGCCCGAGTTTTCTTCAATGTTTCCTTCTCTTTTGTGAATTCATTTAAAAGTTTATCCCTATCTTCTTTTAGCTCTTTGATTTGTTTGTTTGTGTGTTCTTTAAATTCATTGAATTCCTAGATCATGTTTATGGTTGTTATTTTGATTCAGTGTCCTGGGTTATCTCTAGGGGGTTCTCCTTGTAGAACTCTTCTACAGGATTGGTGAGCTTTGCTGGGGACATAGTGTTTTGGCTTTCCATTTTATTATTCTTTCGCTGTGGTTTTGGCATGTGAATTTCTTTTGTTGTTTATGATTCTGATATGAGAATTAAGTTGAAGTATGCTTCTGTTTATATTATTGGGGTACCTAGATCCTTTCTTTATTGGTTATGTAAAGCTGGTTGGTACAGGGTTCAGGTTCTCTCAGGTTTATTTTGGAGGGAACTGATGGCTTCAGATCAGCTATTCAGGGAGTACCCACAGAAGCCCAATTCAGTTTCCAGTCACATACACTCAGACTTCCTTAACCACGTGGAGGCAGGAGCCAGGCTCTCTCAGGCAGTCCCATGCATTTTCAGTCCTATGTCAGAGGGAGGCCAGAACTTGGCACTCTCTGGTGGTCTGCTGAGATCCCAGCCACTACACCAATGGAGGTCTGCACCACCCTCTCAGGCTGTCTGCTAGGATCTCAGCCTTAGCCTACCAAAGCCAGATCTGCTGGGGCCTTGGGATGGGATTCACAAAATCCGGGGTAGGGGGATGGTATGGTGCAATTAGGGGAAGCTCACCACCATGTGGAGGTAAGATCTGGGGCTGTCAGACAGTCCCCTGGGTTCTCGGGCCCGCTGGTAGTTGGAGGCCAGAAGGAGACCAGAACCCGGCACTCTCTGGCGGTCTGCAGAGCTCTGAGCCACTACCCTGATCTCAGCTCCAAACTCTTGTCTTACACTTATCTTTGACTGCATTTGTCTATGGAAACTCTTCATATCGTAACCATCTGTGTTTTCTATCTTGTGATTCTTTTTTTAAAGTAAAAGTGTTTATTGCTATATATTGATTATTCAAAAGGGATTTCATTATGACTTTTTAAATACTTTATTATTTTTATTTTTAAACTTTTTTTATTGAGCTTTTAAAATTTCATACATTTCCTACTCATATCCAGACCCCCTCTGCCATCCATGCATCCCCTTTCCCCACCAAACCCTATGCACTCTGCCATATATGCTGAGTCCTATTCATTCAGGTGTTTGTACCCAAATGTCCTTCAGTGTAAATGTGTCCACTGGAGTCTAGTCAGCCCATTCAGTGTTTGTATGTAAGTCATACTCTTCCCTCACCCAGCAGCAAGCAGTCTTAAATAGTTTTTGGTCTAGTGCTGACCCACCACCTCTTGCTTATGTCCCCTTTGTGTCCTTGTTTAATTGAGCTGATGTGGGTCCCATGCTGTATGCCACCTCTGCCACAGGCAAACCTGAAGAAGCCTCCTTTGGCCCGGAGGCCTCCCCCTTATATGTTTATGAACCAGCCCTGGCTCTTACAATCTTTCCACCTCCTCTTCCACAGCGGTCCCTGAGCCGTGAGTCAGTGAGGTTCCATATAGGAGCCCAGTCCTACACTCTACAGTCTCTTGTTCCCCAATACTTGGCCAGTTGTGGCCTTCTGTGTGTAATGCACTCTGATGTACATGGAAGCCTCACTGGTGAGAGTTGAGGGGTGCATTAGCCCTCTCTTTAGCCCTTATTCCACTATGTTCCATGAGCCTTGGTTGTAGGAATTGGACTGCAGATTTGTTGCCTAGTGCTAGGCATCTCCCAGGTGTGTGTTCTCTATGCCTGACCAGAGGTGGAACTCTGCTGTAGCCTCCATCTATTGCAAAAAGTTTCTTTGATGAGTGCTGTGTGGCATGTTTGTTGCTCTAAGGGAGGTCTCTTCTGTCTTGCACTGTGTTTCCTTCGAAGCAGCTCCTAGGCATAAATATGCATTAATGTTCACTCTACGTGTACTTCTTATGGGATTTCCGGGACGTCACTTTTCCCTCTAGGTTTCCTTCCCCCTAAGATTCACTTATCTCTACTCTTTTTTCCTCCCATCTGGCCTCCCTCTTCTCTCCGTTCCTTGTTACAGTGCCCCCATTAGTTCCATCCTCCCCCCAATACTTACTGACTCCTTCCATCTTTCCGTTCCTGACTTCCCTCCCTCCCACACATCATGGTCCCTTGCATGTCCCTCTCTCCTCTCCTCCTTGACGATTACTTACAATTTTTCCACCTCCCTTGGGTAGCATCTGTTCCCTATTATCTCCCTTTCAGATTGTTTCTTTTCCTTTACCTCCATGTATCTTTTGCCTTTACCTGGTTCCTGGTGTTACTTCAGAATTTATACACTCACACATAGGGGACTGGTGCTGCAGTCCACAAATGAGGGAGAACACACGTCACTTGCTTTTCTGTGCTTGTGTTACTTCACTTAGTAAAACACTCTCTAGCTCCATCCATTTACCTGAAAATTTAATAATGTCATCATTTCTTACTGCTGAGTAGAACTCCATTGAATAGACGTACCACATTTTCATTAACCACTTGTCAGTCGAGGAACATTTAAGTTGTTTCCATTTCGTAGCTGTTGTGAAGAGAGCAGCAACAAATATGAATGTACAGGTATCTCTACAGTATGATGAGTCCTTTGGGTATATGCCCAGGAGTGGTATCAGTGGATCATATGGTAGATTCAGTTTTAGTTTTTTGAAGATTCTCCATACTGCTTTCCATAGTGTTTGCATGAGTTTGCATTCCCACTAGCAGCGAATGAGAGTTTCTCTTTCTCCACATCCTCTCCAACATTTGGAGTCTTTTGTTTTCTTGATCTTGGCCAATCTGACTGGGGTAAGATGAGATCTTAAAGTGGTTTTGGCTTGCGTTTCTCTAATTACTGAGGATGTTGAGCACTTTTTAAGGTGCTTCTTAAGCATTTTTATTTCTTTGCTTGAGAGCTCCCCATTTAGACCTATCACCCATCTTTTTACTGGGTTGTTTATCTTCTTCTTTCTCTTTTGAGTTCTTTTATATTCTGGATATTAATCCTCTGTCGGATGTAAATCTCCCACTTAGTGGGTTTCCTTTTCCCTTGTGTTTCACTAAATTTTTCCCTTTTTTGCTGGAGACCCACCCCCACTCAGGGTCTCCTGGTCCTGACACTGATTGACAAATGGACATAAGACTTTCTATTTGGATTTTGCATAGTTTATATGGCATTTGGGAGGGGGTGGCTTACAAAGACACGGATTCCTACAGGCCTTTCCTTTTCCATATCTGAAATACACTCCATGCACCTCCCACCTGCAGTCTTCCTCCCTTGCTGTTTGCCCAGTCTCAATATGGCAGCAGCTGCACACCTTCTACCCAGTGTACTGTGTCCACACTTGCCCTGGATCAACTCTAGCTTTGGGAGGAGCTTTCAGGTTACACTCTACCCCTTCCTCCAGCTCTTACAGACTTTCTGCCACCTCTTCTGCAAGAGTCCCTGAGCCTTTGCAAGAGTGACAGATGCAGGGAGATCTGGTATCATGGCAAGATATTGACCTCTTGGGCCTCCCCATCATTCATCTTCAAGGTGTGGCAGCTGCTCTATCTTGGTGGTGTTTCCCCTACTATAAAGGCAAATGGAACAAAGTAGACACATCTAAATAAACACAGATGTAAATACAGATTCCTAGAAGATATCCCAGTAGGTGTACCAGTATTCGTTAGACAGTATACTTGCAACGGTTTCTCCACAGGGGCCTATAGCCTTCCCTGACACTGCAGGTTGGCCCGGTCTATGGCACCAGATGCATGTCCCCCCCAGGAGGAGGCCTTATCCAATTAGAAAATTTTCAGTTGTACATATGTTAGTCAAGCCATTATTGCACTAGCAGGCATTGTTTGGCATGTCTATAGTGTACAGCATGCAGGATCCATTGTTGAGCAGAATCATAGGAGATCCTGTTTCCCCAACCATATGCATAGCACCTTCTGGCACTATGAAAGCCATCCATCCAGTGGCATGGAGGTTTTAGCTTAGTCTCGGCTCTGTTTCTTCTTCTCATGTGCTGACATCATGCAGTGTCTACAGCAGCATGGCCTTACTGACCTTTCTACTATACAACTGACATTAGTGGCAATATCCTTGGTTAATCTGATATCCTTTAGGATCTCTCTGACCAAAGCTCATAGGGGGTCAACCCACCCCTGGTACTGTAGTTTTTCTTAACAGTTGTGCAGTTTTGGGACTTTCTGTTTTTATTTTACCCAACCATAAAACCCCCAAGAATCTTACAGCTATAGCTGGCCTTTGTTTCTTCAAGTGTACTTGATATCTTTCAAATGGGTTTTATATCTGTGAAACACTCAAAGGTTAATGTTGTATATTAAATCAATCATAGACAAGGTCTAACACAGCAGGGAAAGGTTTTATTTTTATCCATTATTATTAACAGAGGTACCATAGCATGGCTAAGAGGCAGTAATTTGGTTAGCTCTTTACTATCTTTAGTTATCCCTTTGGAGTCATTCTGTATTCTGGGGATTTTTCATGGAGTCTCTTTGTATCTTTCTTATCCTTGATATATTCATAGGTGCTGGCTCAAGTGGCCTGACCCTGCACCAGGCTAAGGAGGCAGAGAGTCTCTCTTGTCCCTGCTGTACCTGTTGGTTCCCTGAGTCAGACAGGCCCTGGGTCTGCCTCCTGCCTGTAGCCATAACTGCCACCTCTCCATTGACCATTTCTGGCTGCTGGGGGAGGCCTGGGTACTAAAAACTGCCTCCATCCATAACATAGCCTTTCTCAAGAGAGAAATGCACTTTATTTAATCTTTGGGGATTTTTAATCACTCCTGGGATAGTTTTTATCCTCTGAATGCCTTTTGTGAACTGTTCTTCAGGTTTTAAAGGCTTCAAGAAATTCCTTAGTACTGAATTTTGTTTTCTATCAATTCTTACTTTGGACTCTACATAAATCTTGCCACATTTGTCTTCAAGTAACACAAATGGACTATTTCTTCTGTCTGGTCTTTTTTATATCTCTTAGAAATTTCTCTATTATTCTACAGACATGTTTTACATGTTAGTTTGTGTCACTTAGATCTGCTAAAGCCTCTCTCAGTTTACAAAAATCCTGTCCCATTAAAGGATTTAGCTAAACCTTTAAAGCTCTATACCATTCTTGAGGTCCCAATTGAATTATGCTTTCCTTTATATCTCTGACAAGCACAGCCCTGTGTGGCCCAGTGAACAGGGCACTATATACTACTTTTCTCATACCCAAGTCTCTCAATAATGCCTGTCCCTCTTTTATAGTCCTCCAGTGATGACCATTTATCTTTAATATCTTGCACAAGGCATTCCATTAGAGACTGCTCCCTCCTCTATTGGCCTAGGTTAAACAGCCTATGTCTCAAGGATGGATGAGTGGTTATATAACTCAGCTGTGATGCTTCTAAAGGAATTAAACTGACATTATTTGCTCCCAAGTCTCATACCCTAATGAGCCAAGTGGTGAGGGGCTCTTTGATTGCTTGCTTGAGAGTCTTTCCTCGTTTCAACAGCTCCAGTGTGGAGTATTATCTCCTAGCTACAGTACTGTTAACTCTTTTTCCCTTTTGCATCAAAAGTTGTTGAATCTGAGGGGCAGCTTTAGCTGTTATTATTTTTAGGTTGTTTCTTTTCTCATTACCATCTGTCTTTTTTCTGGGTCCTTTGACTCCTGGTCTCCTAAGCTAACACAAGTTAAAATTTCCTGTTTTTCCTCTCTCTCAAGCTCTGAAGCGAAGACTGAGTTTGTCAGTAACTCCTTAGCCTTTTCAGCCTTAGCTGGGGCTGCCTTTGTTTCAGACAATCTTTTATTATGCAAAGTGGACACATCCCCTCTTTGGGTTCCCCCTTGCCTCTAAGGCTTGTAAAATTTTTTCTAGGCTTTCTATAACTTTTAAAGTATCTTCACATACAAGCAACTGAGCTATTTTTCTACTTTTGGAAGATGGTTGTAGCTCAGGTATTTTCCCCTTTGAGTCTGTCCACATCTGCTTGGCCCTCATCATTCTAGTTACATAGTCTATGATCCATTGTATAACCCACGTGAGCACCATGAGCACCACTAAACCCCTTGCTTTTCCTGAACTTCTGTGGTTTGTCATTTCCAGTGTCATCCTGCCGGGCTGCGCCAATTGTTTCACTAAATTTTTCCCTTTTCACTGGGAGACCCACCCCCACCCAGGGTCTCCCTGTCCTGACACTGATTGACACACCAACATAAGACATTCTATTTAGATTCTGCATAGTCTATATGACATTTGGGAGGTGTTGACTTACTAAGACATGGACTATTATAAGCATTTCCCTTTCTATATCTGACATGCATACACCACCCACCTCCCTCCCGCAGTCTTCCTCCCTTGCCATTCATCTGTGCTCAATTTGGCAGCAGCTCCACCCCCTTTCCCAATGTGCTCTGTGTCACACATGCTCATACTGGATCAACTCCATCTTTTTGGAGGAGCGTCCGTGTTACACCTTCCTTAGTTGTTTCTTTTGCTGTAGAGAAACTTTGGAATTTAATGAGGTCCCACTTATTGATTGTTGACCTTAGTGCCTAAGCAGCTGGCCTCTGGTTTAGGAAGTCCTTTCCTATGACTATATCTTGAAGGGTGCTGCTTATATTGTCTTCTAGCAGTTTCTGAGTTTCATGTTTCATATTGAGATCATTGATCCATTTGGAGTTGACTTTTGTGCAGGGTGAAAGATAAGGGTCAAGTTTCATTTTTCTGCAGGTGGAGATCCAGTTTTGCCAGCACCATTTGTTGAAGATGCTATTTTTTCTCCATTGTGTACACCTTTGTTGAATATCGGGTAGCTCAAATTATATGAACTCATGTTTGGGTCTTCTATTTTGTTCCATTGATCTATGTGTCTATTTTTGTGCCAGTGCCATGCTGTTTTTAAGACTATAGCTCTGTAATATAATTTGAGATCTGGTATGGTGATCCACCAGCATTGTTCTTTTTGCCCAAAACTGTCTTGGCTATCTGAGCTCTTTTGTGAGGCCATATGAATTTTGGGATTATTTTTTCAAGCTCTGTGAAGAATGTCATGGGTATTTTGACTGGGATCGCATTGAATTTATAAATTACTTTTGGTAAGATGGTCATTTTCACAATATTGATTCTATCAATTCATGAGCATGGTAGGTCTTTCCATCTCCTAGTGTCTTCCTCCATCTCTTTCTTTAGAATTTTGAAATTTTCATTGTACAGATATTTAATGTCTTTGGTTAGTTTATTCCTAAATACTTTTTTTTGAGGCTATTGAGAATGGGAAGGTTTTCTCTAGTGCTTTTTCTGATTGCTTCTTATTGGTATACAGAAGGGCTACTGATTTTTGTAACTTGATTTTGTATCCTGCCACTTTACTGAAAGCATTAATCAATTCTAACAGTTTTCTAGTGGAATTTTTGTGATCTTGTATGTATAATATCATATTGTCTGCAAATAGGTATAATTTGAGCTCTTCTTTTCCAATTGGTACTCATTTAATTTCCTTCTCTTGTCTTATTGCTCTAGCAAGTGTTTCAAGCACTATACTGAAAAGCAGTGGAGATAGTGGATAGTCCTGTCTGGTTCCTGATTTTAATGGGAATGCTTCCAGTTTTTCTCCATTTAGGGTTTGTGGTATACCCATTTAATTATGTTGAGGTATGGTCCCTCCAGACTAGCTCCTTCTAGGACTTTTAGCATAAATGTGTATTGGATTTTGTCAAATGCCTTTTCTGCATCTATTGAGATGACCATGCGGTTTTTGTCTTTAAGTCCGTTTATATATTTTATTACATTTATTGACTTAAGAATGTTGAACCATCTCTGCATCTCTGGAATAAAGCCCAGTTGATCATGGTGTATGATCTTTTTGATGTGTGTCTGTATGTGGTTTGTAAGTATTTTGTTGAGTATCCTTTCATCTATGTTCATTAAAGATATTGGTCTATTAGAGTGTATACTGGCTTCATAGAAGGAGTTTGGGAGTTCTCCCTCTATTTCAATCTTTTTGAATAATTTAAGCAGTATTGGTTGCAGATTTTCTTTGAAAGTCTAGTGGAATTCTGCTGTCAATCCATCTGGGCCTGGGGTTTTTTTAGTTGGGAGGTTTTGTGTTATTGTTTCAATTTCTTTGTTTGTTATGGGTCTGTTTAGGCTGGTTTAACTTTGGTGGTGGCCATCATTTTAGGAATTCATCCATTTCTTTTAGGTTTTCAAATTTAATGGAGCATAGATTTTTAAAGTATTCCCTTACAATGTTTTGAATTTTTTTTTGATGTCTGTTATGATGTTTCCCCTTTCATCTCTGACTTTGTTAATTTGGATTTTCTCTTTCTTTTTCTTTTTTTTGGTTAAGTGGGCTAAGGGTCTGTCTATCTTGTTTAACCTTTCAAAGAGCCAAGCTCTTGATTCATTAATTTTTTTGTATTATTTTCTTTGCTTCTATTTCATTAATTTCTGCTCTAAGTTCTGTTATTTCTTCTCATCTTGTCTGCTACGTTTAGTTTTTATTCCCCTAGCCTCTCCAGCGTCTTGAGTTGTATTGTCAAGTTGTTCACATGTGCTGTTTCTGATTTTTTAATGTAGGCACTAAGAGCTGTAAACTTACCTCTTAAGACTGCTTTTAGGGTGTCCCAGAGGTTTCGTTGTGTTGTGGTCTCATTTTCATTTTGTTCCAGGAATATTGTTCTTTCTTAATTTCTTCTTCTTTGACCCATTCTTGATCCAGGAATGTGTTGTTTAATCTCCATGAGTTCATGTATTTACTAGAGCTTCTTTTTCTGTTGATTATAAGCTTTATTGCACTGTGGTCTGATAGAAGGCATGGAATTTTTTCAATTTTTTTGTGTTTGTTGAGATTTGTTTTGTGCCCCAGAATGTGGTCAATTTTAGAATAACTTACATGAGCTGCTGAGTAGAAAGTGTATTCTTTTGTGGTTGGGTGGAATATTCTGTATATATCTGTTAGGTCCATTTCATATAATATGTCATTCAATTCAGATGTCCTTCTGTTTATCCTTTTCTTTGTCCAGTTGACCTGTCTATTGAAGAAAATGGGGTATTAAAGTCATCCATTATCATTGAGTTGGTGCCAATCTCTGTTTTTTAGTACTAGACCACTGATTTTATTAAATTGGGTGTTCCAGAGTTTGGTGCATAAATGTTCATGATTGTAATATCTTCATGGTCAATTGTTCCTTTGATTAGAATGAAATAACCCTTCTTATCTCTTCTTATGAGTTTTAATTTGAAATCTATTTTGTCAGATATCATAAGTGCAACACCTGTTTGCTTCTTAGGGCCCTTTGCTTGGAATACTTTTTTCATCCTTTCACTCTAAGATAGTGTTTATCCTTGAAGGTGAGATGGGTCTCTTGAAGAAAACAAAAAGATAGGTTTTCTTTCCTGATCCATTCTACTATTCTGTTTCTTTTGACAGGGGAGTTGAGGCCATTGATATTTACTGTTAATATTGAAAGGTGTGAATTGTATGTTATCATTTTAATTTCTTTGTGTTTGTGACCCTATTTTGTGTTTCCATTGATACACCTTTGTTTTCTTTCTGTAGCATTTTGGTCATACACATTCCTTTCTTCAGTTCTTTGTATTGCTTCAAGTATTCTCTGTCGTGCTGGTTTGGCAGACATGAATTCTTTCAGCTTATTTGTGTCATGGAAAATTTTCTGTTCCCCTTCAACCTTAATAGATAGTTTTGCTGGATAAAGTATTCAGGATTGGTATCCATGGTTGTTTAGAACTGGGACTGCTTTGTTCCAGGCACTTCTGGCTCTCATAGTTTGCATTGAAAAGTCAGCTGTTACTCTGATGGGTTTTCCTTTATATGTAACCATTTGTTTTTCTTTAGCAGCTTTCAGTACCCTCTCTTTGTTCTGTACACTTAATGTTATTACTATGATATGTCATGGGGAGTTTCTGTTTTGATCATGTCTTAATGATGTTCTCTGTGCTTCTTGAATCTCTGTGGGTATATCTTTCCTTAATTTAAGGAAGTTTTCTTCTATAATCCTATTGAAAATCTGTTCAATGCCATTGTTTTGATTTTCTTCTCCTTCCTGTATGCCTATATGTTCAGGTCTTCAACTTTGTCCTCCAGTCTTGATAACCTGTTTTCCATTTCATTCATTTGCTTGTGAGACTTTCTCCTGTTGTTTCTACTTGGTTTATTGAGTCTTTCAGTCCCATGTTCATTTCCATTTGGGTTTTCTTCACCATTTCTATCTCTTTAGTGAATTCATTTTTCAAATTATGAATTGTTTTTGATTATTTTATTAAGCTGCGTATTTGTATACTCTTGAGCTTCTGTCAAAACTTTATGCCTTTCCTTTTTGAGTTTTTTGGGTTGTTTGTCTGTGTTTTCTTATTCTTTGATCATGTTTAAGAGTGTTCTTTTAAATTCTGTGTCCTGGAGTTCTGTAGGGTGGCTCTCAATGTTCTTCCCTTCTGTGGGACTCATGGGTTTTGTTGAGGACGCATTTTCCTAGTTTTTCATATTATTTGTGTTTATGTGTTGCTTTGTCGGCATATGGATGTTGTTTGTCAGGAATGTGTTGAACAGGAACTTTTACTCTGCTTTTGTTTAATTTAATTTTGATCCAGGAGGCTGAGCAGGTCTGTCTCCCTGATCCTGAGACTGAGAATTTGCTGGTGAGGGCATGACTGGGTGAGAATTTAGGGATCCATAGTAGGGTGAGTGGTTAATCTGGTTTGGGAAGGTAGTCCTGGGATTTGGGTTTAAGGAATAGGAGCCAGCCTATAAGGATTGCAGGGACAGTGATGAGAGGAATGGGGTAGCTAGTCCTCCTGTGGAGAATGAGTTGGAGCCAAGACTGGGCCCTCCCATGTTGCTAAAACACTCTTGACCTCATATTAAATTTTTGAATGTAAAATTATAAAAAATAATAAAAAGATAAGCTATGTATTACCTAAAGCCTAAGGCACCATGAAATTAGGTAAAAGTTTAAATATATTTTCTTCTTTTTTTGTGATACTTAAAAAATCACATGGAAATTTTTATATGTTATATAATTAGTGAAACATTAAGTGAAAACAAATCTTTTTTGATAGTCAATATAGCTCAATAAAATTGCATGTATAATCATTATCAACCTACTTTGTAGCTATAGTTTATTAATTTTTACATTTCATAAACAAATTTCACACTGAAATATTATTTTTTCAAATCACTTGTCTGGTATACCTATAACTTCGAATTCAATATAAAGATAAGTTACAGTCAAAGATTTCTGTGCACAGATGGAAGGACAGAATTCATCTGGAGGAATTCTGTTTGTCATCAACCCTCAAGTCATGTCAGTTAATATTTCTCAAAATTTCAGCATCAGAGAGTTAAAAATACAATTTTCATCATTTCTCCAATAGAATATTATTTTGGAAAATATTGAATTCATAATTGTATTTGCAATAACAACTGCATTTAAAGTATTTCACACTAATTTAAAAACAGCTCCTGTTTCATTTTATATTTAATACTTATATTAGTGACTAAACCATTAAAGAATTTGATATTGTTCATATTTCAACTTTGATGTGCTTTATTACATGCATGCATAGGAATGTGTAGGCATATGGCTATCACATTAGGCTAAAAGTCCAGAAACTTGTAAATTCTAGATAGTCAAATACATAGTTTATTTTCCTAAAATGTCTTAGGGAATCCTATAGATTCAATGTTGGGATTTACTTTAAGAAACCCCCCCTAGTCTGTATAAAAAAGTAGGAAAAAGAGCAAAAAGCCTTAAGAGCTGTGGAAATTGTTCAATTCTTGTACTTTTTTTTCTTTTTTTTACCAAAGTTGCCTAGATGACAAGGATCAAATTAAAATTAAGAATTCATCACAATCAGTATTTTGTGTTTGATTGTTGTGTACTTTAGAAGTAGGTTAAATTTCCCTATTAAAACAAGGATGGAAAAGTATGAACACAGACATGCTCACCTGCCCACAGGGTAAAGTGCAATCTGATGCCTTGTTTCTTGGTTCACAGTGCTGTCATTTAATCAAAGATGATAATGAGAAATTAAGTGAAGAATATCTGCTTTCCAACAAATTATAGCATAAATTTGAATGTGGATGGGCAGAAGCAAACTTTTTAGATTGGTTTTTAATTGCTTCCTCTTTTATTGAAAAGAAAATGAGTGAAGAGTGTTACTTGTGTATGAAGAAAGACTTGTATTGACTGTCACTCTCTGAAGTTAGCCAGGGAACAATGCGTCTCACTTAGGGAAGTCAAGAACTATTGCTAAAAAAACAAGCAGGACATGAACAGGTTGAAAAGAGTGGAGGGTCAGACACGCTGGTACATTTCTAACCCCACCTACAGAGAAGGTTAAGGTAGGAGGGTTGCAAACTGAAAGCTGGCCTGGCATTTGAGGAAATTGTAGCTGTCAAGAATTCACAAATGAAAAACAAATACTATTGGCCAGTGTATAGATAGTGTTAAAATTAATTTCTAGGTTTGGAAACATTGGAACCCATGGAGATTGACCAAGAAACAGGAGGTTCCAGAAGAGTTCACTTCAGATACTGTTTTTGTGACATACTAAAGAAATGGAGAGGCAGAAGGTGTGGAGACAGAGGCAGTATGGAAACGTCTCTAGTGAGAGAGGCCAGAAAATGAAAAGACAAATAAAATAAGCAAATAGAAAGCGAGACTGAAAACAGCAGCTGAATAAACTTACTCCAAACACTGGGTAGGTTTGCTACTGTTCTTACATGGTGAATCATTTTTACCATGCTCAACAGATAGTTTTTATTTTTATTTTTGGTCTTTTTTGAGACAGGGTCTCCCTGTAGCCCCAACTGGCCTGAAACTATGGAGACCAGGCTGACCTTGATTTTGCAGAGATCTGCCTGCCTCTGTCTCAGGAGAGTTGGGATTAAAGGTGTGTGCCACTACACCTGGTTGTAAGCACTTTTAATAGAATTATTTGTTGAAGTGGTTGTTCTCCATTGAAGGCAGCATTATTGCTTATGCTTTTTCTCATCTGCAAAATTAATAGTGCTTGAAGGTAGAATAGGCCTGGGTATGAAATGAGGCAATGAAGCCATGCTTCACCTTTGTGGAACACAAGTGACTCCAGTCCACATTCTGTGACCTACAAATTGTCGCAGAATGGCACATCCCTGCACACCACGTAAATGTGTTTCTGAATGTGTAGAATTTGGAACTCTTACCTACTGTCAACTATATTGTAAACACATACAGTCCCTTTGGAAGCTAACAATATAGCTAACATAAATATGCCTAGGCTGTGGGCCCACCGATTCCATTCCCTCTCCTACACCAAACATAAATGAGTACATGCTTTCACAAAATAACTTGCACAAAAATATTCACACCATGTTCTTCTGAAAAGGCAAGTACTATGGAAAACAAAGCAAAATAAATAGCCATTGATAGAATGGAAAGGCAAAGTACGACAGTGGAAATAACCGAGCAATAAGGCAATCAAGGAATTACATGCACAGTAGATAGAATATTTGTGACCCCGCAGTTCATATGCTGATATCTAAACCCCCAGACGATGGCATTATGAGGTGAGGACTTTAGGCATTATTCAGTTGTGATGGTCACATATAAGACCAGAGCACCTATGAAAGAAATGTACATCTCTCATCCCTACCACTATGAGACCTTAAAGCAAGAAGATGCTTATACCATGAGGTGGTCTTTCACCAGACACTGAAAAGATTGACACTAATCTTCTTCTTCTAGCTTCTGTATCTGTGGGAAATAATTTCCGTTCTTTATAATCTGCTCAGTTTATGGTGTTTTATTACAGGAGTTTGAGTAGACTAAACAACAGGGAAACAAGATTGATAAATAAATCACTAAAAATTAATGCTGAGTGACAAGTAAGTGAGGCACAGAACTTGAAATATTTATGATGTCCACTGACGTCATGTCCATGATCAGGCTCAACTACTCTGTAGTGACACGAGACAAATATTGTGCTATTATTTTGGAGGGTGTAGCATAGTGACTGATTGAGAAGGGATACAAGAAACTTTTGTGGGACTCCCAAGCTGTTTTGTCTCTTTATTATGATGGCAGTTACATGGGTGGATGCATCCATCTCAGTTAATTGAACTATACATAGACTTCTGAATTTGCAAGTGATAAATAATATCTAAAAATGATTGTGTTTATAAAGTAATGCATGCATAGCATTAATTCAAAAATATTTGTTACTTGTTTTTGCTTACTGCTGATTATTATTTCTAGTATTACTACTTAAGCTTTTTCACATATTTTTTTCAAATGGTTGTCATGTCTGTTGGGGCTGTGGCTTGTGACAAAAAGATGATATTCCTTTTAAATATTGCATTTATTATTTTTATTTTATGTGTATGAGTATATTGCCTGCATAGAAGTAACTGCACCAGTGTCATGCAAAACCAACAGAAGCCAGAAGAGAGTGTCAGATTCTCCTGGAACTGGAGTTACCAATGGTTGTTAGCTTCCATGTGGGTGATGGGAATCAAACCTAGGTCCTCTGTAAGAGCAGCCAGTGCTCTTCAGCACTGACCCATCTCTCCAGCCCTCAAAGGTGGTATTCTTTAGTAGTTAATATAAGTTCTGCCTGTCCATCATGAGTAAATCCAGTCTCTGCCCCGCCCCCCCAGCTGACTCTGTGATTTTTGACAGGTCAGCCCAATTCCCTAACTTTCATTCCCATTTAATACAGGGGTAATAATTATGAGGATTTAAAACAATTATAGTTATCATTATATGTTATGTTTATTTTCATAGTTATAACATCTGCTAAACGTTAACAGCCATGTTAAAGAGGTAGTAGTTTTAGTTTAGATTTTGTGTTGCATTTTCATAGTTCAAGTGTTATTTTAATATTTTACTTAGGTTTACAAAAACCACTTTTACATTAATTTTATCTTTTGATTGATATTTATGGATAATCACTGAAGTTATCATTACTATAATCAATATGATTAGTATAATCTCCCTGGAGATTATAAGCTTATTATACTAAAATGTATATTGCGTGAAAGCAGAAACTGCACTGTATCTATGGTTTAGGCATGTCTAGCACTGAGTACAACTTGAATATAGTAAATGCTGCATTGGTAAGTCAACATGTGGTAAACAGAGCACACTCCTTGGTGCTGTGACGTGCCTGGTCTCTTCCCTCATAGAAATAAAGAAGGCGGCAAATGTGTAGATTTCCTGGAGTGCATCAAGAGCTTCTCCCACTGGAATCTCAAGAAAGACAGACAGCATTCAGAAAAGGGTTTTGTCCCTATTACAAAGATAGATTTTCTTTGAATCTATTAGAACTTTGTGTGATTACAAAATTTGGAATTGTGTTGACATGACTGGAGATGCCTGAAGATACACAAATAGGATCTAAGGTAGCTACTAAATGGAGAGAAACTTCATTATTAATGACACCAAGCCAAAAATTGTGTTGTACCGACTTCTCGGCTTCTACAAGTCCCTGTGGAATGTATTTTCTCTCAAGTGATGAAGTTGTTTGAATGGAGCTCAAAATCAAAAGACCTGCTCCACAAGATGAAACCCATATCCAACACCATTATCAAGGCCCAGAATTTGTAGCTTGACAGTTTATAGGTCTTAGGGGAGATCCTAATGCTATGGGACATCGTATTAAACTCCTAATGACATACATTATGCCCATAGATGCGTGCGTCTCTGAACTCTTATCAAAGAAGCTTATTTTTACAATAGATAACAACACAGAGACCCACAGCTGGTCATTGTGGGGAAAATAAGAGACTGTGGAGTGCTCAACCTTAAGTGGGACTTCTATGTCACGCCTCTTCCCCAAAGGCTCGGAGATCATTGCAGAAGATGGGGCAGAAAGATTGTAAGAGTCAGAGGTGGTAGATGACTAAAAAAATCTGTTTTCTGGACACAACAGGCCAGTTGCACATATAAGCCCACAGCAGATGTGGTTGCATGTGTGAGTCCTACACAAGATCAAAGCAGACAAAATCCCAGCACGGAGGGAGAGGTGGCAAAAGCAAACCACTAGCTGAGGAACTGTTAGGAACTGTTAGCTTCTGGGAGTCGGAGAATCAGTTTTCTTAAAGTCTCTGACCCCGCATAGGTTGACAATGCTCCAGGGGATGGACTCACACCCAAGAGAATTTGGGAAACATAAATTATACTCTGGGCTTTAAAAAAAAAAGCAGAGAGAAAAGGGGACATGAAATTGAGTAGATAGGGTTGTGGGGGTGGATCTGAGAGGAAATGGGGAAGGGTCTTGAATATGATCAAAATACAATGTATGAAATTCTCAAAGAATTAATAAAAGTGTTATTTGAAATAAATAAAACAATTAAAATAAAAAGCCCCCTTCTTTAGATAGTCAGCACAGTCTGCTTTGCTCTACTTCTTTTCCCGTTTGAATGTTAGTGAAATTTTATTCAGTGCTTTACTTCTTTAGCAGAGGACAAAATCCAGACATAAAAGCCAGCCACTGGTTAATCTGGAAGTATCCTGCATTAAATATCCTGTCAAAAAGCATAATTGAAATGTTAGTTCTCTAGAAGTATTTAGACCAGTGAGTCACAAGGAAAATCGTTTGAACTGTGAGATATGTTAAAATAGGAAAATACTTACCTCCACAGATAGAAACCGGAGTAAGGGAGGAAAGGGCACAAACCACAACTTTAGGAAGCAGATGCTTGCAGGGTTTGTTTTTATATTATAATTGGCAAGAAAAGATTACACAATTAGGTTGCATCTATACCCATGCATTCAATTCATTTAGAGAAACACCTGCCCACCCACAGGCTCATTTGGGAATGCATGGAGAATGCTTACTACTTAACCACATGGAGGAGGGGCACACATGGAATTAAGGGTGAGAGGACATAATGTAATTTAAATCTTATAATGCATAATTAATTTATAATATGGAATATATGTATACTACTTTGGAAATGCATTAAAGAAAAACAGTGTTATATACAGTCTTAAAATAATAATAATACATATGACCACACAAGAAAACCAGCAGAAAAATCTACCCATCAACAAAACAGCTTCCTCACATTCTTCAGTAATAACAATTGAAAGACAAGAGTGAATCTTGGGGGAGTAGAAACCTACGGGGAAAAGTGATGCCTTCAAAATCCTATGAGAATTGCACATACAGTGTCTGAACATTAATGCATATGTATACCTGGGAGCTGCTTGGCAGGGATCAGAGTGCCAAACAGAAGAGACCTCCCTTAGAGTGGTAGGTGGAGGTGGTCCAGGAGACTCCCAAAATAACACAGAACATTGCTGAACCTCTTGGTTATGTCCCAGAACTAGTAGATGAAACCCAGCTGTAGAGAAAGGGACAGACTTGGGGTACAGGACTTGAAACAATGAGCAGGAACTGATCTGGAAGCCTTCTAACAGAAGTCTGGCTATCATAATGCTAAATAATGATATGCAAACTGCCAAGGGAGAAAAACAATCAATGGTCCATCCAAGTCCTGAAGCCTAATGACCAAGGCAACCAGCATGGCAAACTACCTCTACTGGTACAGTAGTGGCACTGTTATCAGGAGGCAATCAACAGCTACCTAATTGGACTTAAAGCCTTCTCTACGGGAGGGAACTCATGGATGGTACTGTAAACTCAGCCAAATACACATGGCAAGAGAGGACATAGATTCTGGAGAAATCCCTCTTTCCTATCTCAAGACTAAAGAAACTTCTTGTACCTCCCTCTGCTTCCCTGGGCCTGCACGATCCGCAGGCCTCTCTCCGGGGGCTTATACTGAGTTCAATATTGTACAACTGTATTAATTCAGCTGTGAACCTAGAAACTTACAGCCACTTGTGAAAGAGATGTACTCTTGCTCTGGAGTATGTTACTGAATATGTTAATGCTATAATGAAATGCTTCTTCTAATCATGTAGTTATTTAAAAAAAAGAAACTTCTTACTATATGCTAAATATTGATCCTTATATTACAGACAAGCATGTCGTACAGTACTTATCAAAGAAGATTCTTTTTGCAATAGACGGAGGCTTCTGCAGAGTTGTACACCTGGTCAGGCACAGAGAACATACGTCTGGGAGATGCCTGGTACCAGGTGACAAATCTGCAGTTGAATCTCTGCAACTAAAGCTCATGGAACATAGCAAAATAAGGGGTAAAGACAGGGTTAATGCATTCCTCAACTCTCACCGGTGAGGCTTCCTTGTGCAGCAGAGTGCAATGCACATAGGCCACAACTGGCCAGGTTTTGGAGAATAAGAGACTGTAGTGTAAGATGGGACTCATATGGAAACTCACCCACCCATGGCTCAGGGACCATTGTGGAAGAGGGGGCAGAAAGATTGTAAGAGCCAGGGCTGCTTCATGAACAAAGGGAGGTGGAGGCTTCCAGGCCACTGGAGGTTTGCTTATGTGAACCTGACGCAGTGGTGGCATTGACAGTGGGACCCATGTCAGCTCAATTAAACAAGGGCCCAAAAGGGAGATGAGTAATAGGTGGTAGGCCAGCACTAGATTAAGGACTGTTTGAGACTGATTGCTGCTGGGTGAGAGAGAGTATGACGTACATACAACCACTGGATGGGGTGACTAGATTCCAGTGGACACATTTACATTGAAGGACATTTGGGTGCAAACACCTGAATGAATATGACTTGGCATGTATGGCAGCATGAATGGAATTTGGTGGGGGCATGAGGGAGGCATGGATTGGGAAGGGGATCTGGATTTGATTGGGAAATAATGTATGAAATTAAAATAGCTCAATAGTTAAAAAAACATGAAAAAAAGATTAGGAAACAATGCAGATCCAGAGAAACTAGAGACATTAGTTACATGAAATGCATGGTTCTAGTTGGATCCTGCATTATTGGGGAAGAAAAGGACAATATGGGGTCATTTAGCAAAAACTGAATTTGGAGAGTATGTCAGAGTATTGTAGCAGTGACAATTTTTGCTTAACAATAATGTCAGATTATGTAAGATAATACTCTTGTTCTTGGAAAATGCATACTAAAAATATGGAAAGGTGAAGAGCTGTGGTGGATGCAACTTCTTACATGGTTCAATCTGCAACTAAGACAGGTTTATAATGCTTTCCTGCATTGATCCTGATGCCTGCACTCCCGTCAACATATATCTACCAAGGAGGATAAAGAATAAGGTCAAATCTGCTCAAATCTGCAGCTCTAGGTGAAAACTATATGGAAATTCTCTGTTTTTCTTTTCCTCGTAACCTTTAATGTAAGTTCAATATTTTACTAGAAGTTTTCTAATAATGAAATTGGAAGTCCAGTTGAAGTGCTGCAGGCTTACCTACAGAATAAGTCTGCTTAGGAAAGTGGAAAATTCAATGTGATGAATTCATGAGCTGTTTTTAACTATGTAGTCTTAGAATGTACTATTGACCAGAGCAGTGTTTGCTAGACTCAGAGAAATGACCGACTCATCTCCAGTATTTAAATAACTGCTTTAAGATGGACTCTCATGACCCAAAGTTTGTTAAGTTCTGTTTAAAAATACTAAAAAAAAAGAAAAACTAAAAGTGACTGTCTTTCCATTTTGACATACATATCAACAACTAGCTTGAAACTTTCAACTTATGAAATGCTGTTGGAACTCATTTTGCCTGTTTAACCAATTTATACTGCTGAATTTAACTGGATTAACATAGTACCACCTATTTACTTAGAGTAGACTGAACCAAATATCCCCACTTGACGAGGATTTATTGTCAAGGTTGTTACTGTTTTCTGACTAAATCTGAGACAGCAACTCTAGAAGAACTTTCATCTTCATAATTCCTCTCCTTGTCCCTGCCACCATCCCTCTCCCACTCTTTGTATTCTATTCTTATATATGGGTGCAGTGTGGCTGTAACTTCATGCTTTTGTGTTGCTTAGAAAGAGGATAGCACTTAGGACTGTCACCGAGACGTTGTAGCTTTTGCGGCAACTGGTAACTGGTGGTAGAATACATTTGATTCTGAATAGTTAGAAACTGGGCCCCTTTGTTTCACCAACCTTCACGAACTTCCGTTTACTTTAATGGCAAATGAAACATTTATGTAAGAAAGAAATATTATCTTCAATGGGAAATGTCTTCCATGTGTGGCATATTTCATATTATGGCAGATCTCTCCTGAGCTTTTAATTTTTCTTTCATGAACTGAGTACATGACTTTTTTTTAAAGTCAGTACTTCAAAACAACAATTTGCATTTAAGAGATGAGATGATAAATGTTAAATATTTTATAATTCCCATTTTAAAGTAAAGTTCCCCATAAAACATTTCTCCATTTTACATCATTTTTTGTTACAAGTTAAATAAATCTGTTTCTGGTGGCTGGAGAGATGGCTCAGCAGTAAAGAGCACTGACTGCTCTTGCAGAGGATCCAGGTTTGATTCCCAGCTCCCACATGGTGGCTAACAACCACTTGTAGCTCCAGTTCCAGGGAATCTGACACCCTCTTCTGACCTCCGTGGGCATTGCATGGCATGGGTACACCTCCCTAAATGCAGGCAACACGCTCATACACATAAAATGAAAATAAAATGTCTGATACTGTATAGGCCAATAGACAGAGCTTAGAGATGGAAGACAGGGGGCACTCTCAAGAACTGTGCCCACCTTCATTGACTTTTTTTTTTTTTTTTTTTCCACTTTAGCTTTGCTGAGCAATTTGTATCTACTGGGGCCTAACATGCTTAGTTTCTGGAGAATTTCTGAGCCACAGGCAGAATCCTGGAGATTGACATTCCCAAAGGGAATAGAAATCCTTGGCGAGATGGAGCCCTATGACATTGATCAGTGAGTTGTCATTAAGTAGAAATGCAAACTGCACAGGGAAAAGAAAGCGGGACATATGCATAGTCTTTCAGATAAAGTAAGTAGGAGTGTCCAACCCACAGCCTGTGGGACACATGCCACCCATGACAGCTGTGAAAGCAGTCTAACAAGTCATACTAAACTGACTCAGAATATTATGAGATTTGGGTATGTGTATGTGTATGCATGTGAGAGTTGTTTTTGCAATTGCGTTCTGTGAGTTTTTTTACATTGTAAAAATATTGTACTTATTATTTTAATATATTTTATTGAATTTTTGTGTAGTTCATACTTTATTATTTTTGTTTTGTGTGTTTGAGGGTATTGCCTGCACGTATGTAAATGCACCATGTCATGCAATGCCTACAAGGTTAGAAGAGAGTGTCAAGGTCCCCTAGAACTGGAGTTACAGGCAGTTGTTAGCTGTCATATGAGTGCTGGGAATGGACCCTGGCTCCTCTGAAAGTGAAGAAAGTACTTTTAACCACTGAGTTATCTCTCTAGCTCCCTTTTCACATTTTTTAGCTTTTATTTATTATAATGTGTGTGCATGTGTGTGTATGTATGTATGAGCTGTATGAGTGTGGAAATCAGAAGACAACTTTTGAAAGTTGGTTCTTTCCTTCCACAGTGGGATCCAGGGATCAAACTCAGGCTGTCAGGCTTACCAAACAAGAACTTTCACCTGCTAAGCCATCTTGCTGACCCACTCTGTAGTTCTTGAGCACATGAAATTTGTAGATGACAATGTCAAAAATGTTGGGCACACCAGCATGATTTGTTCTTAGAGGTGTGTGTATGTGTTGCACATGTGTTGTGGGTACATGCATGTTATATGTGTGTTATGTGTATGCATTATGTGTTGTATGTGTTGTATATTATGTGTGTTGTTATATGTGTATGCTGTGTATGCATGTGTATGTGTGCTGTGTGTGTGTCTGTCTGTTGTGTGGTACCTGTGCCTGTTGGAAGAACTTGAAGGTGCCTGAGGATGGTCCATGGACATCGTACTTAGAACCTCAGCCTGTGACAGTGTGCTCACTAGGTGACAGAAAACACTCACCTTTCTGTTTTTCTTTTGAAGCATTAAGATCTCAGGCATGTTAAGAAGTCAACCCTTGGCCTTTGGGGATTTCATTAAGTAGAATAATCCATTGTCCTAAGCATAACCCCTGTGGTACACTCCCTGACAGCAGTCCTTTCCTTGCAAAGTGTCGGGACCTGAGCAGCTGCAGCATGTTTTCATTATAGAGCTCTGGGCTTCCTCTTGTCTGGAGCTTAAAGTATTCTGTCCTGTAGCTCAGAAATTCAGCAAATATTAACCATATCTGACCAGTTTCAGATACCACTTAACAAAGACCACATTGCAGTCCTTCCTAGGCTCTGTTTGTTCAGGACCAAAGTGTCCTGAGTGCATGATTGGACTATATCTGAAATTGCTTGCATTTAATACCCTCCCCTCCTTTTTAATCTTACTCCACTGAGCATTCCTGAGCCTGCTTTCTTAATTATTTCAGTATATATCTGGAAAGTCCAACTTTATTACCCAGATGAGTTCAGCACTTTATGTTAAAACCTTATGTGAGATGAAGGGCTATGGTTATAGACTTTGTGTATATTTCAAAGAACATTTTCCATCTATTTCTCTGTATTTTAAGGGTGTAGTATGTCTCAGAGACTGTCACTTCCCTCAAGGGGTGACCAACACAAAAGGAAGCAGAGGTCTCCCTTGTAAGCTTATTAGAAATGTAGATCTCAGGCTCTGCCCCAAACCTACTGAACTGAACTTTCATAAAATCCCTAGGTTATTCTAGAATCTTTTGAACTCTGAGACACTCTGGCAAGAGGTGATTTAGATGATACTTCTCAGTTATTTTGTCTAGGATCAAACTGGCATATTTTCTTACCACATTACCACATTGCTTAGCTTAAAAACTCTTCTGCAAATGGATTTATTTTATGGTAAATTAAAATTCATTGGGGGAAATTGTCAGATATGTTTATGTCACATTGTTACAACATATTCCATATATTGTGTTCACAAATCTTTAAGAAAGAAGGATCTTATAATCCAGACTTAAAAGATAAATGCTCAGACCAAGGACTGCAGGAGGAGCTTTCATTTACATGTTGCTTTTGTAAGGTGCCCCTTGCTCTTGTGTTTTTCACAGGAGAACAGGCAGTTTAGCGAAGCTCGGAAGCTTTTCCCCAGCATGACAGGCAGTGGGCACATGCTCAGGCCTCAGAATTTTTTACTATTTCTCACAGGAGACAATTCAAAACAGTAAGAAGAGTAATTTTAAAGCATTGTCCAGCATGAAGCTTCTCAACTGACAATGTTGACTTTGAAGACTGGGGAATTCTTTGTTGTGGGCTCCTGTCCTTGACTAGATGACAACAGAGAGCCTCTACCTGCCAATATCACCTCGGCTATCCCAAGGTGTAACAACAAAATGTTTTTAGACATTGTAAAGCATCTCCTAGAAGAAGAAATGCCATCTAGTTGAAAACTACTCCTTTAGAAGTGTGTATTTTATTCATTCCTGGCTTGAATGTGTTTTCTCTATCAACTACCTCTTCCTTTGTAAGACTGCACCCTTTGGTCAGTTAGCAGTAAGCAAGACTTTAAACCATGCAAAATTGAAGCCAGTTTGTTTCCTCTGTTTTCCTAGAGTTCATATGCAACTAAAATAAAGTTAAAAGATATACTCAGCATCTGCTCAATTGTCTTAGCAAGCGTGTTGAGAGGTTTCTGCCTTCCATGACTCTTCAGTGGCTACATGGTAAGCTCTGTCTACCTTTAGAAGACAAGGAGGGACTCACTTTGTGGAAATGGTCTTAGTTTAGTAGTTAACTCTGCAGGTTTTTGAGGTGAATTATGGTGGACCTGGGGACACAGCCCAGGGCTTTGTGTCTGCTAGGAATGTGTTCTACCACTAAGCTACGTGCCCATTTCATCTGTGTAGGCTTGTGCACTCATATTCCCCTCTGCCAATTCCTAGATCTGAAATCATGGGATTGTTATCTCTACTGTCACTATAGGATGGGATTCTACTGGATAAAGTTGGCATGAGAGTTAAATGGCACATTCTGTCAATGCTACTTAGAATGTTATTGAACACAGAGATCAATAACTATTCATTTTTGACATTTTTTTGATCTTGTACATACCTCATGTCTTTTCAGGAACAGAAGGAGGTCCAGGATCCTTTGCAAAAGTCACACTTTATATTTATGAATGATTTTCAGGTCATATTTTGAGCTTGTACTTACTATATTTAAATTGTGTGACATTCTGTTTCTGCCATGGAACCATTTAGTCCAGCAGGTGAGATACAGAAAACATGGGATGGGATTATTGAAATTGGCTGGGTTTGATTCAAATCATAAAAAGTCCCTCAAAAAATGAGCAAAACTCAGCAGTATGAGGGGTTATTCTGGGGTCTGTATATCGGCTGGGGATCTAAACCAAAGGGATCCAAAGGAAGCTTCTAGAGCTGTTCTCATTCACTTTGAAAAATGTGAATGCTGGGTATATAGAAATGCTGACTTCTTAAAACTCCATTGAGCTGTTCTTGTATTACTTAGGCACTTACAGTTTGGTAAAATTTCATACATACAGTACTATTACAGAAAAATGAAAACTTTTTTTCATCTGCAATGAAATTGTTTTGCACAAAGTAGCGAGTCTCACAGACATTACATTTTAGGCTTTTTGCTAAATTAGTCACAATTTAGTTTTCTATAAATGTCTGAATTCACACACCTGACTTCTTGTCCTATGACTATGAGATGGGCACTATATGAGGAAAAGAACTTGTTTATATTAACAGAGTCAAACACAAAGTTGAATTTTTTTAACCCAGACTTGATATTGAGAAGTGTTGCTTGGATGATGTCAGCTGTATTTTTAGACTCTTATGCTATTGTTAATGTGAAAAATATAAACTAAATTATAGGTCCACATTTCCATCATGGGACAGTTTTATAGCTGTCAGAAAGTTATAGTTCACACTTCCCACATTCAGAAGGCAACAGGGGCTCTAAGCTTTACAAGTTTTTGTTTGTTTCTGTACTCCAAAGAATAAGAATATTATAGTAATAAGTTTGTTACAAAACTTTCAAAATAAATAGACCAACAAAGCTAAGGCAATGAGACATATAATTCCAAAGAGGAGATGAAAATGGTTTATAGAACGCATGGTAAATAAAATAATGAAGTAGGTACTGTTTGCCTAGCTCCTTCTAAGCCAAGAATTACAAGCATTCACCCTATTTAGCCCCTGAACTGCTACAGAGGGGCCAGTTTAACTTATTACACGTTTATGTCTGTTTATTACTTCTTCTTTGTCTCATATCTAAGCACCCCAAATCAGAGAATCAAAGGTAGGAGCCAAGGATAGAACAGGTGGAGGGAGAATAAGAGGAGACATTGCATCCTTGTTTAACTCTCCATAGGACAAGCAGCCCCCAGCAAATGGTCTAGACTGTCTGGAAAACAGTGGAGTAGGGTAGCATTTTTGATGGAATGAAATTATATAATATATAATAGGATTGGATTCACAATTCAAACCAATCCACACTTCAATGACATGAAAAGAATTGGAAGTTTTTTAATAATAATATTGATAGTCCTTGGTCTTTTCAAAATTATGCATTTGAGATTTGGGGACGTCTTTATTATAATCTGTCATTATATACAGACACACAATTTCACTCATAAACTGAAAACATCCTAAACTTCAGTTGATGTATGTTCAGTTTCAGGTCAGGTGAGCAGCCCTCCTAAATGCCCTTTCTCTTCTAAATTGAAGTCACTGAGCACGGTGGCTTGCCATGAAGGGTTTTTGTTGGTCTAGTCAAACGAAATTGCTTCTTTCACATTTCAAGTATGCTAAACCAGGCCTCTTATAGTCCTTTCCATAAAGAAGGTAGAATATTTAGTAAAACAGAACCTGCTTTGCCTGGGGTTCAAAGGCTAAGTACTGGCTTCATCCCTGGGGTGGAGGGTGGAATTCTGATGACAGCACTGACATACCTGTATTTTCTCTGTTCACTCAGAGTTTGAAGGTTTTCATTAAATGCCATGGCTGAGCATTAGTATGAAGCATAGTTATAACATTCAAAGGAGAGCCAAGCAGCAGAATGAGCATTCACACACAGAGATCTGCAGGGCAGCCAAGATATGGTAGTCGCAGATAACCTCCACTAAGTGAAACTGGACATGGCCGATGTGCCTCGAGGATAGGATGATTGTTTCTGACTTTGACATAAAGGTGATACAAAGATCAGAACCACCACTGCGCATGCATTTACATCATACCAGATATATATGTGTGTATGTATATATAGAGAGTGAGAACAATATACATGTATACACACATGTTATATATAGAGAGACATATATATATAAACAACTATTATCATGTATATGTAAAAACAAATAAAAAAACACCAAACAAATGAATAAAAAATAGTCATGGAAGGCCAGGAATTTGACAAGTTTGGTTAATAACTGGACTCAATGATGAATTATCCCTGTTAGAATTATTATACTTGTGCATTTATGGCATGGCTCCATGTGATATTCTTGCAATATTCCTTTATTTGACATCTTGATTTTGTCGGTTTTTCTACTTCAGTCCAGAACTTCTGCATCTTTTGGGTTGATGTTGATCCTCCCTCTTGAGTATCAGTTAATCATACGTATACAGTTTAGTTTCTAAAACAAGCAAAGCAGACAAGAGACTAACTTTCCTCCCAGCGTCAAACTGATTGTTCTGTGCCCGTTTGAGTAATTCAGGGCTGCATTAGCCCTGGAGCGCTCTCCATGGAACTCAACAACCTCTCTCTCAGATTGCCAAAAGGTTTCTCAGCTCAGTGTCCTCTTGAATGACACTCTGTTATTGTGCCATATATAAGCCATGTAGGTTGTAATTATCTTTGCTCTGCTGCAAACTGATCCAGTCTCACATGCAAAAAAAAAGGTAATAAAATAGGTAGGCAGATATAAAACCCTGAGCAAGCCTCATATTGAAGAAAATTTCATAACTCCCAGGCTAACACAAAAGCCAAAGAGAAAAAGCTTCTGTGTCTTCAAAAAAAAAAATGGAGTAGAAACTATGAAGGAAATCATACCAAGGTATTCTGGGTTTGCAACAGAATTTCTAATCATTTCCTGCCAATTCACTTCCACTCTGCAACTCTTTCCTACTGACTTGGCTACACCATACCTCATTAATATTTAGTGGAAGCTGCTTGTATAATGTAGCATTTTTCCCTCCCTTTAAAGAGAGAGGACTTCTAGACTCCCATCATAATTATCCCCACATCATGTATCGTGGGTTTATATTTTCTAGGTATAGTTTGGGCATAAAGTGAGTCAGATCCATAATGACACAGACCCGCATGTGTTTGCAGGAATGGACTCTGTTAATGAGGAAAGAACTTGTAAGAAAGTCCCTAGCATAATATCCACCATGCCAGAACCACCAAAACTAGTTTGTTAATCCCCTTTAATTCTTCAACTCAGTTATAATCTTCTTGAAGATACAATCTAATTTTCTTTCTTTCACAAATCTTTGTACAACTGAGGCAACTCTATGCTTTAATTAGCACTCATTGATTGGTCAGAAAGATGAATTTAGAAAAAAAACTTTCTCAAGATCCTGAACACTTTTGCATGCCTGCTGTTTCTCACTGTGAGTTTCTGAAAATGTTTCTGAATATTAATTAGGAATTGGAGGAACTAGTTTTTCCAGTGGGTAAATGTTCAAGTAAAAAAGAACAGGTGAACAACATTTCAGAGAATAAAGGTGAATTTTGTGTATCTAAAATTAGAAAAAGAAAGAAGTGATTCGAAAGCAATCAAAGTGTATTATCTAAATTGGGAAATGATGTGCGCCAAGAACTTGGGGGTCATAGACATCATGTCTGCCATGTGTTCTTCAAGGATGGACCAAGAGACAATGTTGTTTCTCATATTTTGTGGGTTATGAGGGATGAGATGGACATTGAAGAGCCACTCCTCTAACTAAAAGCAGTTTTAAGAGTGAAGAAAGCAAATGGCAGCATCCGGACCGGAGGCGAGGTTGGTGGATTTGTTCTCTATCGTTTTGCATGTTGGGTTTGATACAGAATGAAGGGACCAGGGAAAACAAAAATTCAAATGATAACTTGTACTTGAGTAATGTTTGATCATTTATCCAAACATTTTTGCATTGACTTTCAAATTCAATTTCTTAGAAATACTCAAGCTCATTTTACGAGTAAACCTAGTAAAGTCAAGTGATGCCATTGGTCAGGTTCCCAATAAGTTCAAAGCAGAGTCAAAACTCAAAGTTAGGTTTGCCTTCAGGAAAAAAATACTCGGCTACCCAGAAGGGAGCTAGAAGGCAAGCACGTTTACACTGAGCTTCTTAGGAAAACGATCATGACTTATGACTAAAATTTCATTCTTAGTTTTATACTGGAATCTGCAAAATACCAATGCTCTTAGTATCTCCCTCCATTTCTGGATAAACATTAAGAGGCAAAATTGCTCAATTTTATTGTTTTGGCTTTATTAGAAAGCTTGTTGAGGGATGACAAGGTAATAATGAAGGGTAATTGAGGACATGGAAGGGTTGAAAGCAAAATAAAGACACTGTAGTGTCTCCACATTTCCTAGATGGTGAGCATTTTGTCATTTTGTAATGGAAAGTAGAAAATTATGATGAATTTCTTCATGCTAATTATGTGGACTTATATATTATAAGAAACATGATTTTTAGAGAGAAAAAAGGCTTTGGTATTATATGTATTGGATATTGTATTTTTAAAAATATTATTTTTATTTTATGTCTATGCGTGTATTGCCTGCATGTAGGTATTGCCTGCACCCATGTTGTGCAATGCCCACGGAGGACAGAAGAGGCCATCAGATCCTCTGGAATTGAAGTTATGGACAGTCGTTAGCTGCCATGTGGGTGCTAGGATTCGAACCTGGGTCTTCTGCAAGAACAACCAGTGTTCTTAGCTTCTAAGCCATCTCTCCAGCCCTGGATATTGTATTTTTATATTTAGTTAGTTATTATGTTTCTGTTTACAAAAAGAAAAATAATGGAGATGTAATGTTATTTTATGTGCTTAGCTTTGAATTTTAATTTCATGAACTTTTTAAATCAATGTGTGGTAATGCCAGTATAAATAATTTTTACCACAGTATTATATCCAAAAGTCAAGTTATAAACCATATATATATGTATAACCCATATTATATGACATATGTTCACTGATGACTCTATTTCTTTCCTCAGAGTTGACATTTTCATATCTGTAACTAGGCATTTGCAATTTTAGACATTTTATACTTGAAGAGTAAAAGAAAACATGCAAACTTTTCTCTTCCCTTCTTCCTCCTCTTCCTCCTCTCCTTTCTTCTTCTTGGTGGAAAGTATTATGCTTTAACTGAATGTATTTACACCCTCTCTCTCTCTCTCTCTCTCTCTCTCTCTCTCTCTCTCACATCTTGGCTTGACATAGATTTTTCTAATTCCCCTTTAAAAATCTTCCAAATGCTTTACTACTGTGATAAGACCAGAATTGCTGAGTTTAAGACTGGAAAGAATTGTTTTAGGAAAATGTGGAAAGTGTAACAAGAAATATATGGGCTTTTAAAGCGCAGAGAAGAGAGTGAGCGGAGGGAGAGGAGAGAGAGAGAGAGAGAGAGAGAGAGAGAGAGAGAGAGAGAGAGAAAGAAAGAGAGAACACTTGAATTAATCAGAAAAGGCCATACTATGCAACTATAACTAGAATTCCAATATTTCATTTTTTTTAAAGAATGGATGCTCTGTTTAAGAGCGTGCACACACACAGACACACACACACACACACACACACACACACACAATTGATGGGTATGTTCAGCCAAAATCCAAAGAAAATGAGCCGTAGGAATGTGAGAGGTGCTTGGAAAGTCTTATCTTAGCCTAAATGGGCTTTGGGATGAAATCTTATCATAATGATTGTGAACATTAAGTTGCTTTCTCTCCCTTTGACACAAATTTCTCACAGGTGTTTCTAATTAGACCAAGGAGTGACAGTGGCCAGTTTGACTAAATCCAGATCCCAGCCAAGAGTAATGGAAAAAGTCTCAGCTTCCTTTCTTAAAAAAAAAATGAAATCTATATTGAGACAGCTCAAGGAAATGACGCCTACAGGGAGCTGTGAAAAACACAACTCCAGTGCCTTTGTGCTTCTTTGTAGAGGGAGTCAAAACACTATAAAACTCCTAATACCATTTTTCTCGCCACCTGTATTAAATTCCAAACTTCTTCAGGCAAGCTTGTATTTCTCTATCTCAGCCAAACTGCCTAATTCTGCATCTAGAGGAAGAAAACACAAAACAAAACAAAACAAAATCCATCCTAAATCCTAAAAACGCTGTTCATAACTTTTATTATTTTTTTGGAATAGTTGAATGCCACTGGAAAAATCTTGTTTAAGTCACTTCCTAGAAAGTTCACTTCTTCATTATAAAAAGACTTCACCCTCTTTGTGTTTATTTTAGGTGACACAGATGGAAAAACTCTCTTTGAAGAAACTTTCTGAAAATTAATAGGTTAGTAAAACTTTTATACCTCAGTGCCCCTATTCGAAGACAATATAATTTCTTTTTAGTTATGTTCTTGTTAATTAACATTGATGTTCTGTGGTGTAAGCACCCTCTCGTGCAATCAAGAAATGTATAAAGAAATCCATGCAGGTGTTTAAAGGAAACCTTGAGTAGGTTTAATAGTCCCTTAAGCAAGCTACTACATGAACTTATGCCAGCTCACTAGACACCCCCTACCCAATGATATGAGTCAAAATTTGAAATTCACGACCTCTCATCCAGTCTTACTTCTTCCTGGCAAGGGTGCTGTATCTGCCAGTAAGAAGGGTAAAGTTTTCAAAGTGACATAGACTGGGCTTTCTGCACTGGACTCACAGTCATTTGTGTAAACCCAACCAAAGAGAAAAAGGAAACAAAGATGGGTTATGTAGTTGATGACTCGTTTTTTCCTAATCTCTAAATATTTGATCTTTTTAATCAAAGAATTTTAGCATTTAGATGTTTTCTCCAGAAATTAGAGGCCAGGACATACCAGGACTAAAACCACCTTTTATACATTTCTAAGCATGAGCACTCAGCCCATCATACACGAATGTTCTTGACTGACCAATTGGGTGCAAATTGTTGGGAGGTTAAACATGGGGAGAGAGGGGCTGGAGAGATGGCTCAGCAGTTAATTGCACTGACCCCTCTTGCAGAAGACCTGGGTTTGATTCCCAGTACCCACGTAGCAGTTAACAACCTATCTGTAACTCCAGTTCCAGGGGATCTGATGCCCCCTGCTGACCTCTGTTGGCATTGCACAACATGGATGCGCCTACTGAACCACGAAGATGCCAAGCAAGTCCCGCTAGCTATTCGCCCTGTGGCCATAAATGTTACCTGGACTTGGTAGTGATCTCTTTCCACTTTCTGAACACTGTCCAAAAATACAGGATAGCATAGTAACAATTCCACCTATTATGGATGTCTTCATTTATAACATCCTGATGATCATTATCACAAGTATCGTTAACTATTATTTTGCCACACATGAAACTATGCTTGAATTTAGAGTACATAAAACAATGTCTGGATATTGAATTGGAAGAAATATTTCTTGAGTCAAAATATTAAAAATGTGAAGAAGAGCAGCTCAAAGCAGTGTCTAAACACCTATACATCCAAATATGTACATTTGACAGTTCAGATTGATCTCAGTTCTTTCCAATTCTTGCTGTTGACAGATAAGGTGGTTTCCCAGATCAATCAAAAAGAATTGCTTCTTATTAGTGATTAGATTCCTAATGAGGCTGATCTTCCCAGGAAAAGACTTGGAAAGTCAGTCGTGCCCTATCAATGACCAGAGAAACATCTTGTTCTATTGTGTTGTGGATTGTGGAATGCCTTTGATCCTAGCGGGCTGGGGAAGGGGTGATTCTCTGATAATGGGAGATGTCCTAAAGGAAGTATCAGTCTCTGAAGGTAGGACATATTATCTACTTTGCTCCTATCACTACAAGTCAAAGGAGGGCGCTGGCCTAGATGAGCTACAGAGGTTTATCTCCCGGGGCTTCTCCAATGCAGAGGAAGTGGTAGACATGTGGGAGAGCTCACTGTTCTGAGATGTCAGCAGGCATTGAAAAATACCGAAAGTGAAACGCCAGATTTGATACTTTCAGAAAGGAACGCTGTTGAATAAACTTGGTTCTTAACTCCGATCTGGAGACTATGATACATTTGCAATGCACCCCAGAAAAGATAACCAGTTCTGACTCGATTCACTTCCTTTCATTGTATTTCACTCTATTAACAGATAATAGCAAGTTTCAAACAATTGAATGAAGATGTTCTATATACTGATAATAAAGACAGCTGTGATTCATGTATATATCTTTTTCAACTTCCTCTCCCCTTCTTCGTCTTCTGCCTGCACTCTGCTAGCTACTTTCTCCTTTATTTTCTTGTCTGTCTCTTGTCAGCGACAATAGCTAGGAAGGTTCCTATGCTATACCATCATTATGATCCTGCAGATGGCTTTGGATCCTTACCACTCTTCTGGGAAACTGGACACCTACTGGTCTATCAAGATAGATGGCAGCTTCTCAAACACCCGCTTCCTCCAACCTTTCATTTGCAGTTATCTCTAGAGTGCTCTTGATAGTCTCAGCGTTTGATAAGCAAGATTTAATCACAGCATTTCAGCTTTTCCTGCTTGGGCTGAAACTATCCTTTTGGGGGGTTTTCTAGTCGATTTTCTTACTAATTTGTTATTTTCTCAAGCAAGGAAGTAGGGAAGGGACTTTAGCCCGGCACTGGATTCTGAGACTACCTGCTGGTTTTACTTCAACAACTGTGATGTGTGTGTTTTTAATTTTTTATCTTACCATGTCCCTTCAGAAACCAAACCACCTGCTCTTTCTTTTAAAATATAAATGAACTCTTCGCAGTAACTTATTTGTAGGTAATGCAGAAGTCTACTTAAAAGTTGGGATCACCAAATGTAATAATTAACTTCTTCCTATAGCTGAGCAATGAGAACATGCAAATTGTGTGTGATGTGGGGGGCAGGGGTGTTGAACTGGCCTTGGACACTGACCAAGTCCTGTCCCTGGTCTGGGCTTCATTTTCCCATATCATAATGGTTTATTGTTCTTGTCATATAGATTTTTTTCTGTTTCTAACATGACATATAATTTTAGATTTTATGTATCTTCATTTCATTTGAATTTTCCTCAAAAGATGAGCAATCTCATGAATATTTCAAATCTAATTTTTTTTCTTTGGTCAACACAGAAAAACTTGTTAAACACCTGTATAAATGTGTCCATTGATCAGGTGAGCCAAGGGTAAAGAAATCACTTCATGGAGTTTGAGAGGAGCAGGTACGGCATATCGGTGTTCTCCAAGTTCCAGGAGTTTCTTTGGTGGAAAGGAGATGCCTGAGAAGCTGGATGACATCACATATGACCACTGGTATAGAGAGATAACGCATCAGGGTATAATATAAGGGAGACACAGATGCATCTATTATCTTTGAGTATTTGCATAATGTCCCCATTCACTGTGAGGTGAGTGTTCCCCAGAAGGAATTTAGAGGATCACTAAACTAATTTCCAGGCTCAGTTGGAAATGACACAGGATGTGCCTTCTTGGTTCTAGAACTCAGTGAATACCTGCAAATGAAGATCTGAGAATCAGCAGTATCCTGCTCCCAAGTGGAATCCTTCCTGATCTCAGATGGACAGGAGAGAGCCAGAGCTTGGGAGAGCAGCGTCATGTGCCTAGCTGAAGACTAGAGACACTAGGCACACAAACCTATCTGTGGATTCCTCTCCCACTTCCACTAACTCTCCTTCAGCCCCATGACCTCTGCTTCTTATTGCCAAGCTAGTGACAATCTGAACTTTAAACCTGCTAGGAAGAAGGGGAAAGACAAAGGAGAGCTTCTATCCCATTTTTCCTCTAATTACAAATCACTGAAATGTAGATCCCCTTCTTAGTAAACAGGAAGGGAGGAATACCATAACTCCTAGTCTAATGGCTATCATGTTAATGCTGTAAGAAGGGGAAGATAGAAAACAGTCCCTCCCTTGGTTCTCAGACTAGTTGTGTAACTTTTGGAAATGTGATAAAAGGGACATAACCTCAACTTTTAGATGTGGAAGAAAAGATATAAATCTTGAGAAAGGGCATAACCCTTTGAGAACAGGGTTCTAGCCTATGCGAATAGTGTTTTTCAGGCCCAGAGCAGAATGCTAGAACTTACCACCACCCATAATCTGTGTCCTCCAAACAGTTTAGAAACTATTTGTGAGGGACGCCTGGTGTCCAACCTCAACCAGACAATAAGCTGAGGGCTGAACTGTACTTCTAAGAACACTGAACCATAAGGGTGAGACTTCCCACAAAGTCTTCCTGAAACACCAGAACTGAAAGCTTAATGGTTCCATGCAATCAGCAAACAAATGACATACATAGAATTTGACATGAGGATGTTATAGCAGGAAAGATCTGAACTCAATTTGAATTGCTTGGAAGTAGAAGAAATATTTTGCAAAAATAAATAAGCAAAATGGAGAGGCTTTTTTTTTAGTAAACTAGAAAACTATATATATATATATAATTTTTTGAGACAGGGTCTCCCTGTAGCCATAGCTCATGCAGAACTCACTATGTAGACCAGACTGGCCTAGATCCACCTGCCTCTGTCTCCCAAGTGCTGGGATTAAAGTCATGCATCACCATGCCCAGCCTAATATAAAAATTACTTGCTTTATGAGTACCAAAAGACTACATTGTATGTGTGTACGTGTCTGTGTACATGTTTGTGTCGAGACCAGAGGCCAACCTTGGATGTTCCCCAGGAACAATCCACCTTGTTTTCTGAGACCGGTCTCTCATTGGCCTGGCACTTGACACGTTGACTAGACTGGCTGTGTAGCAAACCTCAGGGTCTTCCACCACCTGTCTCCACCTCCCCAGCACTAGAGTTATAAGCGTGGGCCATGACTTGGCTTTTTGTGTAGGTGCCTGATATCAAACTCAGTCCCTCATGCTTACAAGACAAGCACTTTACTGAGTGGACTATCTGACTAACCCCACCCCCAAACACAACTTATGATGATACATCGTCATAAAAATAAGATCTTCAAAGTTTTTTTTTTTTTTTTTTCCAGAGACTCTTCCCTTAACTTTCTTCCAAGGTATTACAGTTAATGTTGATTGACAACTTGACAAGTTGTAGAATCTCCTTGGTGACAAATTTCTGAGCATGTCTGTGAGGAATTTTCTAGATTTTCTAGGTTAACCAAGGTGGGAAGAGCCACCCCACTATGGAGCAAACAAAGGGGAGAAAGTGAACTGAGTACTACCATTCAGTCCTCTTTGCGTCCTTACTACAGATGCTCAGGCCCCACCTCCAAGATTTCCCCACTGTGATGGGTTCTATCCTCAGACTGTAAGCTAAAATAAATCCTTTCTTCTTTCAGTTGCTTCTGTGAGGATATTTTGTCAGCATGACAAGATAAGTAAGACACCAGGGTTAAGTGATGTGCATTGCACATGCTATGTGACTTTTGAAAGCTGTATTTACATTCTGAATTGCCATTTTCCATTCGGTGGATGCTTGGTGAGTTACATATAATCTTGTTAATGCTCAGATTTTATATAAACATTTTAATAAGGACTCTGAAAATAAATAAAATGAGTGATACTCTTGGCAGTATTCTTGTTCAGAAAATTTCAGTTCTTTCATAGGAAACTAAAAAATACTTAGAGTGACTGCCATGCTCAGATGAAAACCTCCACTTGGAAGATTCTTTTCTCGTAATTTTTCTACATTGACTCCCCACAATTGTCTCACTAACCCCCAGGCTTTCCCTGCTGCGACTCCAGCAGAGAGTGTTGAACAGACTTTGGTGTGGTGAAGCACATGTGTGGATCAAGCACTGCCTCTGCGCTCCTGAGGTTCTGCTGACTCCAAGCATGTGTTTTCACTTGCATTCCATTCCATCCGCATCAGCAGTCCTGGTCACATTCATCTCAGCAGAGAGGAGCGCATGCAGAGACAAGGATAAAATGATCTGTAGGTTAAACACATGTGCTGCTCGCAGCCAGGTTATGTCCGGACTGTAGACTCTGAAGTCTGTTTGGTTTCAGAGATCGATGGAATAGAGCACTATTGGTGATCTCCCAGAATTTCAAAATATTTCATTTTTCCTTTGGGTAGTGTGAGCAGTCGTGTGTCTAATGAGAAATGTAAATCCCAAGATCTGTGCTTGGATTGGAATTCTAGATTCTCAGCTTGGGGCAATTTTAAAGATGATCTAGCGCTGTGGATGGTATTAATAGTTGTTGAAGAAAATAAGAAACTCACAAGGACCATGCTTAAATCAGATGTGTCAGGATGGAGATGTAGCTCAGTGATAAGAGTGCATGCTTAGCCAGGTTTCAATTTCCAGCACCACACACGTGCACTGTGGATCTCATGTCCAAACTTGTTTCTGTGTTATGACTATCATTGGCCATCAGAATAATTATTTTTTCTATGATGTGAATTATCTCTTTTCACTAGAATTACTTCATTTGTTGAGTTTATGTGCTCTTTCATATTTGATGGGAAAGGATGGGAAGGAATGGGGAGGGGGACAGGATCATTCTGTCTTAAAAATGAACACTTCCAAATGAGGGCTTGATACATTAAGATCACGGAGTGAGGTAGGTGTATGTGACACAAAGGGGGAGTTCCTCTGGCCGTGAGGAGGCTGTTCAGCTCTAAGGAGTAGCTAGTGGGGTGAAATGACAATGATGGGAAGGCAGGGTGCCATAACCGGGAGTTCCTTTAGGGTGGATGGAACTTGTGTCTGCACAGCAAGGGAAGATGGGAAGAGGTTTTTTTTTTTTTTTAATTAAGGATTTCATGGGACATGATGGTACATGCCTTTAATCTGAGTACTCAAGAGGCAGAGGCAGGAGGATCTCTAAATTTCAAAGCCAGCTTCATTCCAGACCCACCAGGGCTACAAAGGAAGACTCTTTCTAAAAAAAGAAGCAAGCAAACGAAAAACAATTTCATATATTTATATATATTTTGATTAAACACACTGTATCTCTCCTCTAATTCCTCCCCACTACTTTTCTCTCCCAACTTCATTCTTTCTCTCTCCTTTATATCCCTCCCTCCCTCTTTTTCTCTTTCTCCCTCAACCCTGTAAGTCCACTTAGTGCTGCTGCCTATGTGTGTGGGAGTGTAGGACCATTTGCTGGAGCATGGGTAACCTTTCAGGGACTGCATCCCTGAAGAAAACTGACTCTCCTCCAGGAAGGCTCATCATGGAAGAGAGGACAGAATGTTTGTAAGAGCCAGGGGTAGTGGACATCTATACCCAGCATTTGCTGGGTATAGCAGGGCTGTTGCACATATGAACGCACAGAAGCTGTGACTGCATGTATAAGATCTATACAAGATGAAGCCTGTCAAAATCCCAGCAGGGATGGGGAGGCTCATGAAGTCCCATCCTAGCTGAGGAATTACTGGCGATTGATGGCTTCTGGGGGCCAGGGAGACCTGCCTGTGGCACAGCTTTCTTCTCTCAGCCCTAGCACATCTTGAACCTGCTGTTGGGCCAGTAGCCAGTTTTACTCAGCTTCTGTCTGAAGGCAATAGTCATCAACTATCTTGTGGGCTGGACTTCCCTTGATAGAGTACAGTAGGACACTGCAGGGATCACGGATGTGCCCAGCTGCTCCTTATCAGGCAGCTTCTGCAGTTTTAAGTTCAAATAAATATCCAGCTGTGATTAGAACTTCTATCACGTCAGGCTGTCGGATTTGGGGTTGCACAACTGCTTTGGGCTTTCTTGACATTCTTTCTAGTTTGTCTGGTGTAATCTCAAAATTTCTATTGCTGGTTAAAATTTATTCTTTCTGTTTTTTCCTCTTCTTATGGTAGTTTTGCAGAGAAGAGAGAGAAATCCATGTGTTCAATCTACACTTTGGGTGTGAAACAGACAAATGACCTTAATATAGTTATCCTTTACTCAAAATGAATTCTGGCACATCACATACTCTTATGTAGTCTGCTGCTGCTAACTCTGCTGATTCTATAGTAGAACTCTAGAGCTCGCTTCTTCTGATAAAATAGTCTACATCCTCCAGTTATACTGTCTTATTTCCTGATTCTTAGGGAAGTTCTTTGTAGCTGAATCAAGCCACAGACTCCATTTTTCTGGGTTCATGTGAATTTGATGGTGGCTGCAGAACTAAAATTTATCCCTTAGTAATCATCAGAACATCTAAAACAGAGAAATCACATTTGACTCTTAGCATCACAAAGACTTAGAAAAGCCCATGAGCTGGGAGGATTGCAATGTCTAGGCATGGCCATTCTGTCAGAAAAGCTCAAGTCTGACTTGTTTTATAAGGCATAGTAACAACTTTCATTCAGCGAAATAAAATTATCTAATAACTTAAGTGTCGGAAAAAAATGTCAAACTCCACAAGTTCCTCTTTTAAACATACACAAAGATGAAGAAGCACAATGTAATAATAGAAACATATTACAGAATATAATAATGCAGAATGATCAATACAGAATACTATAATGTGTGATAATGTAACATATATTAATGTGAGAGATATTTAGAGATGGAGAGAGAGGCTGGAGACAGGCTGTTGATATTTCTAGGCATACCAGATAAGAAGTCAATTGATTTTCAAAGTCCTCACTTCTAGTTGAGTGATTTGAGTAGATGCCTCTAGATCTTGAGCTTCAGATAAATCCTGTGGCTCTCCGTGAATTTTAATATGAGACTTTTTAAGATACCGAAAATATAGATTCCCTCATATCGGTAGTTAGTGAACTGCCCATTTTAATTTTAACCAGTTAATTTAGGTGAATAGAATAGGGTTTTAATTGCGTAGGAAATAAATTCTAAATGATCATTTCAAAACAACTCACAACCTTCCCACTTCCTGTTAGAGTACCACTCAAAAACAGGTACTCTAACTAAATCTTCCTCCTAGATTCTGCTGGCAAACGGAAGATGTAATTTGTGGTGAGTCATGAAAGCCTAAGTCCTCATTGATAAAAAACAAGTTCCTAGCCTCAGAAATTTATCATGATCTCAGTCACTGTCATTCTTCCAGCATCTGAGAATTAGTGGAGTGTGGGACATGACTAACCGAGGACCGTAAGGACTTCTCATCCAGGAAACGGAGAGGTAAAAATAGCATCAAAGTGGTGACACTAAATGACGAGAGTAAAGCCTGAAACATTCGAACACAAGATATACCACAGGCATCCAAAAATAAATCCCCTAAATATTATTCTGCCTGAAAAGATGCCATGATAACTGTCTGGTAGCTTTTGTTGGATGCATGAGTATTTTGACTGTGATTTACTAAGTCTTTAGATATTTTAGACACTTTCAGAGGCTTACACAACAAAGGCTTTCCAATGTTTTCGAGGCAAGTGATTAGACATTTGCAAAAAAAGTGTCATTTAACTAAAGAATACACCCCTCCAGGAGAGGATCAGAGGGGAATGTCTTGTGTTTTTCTGCAAAATTTCCTTTTTCAAACACGTTCTGTGCTAGAGCGGAGCAGAGCCTCTTTGTGAGATTATTGATAAAGTGTAGTTTGTCTCCAAACCTCTCACTTCTTTCCTCTGTAGCAGCATGCTTTTGCCAGTGATTTCTTTATTACAATATACAGTGACTGTAAGATGATTTCAAGTCCTCCCTCACTGGAGGTTTTCACCATTTGACTCATTTGATAATAGGGAAGGGAAAGATGGAAACTGCCAGAAAATAGGGGCCTAGACATGAATGATAGACTACTTATTGATATTTTTGTCAGTTGTTTCTGGATTTCTCCCCTTTGTTGACAGAACAAAAACCAACAAGGACAATGACTCACTTCCTGGCTTGTCAGCTGGCCACCCTGTCACCTTTGAAAGAATCTACACACATCTACACTTGTCTCGTTAGCTCCCAGTGGGTTTTCTATGGGGAGGCCTTTGGTGTGGACTCTCTCTGACAATCTTGAAGAGAGACACCATCAAATTGAAGATGAGATTCTGCCTGGAACATGTTGGATCTAGGAAAAGACATCCTGGGTGACTTTGCCTTCTCTGTCCCCATATTAGGCTCAACGGAAAAGTAGTCTACATTTAAGTGAAAATGAGTAAGTGCTTCCTCCCTGTCCCTTGCTCAGACAACTAGATAGCACTACCTGAAGGCCTGTCACACAACAGGACAGTTTGGCTATGTAATTGCATCGTGATAGTGATATTTGAGGATCTGACTTGGTCTGTTTTGAGACAGCAGACCTATGGTGGTTGTGTTTCTTCCTGTTTGTAAACTTACCATTGTCATCCTGGTCCAGACAAAGCACATCCTTATTTATTTATTTATTTATTTATTTATTTATTTATTTTAATTTTGGACATGGATTCCTAAGACATCATTGGTTGACAAGATTCCTAGCAACCTTTATCTGAACTGACCACTCAAAAGCCTGTTCTCACAATTCAAGTGGCTACTTTAGAATGGGAAAGAAAGGACAGATAATGGCTTAATGTTTTTACTTAACTCTCAAAACAACTTTTAAGAGCTAGTGTTAATTTTTTTGTGCTTTACAGCTATACAAATAAGTTAAAGGTTTCAGAATTTTTATGGATGACCTCCCTGACTTTCTGTTTAATTCCTAAAATTACATAATTTTGAATTGTGGGGAGTGAAATATTTCTAGTATCACAGACATATTTAAAATTTTATGTGTGAATGTTGGCATATAAAACATATTTATCAATTAAGTTAAACATATACTTTAAAAATAAATTTGAGTTTTGGACTGATGTAATGGATTTTTTTCTTCCTTTGAAAACTAACATAGGTAACATGTTGGAGATCTTTTCATGTGTCTAAGATTTTTAGGAAATAAACCTATAGCTGTTGGCAAAGCTTTAATTAAAAAAATTGAGAATGATGCATTTTGAGTCTTAAAAGCTCTACTTGTTCATTGATGAATTTTGAAAACTTCATTGGATGCAAGATGTTTGAGGTTTCAGAACTGAGCCTTCAATGTGTGTGTGTGTGTGTGTGTGTGTGTGTGTGTGTGTGTATGTGTGTGTGTGTAAATGGCTAGATAGATAAAGCCACAGGGAATCACTTCTGAGAAATAGTTAATGTAGCTTAAGGATCCAAAGTCAGGGACAGACAAAATTCAAGATCATAGGGCAATGGTCTCGGAAAATTTGGGATAAAAACAGAAAAAGGGGCAGGAGAGATGGCTTAGTGTTTAAAAATATTTAATGCTCTTTCAGAGGCTCTAGTTCCCAGCAACCATACTGAGTGGCTCACAACCATCTATGACTCCAGCTCCACGGGGATCTAATGCCTTCTTCTGACATTCACGGATACTGCATTCACATGTACTCACCTCCCCACAAACATACATGTAATTAAAAACAAATAAAATCAAAGTGGATCCCTTATTTTGCAAAGTTAATAAATACTATTAAAAGAAACAGAAAAAGATCTGAGCATGATAGCACACACTTTTAATCCCAGCACTCAGGAGGCAGAGGCAGTCAGATGTCTGTGAGATCGAGACCAGTCTGGTATACATAGCAAGTTCCAGGCCAACTGGGGCTACAGGGAGACCCTGTCTCAAAAAAAAAGAAAAAGGAAGTTTGCCTTTGGACAACCATCATTTACAGCATTCCATTGGAAATGTGGTTTACCTTAACAACATGTAAAGCCCTAAACCAGAATAGATTACCCAAAGTTATCCAGAAAGACACCTAGGGGCTGCATAGTAACAGCTCAGTACTAACCTGTGTTCAAGTCACCAGAAGCCAGGTAAAAACGTAAGGCACGTTGATACTTGTTTGTAATCACAGCACTCAGGAGGTGAAGACAGGCGACTTTTAGGGTTCACTGGCCATCCAACCTGGACTGGTTGCTAAGCTCCAAGCCAACAAGAAACCTTGTCACAATCAAAAGTTAAAAAAGATGGACGGTAGCTTAGGAGTGGCACATGAGACTGTCCTCTGGCCTCCACACGCATGCGCACACACACGTGTACCTACACACATGAACACACACATGCGCATGCCTATACATATATACAGAATACAAGACAGCAAGGATGTAATTCTCAACTATCAAATCACAGTGACTCTGCATAGAGGCCTGAAGCTCAGAAGGCCCAATTCTTTGATAAGAACCACAAGCAAAATGGGTAACTAAGATACGTTTGAATTGTTTTTGCACTACTTTCCATAAAAATCTTAATTTTTATTAGTTTTATTTTGATACACAGGTATTTAGAAGGAGAACATTGGCGGAAATGTGCTAGTGAAGGAATGAGTACAGGAGGTGAGGTTTTTGGAGGATGACAGTGGTGTCAAAAGCCCCAGGAGTTCCCGTTCTATATGAAGCTTTAACTTGTTGCTGCAATTGATTACAGTTCATGAAAGAGGAGGTTATCTCTCCAGTGGCGTAACCAAGCACACCTGGCCTAATTAATTCAAATCTATGCCTGTTCAAATCTGGGGCAACTCAGTTATGCAAGAGAACCTTGTGGAATACAAACGTTTTATTTCAAATTTCCTTATTGTAAAAATCTGAATATCATCCTACCTTCTTGTATGTAACTGAACAGTTTTCTGAATGGAAAGATGTGAGGTAAGCTGGAAAATCAAGTTACGGAGAAAAGTCAACACCTTTTCAGAAAAAGTATGAAAATGTGTTACTTATGTTTATGACCCCTCAAATGTTTACAGTAAAATGATGAATTTTGGTGTACTATTACCAATGGAACAAAAGTAAAAAATATGTTCAAATTATATGCTTTGGATAAGAAAATTTCCCATAATAAAGTTCAGCTGATACATGTGTGTAAATCTGAAATAGCTCTGGTTGCCTGGAACTCACTATGTAGACCAGGTTGACATTGTGCTCACAGAGATCCACCTGCCTTTGCCTCCCTAGTGCTGGTGTATGCCACCATGCCCAGCTGAATATAAGTATTTCACATGGGTCTCCAAGTTAAAAGAAATTAAAGCTGTTAACTTCTATTTTTATGTACAATAATTGTGCTAAGTTGGTATTTTTCAAGAAACATTATTCCTTAAATAATTTAAATTTGCCAACGTTTTAAACACAGTGTGGGATTCTCACAGGTGAAAATACATCACGTGTATGGTGATTTTTTTTTGTTTGACCTGTGGTTTATCCAAATCCCGGCCCTTGGCCTCCTCTCCTCTACAATAAGGCCTGTGAGAGTCTTCCTGGCTGTAGAGAGCAGTCACATCAACAGAATGAAAAGGAGGTTCTCTGAGCTACCTTCTATCCCATGTCACCCCATCTTTTTAGGGAGCTGGTACAAAAGGGTGCATCTTTTTCATTAAATCTTTTGTTTAAATCTACTCCTAGTTACCCCTGGTTACTGCAGTGTCACACAAAAAAACTCAAAGTTATGATAGGCTGGTTTTGGAAAAAATTGCCATGGCATCATCATTAATCATTTTACACTAGAGGCCCCCAGATTCTTTGGCCTGAAAAACTTGGGTCACGTTTCCATTTTGGGCTTCACAAATGGCAATAATGGTGATACCTGTGTTCAGAGCCAGGGTGTTGGGGGTGGTCTGCTTTGTTTACTTGTGTGCCACATCTGGCCTCACTCAGTGTCAAAACAAAATATAAATCCACAAGATTAAAAAATACCAGCTTTATCTTTTTGTGTGTGCGTCCTTTATTTCAAAGTATGAGCAGCAGAAAACCCACAAAAATCAGCTGACGCGAAGCTCTCAGCTAGTGAGATGTGGCTGTAGTCCCTCAAAGGTGCCAGTTATATGGTGTAATTACACAGCCTTACAACGGTTATTTTTGTCCTGTTTATCAACTACCAATGAGTCTCATCTACAATCTGACATCAGTTATGTATTTTCAGTTCTATGAGAGCAAAATGCAAATTCTTGGAAGTATCTATTATTTATCATCTACAGCTGTATATATTACTTCCCTTCTCTCTCTCTTTCCTTCCTTTTTTATCTGTGTTGTTTAACAGTAGTTGTTAATCACATGAAAATTACTATTTAATTTTTGCGATGTTCATACAATATAATTTGATAGTATTTAGATCCCCTCCTCTTACTGTCCCTGTCCAATTTAATGTGCTCATCTCTCCTTTTTCCTCCCTTCCTCCCTTCCTCCCTTCATTCCTCTCTCTCTCATCATTTGAGTGAAGAGTCAACCTAAAGAATGGAAAAAATTCATTAACAGCTTTGTCTCTGACAGTGGGTTATTTTCTAGAAAAACTATATATATGTATATTCCGCTTTTGCCTTATATTACTGCATTCTGCCAACCCTGTCCTGATTCCCATGATTATTTATTAGTTTCTTGACTTCTTTGGATTTTGAAATTGAAACTTGCGTATCTAAGACTTCAAACCAGCATGCGATGTTTGTCTTTCTGGGTCTGGGTTATCTCAGTCAAGATGGTTGTTTCCAGTTCTATCCATTTACCTGCGAATTTCATTTCACTTTTTTTAAAAAACTGAGTAATATTTCATTGTGGATATGTTACACACTTTTCTTATCAATTCATTAGTTGATGGACATCTTGCATATGTCCAATTCCTGGCTATCATTGTAAAGGGCAGCAATGAACATGAATAAATAGGTATTTCCGTAACAAAGTATAGAGTCTTTTGGGTGTATGCCCAAGAGTGGTGTGGCTGGGTCATATTGTAGATCTATTCTGAGTTTTTTAATGCAAATCTATACTGATTTCCATAGTGACTACACCAGTTTGCACTCCCACCATCAGTGTTTGTCTTTCTCTACATGACACCAGCACCTGTTGTTGTTTGTTTCTTGGATCTTAGCCATTCTGAGAGGGATAAGATGAAATCTCAAAGTGGTTTCAGTCTTCATTTTCCTGATGACCAAAGATATTCCCACCTCCAGTTGCTGGCAGAGAACAAGAGTCAAGCATCAATAAAGACCCCTAAGACCTCCCCTCCAAAAAAGATATTGATCATTTTAAAAAGTATTTCTCAGCCATTTGCATCTCATCCTTGGAGAACTCCCTATTCAGCTCCTTGCCCCACCCTTTAATTGGGGTGTTTGGTTTTTTGACGTTTAGTTCTTTTGAGTTATTTGTACATTCTAGACAATAACCCACTGTCAGAGGCATAGCTGGTAACGAATTTTTCCAGCTCGGTAGGTTGACTCTTCACTCAGATGATGGTGTACATTGATGTACACAAGCTGTTTCATTTCATGAAGTCCCATTTATCGATTATTGGACTTAATGCTTGCACTGTAGGAGTCTTGTTCAGAAACTCATTTCTCATGTCTTTAAGTTCCAATGTATTCCCTCCTTCTCTAACTGATTAGGGAATCAGGTCTTGTATTGAGGTCCTAGATCCACTTGTAGTTGAGATTTGTGCACCTAAGGATCTAGTTTCCTTCTTATATATGAGGCTATCCAGTTTGAGCAGCACCATTGGTTGGGCATGCTGTCTTTTCTTCAGTGTATATTTTTGGCTCCTTTATCACAAATCAGTGGTTGTAAATATGTGAATTTAAATATGGGTCTTCAACTCTAGTCCACTAATCAATGTGTTTGTATTATGTCATTACCGCTTATTTTATTACTATAGATCTGTAGTATACTTTCACATCAGGGATGGTAAGGCCTCCAGCAGGTCTTTCGTTTCTAAGGATTATTTTGACTATTCTGGGTTTGGTGCTTTCATATGAAATTTGAGATTTTTTTTTCAATTTCTGTGAAGATTATATTGGGATTTTAATGGGCATTACATTGAATCTGTAGAGTACTTTTGGTAGGATAGCCACTTTCACAATATTAATGGAATGTCTTCTGGTGTCTTCTTCAGTGTCTTAATTTTTTTAATTATACAAGTCCCCCACTTCCTTTGGTATAGCTGTTGCAAGAAACTTTATGGATTTTGAGGCTATCATAAATGGTATTGTTTCCTGGATTCCTTTCTTGGTATATTTGTTGTTGGTGTATTGGAAATTGATGGCTGTTAATTTTATATCCTTCTACTTTGCTGAATGCATTTATCAGCTCTAGGAGTTTTCTGGCGAAGTCTCTATAATATTTTATGTATAGAAGCATATCATTTGCAAGTAAGGACACTTTGATATCTTCCTTTACAATTTGTATCCCCTTTATCTCCTTTTTTTTATTGCTATAGCTAAGACTTCAAGCACTATATTGAACAGGAATGGAGAGTATGGACATCCTTGTCTTGTTCCTGATTTTAATGGGAATGCTTTTAGTTTTCCTCCACTCAGTTTGATGTTGGCTGTGAGATTTTTGTATATTGCCTTTATTATGTAGAGTTATGCCCCCTGTATCCCCAAGTTCTCCATTACTTTTATCAGAAATTGATGTTGGACTTTGTCAAATACTGTTTTTCTGACTCTAATGAGAAGATATTGTGGTTTCTGTCCTTGAGTCTGTTTATGTGGCGAATTACATTTTTTGATTTACATATGTTGAACCATCCCTGCATTTCTGGCATGAAGCCAACTTGATTATGGTGCATTCAGTTTGTGAAAATTTTATTTAGAATTTTTTCATCTACATTTATCAGAGAGATTGATGTACAATCTTTTTAGGTTGGGTATTTTTGTGGTTTTGGTGTTAGAGTAATAATGCCTTCATAGAAATAATTTGGTAGTGTTCCTTCATTTATTATTTTATGGCATAATTTGAGGAGTATTGGTATTACTTCTTCTTTGAAGGTTTGTTAGAATAGAATATGTCTGGTCCCCAGCTCTTTTTAGTTGAGAGATTAATTATTAGATCTATCTTATTAATTGTTATTGATCTGTTTAAATTTAGTCATTTTGATTTAATTATAGTATGTTGCATGTATACAGAAGTTTATCTATTTTGGGGGTATTTTCTAGTTTAATGTAAAATGGAGTTTTATAGATATTATATTATTTTTATTTTATGTGTATGAGTGTATTACCTGCATGTATATGAGTGCACCCGTGTCATGCAATGCCACGGAAGTCAGAAGAGGGCTTCAGATTCCCCTGGAATTGGAGTTAAAGATAGTTCGTAGCTGCCATGTGGGTGCTGGGAATCGAACCTGGGTCCTCTGCAAGAGCAGTCAGTGCTTTTAACTGCTGAGCCATCTCTCCAACTTCTGGAATATGGATTTTTAAAGTATGTCCTTACAGTTTTTTGAATTTCCTCTGGGTCTGTTGAAAATGTTTCCCTTTTCATTTCTATGTTTGTTAATTTGGGTTGTCTCTCTTTCTTTTGGTTATTTTGGCAAAAGGTTTGTCAATCTTTTTAATCTTTTCAAAGAACCAATTCTTCATTTCACTGATTCTTTGTATTGCTTTCTTCATTTCTAGTTTATTAATTTCAGCTTTGATTTTAATTATTGTATCTATTCTTTGTAGGTGTTGTTCATTTTTGGTTTTCCAAGGCTTTTAGGTGTATTATTAATTCATTTATATGAGATATTTTTAATTTTCTGGTATAAGCACTAAATACTATAAATTACTTTCATGTGTCCCAAAGGTTTTGATATGTTGTGGTTTTTCTTTTCTTTTCTTTCTTTCCTTTTTAAAATATTTTTGAGACAGAGTCTCCCTGTAGGTCCAACTGGCCTAGAACTCACTATGTAGACATGCCTTGAACTCACAGAGATCCATCTGCCTCTGCCTCCTAAAGGCTGGGACTGAAAGCATGCACTAGCATGCCTGGTGGTATGTTGTGTTTTTAATTTTCGTTCAATTCTTTAAAATTTTTAATTTATTTCTTGATTTCTCTGGTAATTCAAATTTTATTCAGAAGTGTGTTATCGTCCATGAACTTGTGTACTTTCCCCCACTTTTATTGGTTCTTTTATATCTAGCTTTATTCCTTTGTGGTCAAATAAAATATAGGATGATTTCAATTTCTGTCAATGTGTGGAGACTTGCTTTGTGTCCTAATATATGGTTCATTTTGGAGAAAGTTTCTTGGGCTACTGAGAAGAAAGTGTATCCTTCAGTGTTTGGTGGAATGTTCTGTAGATCTCTATAAGTCTGATTTATGGTGTCATTTAAGTCCAGGATTTCTCTGTTTAATTTTTTTCTGGTCGATCTGTCTGTTGGGAGCAGCAAGATATTGAAGTCACCCACTATCGCTGTGTTGGAGTCAATGACAGATTTTAGAGCTAATATAGTTTGTTTTATGAAGTTGGATGCCCCTGTGTGAGGTGCAAATATGTTTCAGATTGTAATTTCTTCTTGGTGGATTTTTCCATTATTGAGTATGAGGTGATCTTCCCTTTCTCTTCTGATTAGTTTCATCTGAAGTCTATTTTGTCAGGTATTAGGATAATTACACTTGCTTGTTTCTTAGTTCAGTTTGCTTACAGTATCTTTTTCCATCCTTTCATTCTAAGGTGCTGCTGATCATTGTTGATTAGGCACATTTCTTGGAAACAACAAATCGATGGATTCTGTTTTCTAATCCAATCACTTAGACTGTGTCTTTTTACCAGGGAGATGAGGCCATAGATATTGAGGGTTATTACTGACCAGTGTTTATTAATTCCAATCATGTTGGTGTTGTAGTGTTATTTTCTTTTACCTCTTTTGGTTGGTTGCTCTGGGAAAATTTGTTTATTCTTAGTGCCCTCTTGAGAGTGTTTAATCTTCTCTCTAGATTGAAATACTCTATCATTTATTCTCTGTAGAACTTTTTTTTGTAGACATAAATTCTTTTAATCTGTTTTTTATCATGGAAAGATTTTTTTTCTCCTTCAATTACAGCTGATAGTTTTGCTGAGTGTAGTCATTTGAGCTTGAATCTGTGTTCTTTCATGACTTATATGACCTTGGTCCATGTTCTTCTGGCTTTTATAGTCCCTACTGATATGTCAGTTGCTACTCTGAAGGGCATGACTTAAATGTGGTTTGATTTTTCTCACAACTTTCAGTATCTTCTGTTTGTTTAGTGTTTTGACTATTATATGACGTGGGGTGTTTCTTGTCTATTCTTGTCTTGTCTTGTCTACTTGGTGTTCTGTATGTCTCATGTACCTTGAGAGGTATCTCTTTCCTTAGGTTAGGGAAATTTTCCTCTATATTTTAATTTAAAAGATTTTCAGGACCATTGACCTGCGTTTCTTCTTCTTCTTCTATGGCTATGGCCCACAAGTTTGATTTTAAAATTTCCTGAAGTCTTGCATATTCTGTTCCTGGGTTATTTTGATTTGACATTTTCTTTGCTTGTGCAATCCATTTCCCCAAGCTTGTCTTCAAGATCTGCTCTTCTCTGTTCCATTTTGTTCACTTCCTTTATGCTTAAGTTTTTAAAAAATATTTTATTATTTTTATTTTATGTCTATGAGTGTATTGCCTCATAGGTAAGTGCAGGTAAGTGCACCGTGTCATGCAATGCCCTCAAGGACAGAAGAGGCCATCAGATCCCCTGGAACTGGAGTTAGGGATAGTTGGTAGCTGCCATGTGGGTGCTGGGATTTGAACCTGGGTCTTCTGCAAGAACAACCAGTGTTCTTAACTGCTGAGCCATCTCTCCAGCCTCTACTCTAAGTTTTTTACTTGAGCCCCTGAGTTGATTAATGTTGTTGGTGTTTTTTAATGAGACCTAGGCATCTAGACGTTTGTGATGGTGTTTCTCGGTGTGGGTGACTTCCTCCCTGTTGAAAGTTTGTTTGTATCTTATTCGTTCTTTCCTCAACTTGTCAATTTATGACCCAATTCAGTAGTTTTGGGATCGCCTTATGCTGATGTGTAAATGGTGTGAAAGAAGTGTCTCAGTTCAGCTAGAGACAGGTGCATCTTTTGAGTTGAGATTCTGGGATTGACTCCACAGGGTCCTGCATCAACAGGGTGGGATGAGTGCTTATAGTTGGACAGGTTAGTTGTTAGGTTAGGGTGGGAGCTCATGATCTGGGGTGCACAAAGCTAAGATAATGGTTGCTGGGGTGTCTCAGGTACATAGCTCAGGACCACAAGTTTGGGGCAGGGAAGGATCCCAGAGATCCAAACTAGGCTGAGAACTGAGATGATAGAGAATCTTAATCAATTTTTAAATATTTGAATATGACTAATCTAATTGAGATGTATTATAAGTATATACTATACATTAAATTTCAAAGTTTGAGTAAGGAACTGAACATTGCTGTTTTAGAGTTCTGTATGGCCACACTAAATTTAAAGCATTCACAAACATGTTGTCAAAGAGTGGCACAGCACCTGGCATCCTCGAACTCTGTAAACAATGGGTTCATGTTGCATGTGAATTTATCTTAGATAAGCTGGTTGGGGGGGCTCCCTGAAAACCTCTGAATGTCACATCCCCTTATGTGTTACATTGTGCTTATCCACAAAAGTTACCTTTGTTACTAAAATGAAGTATTTGGGGTATTCCTTGCTTATTTTCACTGCCTAGGCTCCTATTTAAGTTGAATAATTATTCCATTTTATCACTAAAGTTTCACTCTATACTCTGATATGGCAATCTGGGTGATTTGGTGAAATTCTCAATGATACCATGTCTCAAATCACAACCCTCTAGAAAGTCCTAATGACCTTTCAGGAAAAGTGCAGCTGTCATTGAGGCAGTCAGGGGTGTGCATACCTGGGTCCTTGCTGGCCTGTTACCTCCTCTGGTTTCATTTGTCCTTACTCAGGAGTCATGAGCCACACTAGGATGCTTTTATATGGCAAGTAGTGCTCTTTCTGCCTTTGGGCCCCTGGCCTTGCTCCTGGTTTTCTCTGCCTTTCATCCAGATTTTCTTATGGTGTGTGCTTTCTCTCATCCAAGCCTCAGCTTCCACTTCACCTCCTAAGAGAGCCCTTCCACAACCATGCAGCTCTGTCATGCATCTGCTGCCAGGTCGTGTTCTTGCCCCTCACTGTTTATAGCGGTGCTCATCAGAGTTTTCATTCATCCTGTTTGTGTGTTTGCTTATGACAGTTTCCCCACCAACCATGCAAACACTCCACCTCTGGAAGGCAAACCCCAAGGCTTCATCATCCGCAAATACAAAAGACACTGGAAGTGATTATTTGTGAAACGAAGACAATTGTGAGCAGCAGTGATGCTGTGATGAAGCTTTGACTTGCTTTCACCTGTAGGTTCCTCTGAGCAGCCTGAAGACTCATGGTTCTCATTGTTGAACTCTATATTACAAGTTGCTGAGCATTTCCTTACAGGAGACCTCATGTCAGAAAATAAAAACAAACAGATTTTACATAGTGGTAAATGTCTAACTTGAGCGTGGGTGGTGTGCAGATGGTGGAGATAAAGCTGGTTGTCTCTGGACTTAGACTCCTCAATAGACACTAAGTCTCCCTCTATACTTCCTGATCTGTCTGGGACCCAAGTCTTCATAAGTGTGAATCAAGTCTGCTCAGCGACTCTGCTATGATATTTTAGTCTTACTTGACTGACTGTGAGAAAGAAAGACTTTAGATCCTTGGCTGATACTGCTGACTTGACTCCATTGCTGACTGAACAACAGACTGTCAAATACATGCCAAATTTATGACACCCAGGTGAGTAAGCAATGAATTAAAGTTTAATCCCACCTCTCTTTGGACCAAGAAGAATTTCTACTGGGTCTTGAGTCCTTTTCTTGCCCTCCATATCCAATTGAAAAAAAGGACACAGGCAAACTGTAAAACACCAATACCACTTATTGGACACGAACACTTGAATGAATGTACGTCTAATAGTTTACTTTTATTACTCTGCCCAGTTAATAGTAAGTGCATTTCATCATGTGAAAAGACTTTAATGTATTTTAAGAACTTACTTTGCTGGAATTTTTTTCAGAGCAAGGAATTCTGTGTGTTGAATAGCCAATTTCTTGTTTGCATCCAGTCAAATAAAATTTGGAAATCTAACACTCTTATTAATCTTTTGGGGTACCCGGGAGAAGAGAAGAAAGACTACCAACTATGCTGCACAAGCCAACCAACTTCCTTTGCATAACTTTACTTGAACTTATTGATGAGTATAGTATTTTAAGTTTAATTTTGAATTGTTACTCTACACTTGTAAAAAGCCTCTATTTTGGCAACATGTTTTTCTTCCCAGTTAGCAATAAGTAATACTTCCTTTCAATATGCTTTTATTACTCAGTAAATTTACAAGGAATAGTTTATAATTTACAAAGTGACTACTTATAAGAAAGGATAAACACACAAATAAAATGGAGTTGGCTGTTTTTAAAGAGAGCCAAAGTGAGGCGCTTATAATTTTATTCATATTCCTAGATGGAGGCAGTGAATCAGATTTCTAAGAAGAGAAACATGTTTTTGAGCTCCAGAGTGTGGGCCAAGTTTAGCAAAACCTTATTTTAAAATGTAGGGAATAAAAATATAGCTCATTCTATGCAATGTGTTGATTAAGCATGAAGAAAGCTGCAGGTTTATTTATAGACCTGGGAGATGGTTGGTGCACCTGAAGAGTTCAGCTCCCTCCAAATTAAAAGGGGAAAAATTACAAAACTAAAGATGTGACTGAAGGAAAACAGGTATACTCTCAAAAGTCTTGTTCCCCCCCCCTCTCTCTCTGTGTCCAGCAGGTACCAACACTGGAGCTGTCTTTATTCTGTAGAACAAAAGACAAAAACAAGACAACATATTACCACCAATCAGTTTTGTTTATAACATGTGCATTTGAATTACTTTGCATATTGGCTCAATACTGAGGACGAAGCTGAGGAATCCCCTCACAGGTTCTGTCTGGCTGCAGTCCTGTCTTGTACTTGGACAACACTGTTTTACCCCTCACAAAGCAACCTGGGGCTGAAGTGAAATGGATGCACTGCCCCCGAAATTGTGTGACTGGAAAAGAGGAAAGTACTGATGAGGACCGAGTCTAAGAGGTAGATGGCCTCAGAGATTCTACCCAATCTGCACCATATAACCTGGGAGCAACCAGCTGGGCACCAGGCTAGCCTTCACCACTGGCCCTTTTAGTGGGGTCTTCTCCAAGGCAAGGCTTACCCTCACATAACTCTGTCAACGAGAGCCCACTTGGGTATAGAACTAATTTAGCCTCCTGTACAGTTGATGAATGAAGAATTTCTTCTTGAGACTAAATTATAGGGCTTGTTGAAGTTGCTCTTTCGTGATCTGTTATTTGGAGGTAATTTTCCAAAAGGGCTGGAACACACGGCCATGAGCTGGAATAAGATTCACTGTGCACAGCTGGCTGCTCTGGCCAGCATATCCCTCCGGGCTCCACTTCCACCATCCTCCCACGCCTCTGCCTTTGCTGCCCAGAAAGGAGACCTGGACAACAGAGTCAGACTTTCTTAGACGCTTACTTCCCTTCATAATAAAATCACAAGAATGGCACCTTGCCCAGCCATATGTGTACCCAGGTTTCCAGAAACAGCATCTGTTGAGACATGCTTACAAAGAGATAAGCCTTTGCCTTCCACTCATCCTCCAGTGATTACAGTCTTCTGCTGATTCCATGCCCCCCTCTGCTGTTGGCTGGAAGATCAACTTCTGATCTTTTTTCTTCGGCTTTGTGACCTGTTGGGTGCTGTGTAAACACACACTGCAGGTTAGCCAGATCCTCTTTGCTGAATGCAAAGAGATTTCATTTGAAAACTCCCTTGTCTGATTAAGCAATGGTGACCTATGGTGGGGTGACTGCTCCTGAGGTCAAATGGCCAGGGCTTCAGGCCAGACTGTTACACCTGGCCATTTGCTGATAAATGAGGACTAGCTGGGCTTTAGTGAGCTACCCTTTCACCAAGCCCTCGCCCTTGAATCTTCCACAGAAGTTATTACTTGCGTTTCAGTACAAGAGTGAGAGCAGATTCCTCCCTAGAGGCCTGTTTACCTAGGCCTCCGCAACTCTATCTCTTTTCAATTGATTCCCAACAGACACACTATGCCAGGGGCTCCATTTGCACTGGTGAATTCATTCAAATCCAAAGACAGACAAGGGCCAGTCTGAAAACTGATATCAGGGTGGCTTATGGTGATGAGGGCAGGAGAAGAAGTCTGAGATCGTAAGATCTGGACCAAGCTCAGTGGCTTGACCACCCAGCACCTGTGCTCTCACACACTGTTACAGGATCTTTTCATCTTCATCTCTATTCTTTCCATGACTCTTGAATAACTGAGACTCACTAGGTAGACTCCTGAAGCACAAAATGTGGGCATGCCCAGCAGCAGCCACACAAGGAAAAGCCGGAAAAATGAATCCCACCCCTGCTGGCTTCCCAGGGAAAGAGATGCATCAAGAGACCCCTGGAAGAGACAAAAGCTGCGTCGATACGGATTCGCCTTTAAATAATCAATAAAAGTGAAGATAAGTGCTTTGGAGCCACAGGCTGGAAACAGTGTCACACTCTATGCACACATTCTCCCTAAGCCTGCATCTGTCTGAACACCAGTTGTTTCTTCCAGCAGCATCCATTCCTTTTTTTATAAGAAAACATAAGGGATTTCTTGAGGATACTGTCTGTCCCCCAAAGTGCAGGTTGTGCGTTCTGGCAGAGACAGAGTCCCTTGAATGCTTGGCCTCAGAATTCCTTTGAGCCAAACAGACTCAATGAGATAAAGTACGTGTTTGCAGAAATGAAGTATGCGCTTTATTGGCACTTCTGCAACCCCAAATAGGAAGCGCAGGCTGAGCACCTCCTGCTGTCTTGCACCAGAGAATTCAGGATTTGCAGATCATATTGGACTCCTGATCAAGCCCTGCATGATTTCCCTCTGCACTTCATCTGAAGAATTTGGAGATGCCTTAGATATTTTAAAAGTAGAAACATTAAGAGACGAATTATTAGTAACTTTCTATGTCCATGTACCCAGTCAGCAATCAGGACAAGAATATAACAAGGTATCCAAAGCCCTGTATTCCAGGGGCCTGTCCTGCTTTCTGAGCTCAAGAAGACTTCGAAAAGGAGAAGCCACAGGCTTTCCTAAACATGTTTTCTCCTTGACTGCAGGTTGGAGTGCAGCAATGTGGTGATCACATCTCTCACCTTAACTTTCAATGCTGCCTCTCAGCTCACTTTTGAGCCTATGGGTTGATGAGGTCAGAAGCTTTAATGGTCCTTTTCTGTGTCCTTCACAAAGTGTGCAGACATTGATGTGAACATCTGTGGCCCTTCAACTTTCATGATAGGTAATTATGTTGGAACCTCACCTAATTGCCCTGGCTGCATTTCAACCAATCCTCTAGCTTCAGCCTCATGGGTGAGGTAGTCTTCCATACCTTCAAAACTCTAGGAAGCTCAGAATTCTCATGAATTAACTACAGAGTGAGACATGCCATGTCCCAGTATCATGTACCATAAGACACGGTTTCTAACATCACAGAAGCACAGTTTTTATTCTCCTTAAAAGACGTGGCAGTTTCTTTCTCTTCCACTATCCATTAAGGGTTCAAAAAGTAACGACAGGACTAAGATTAAGGCCACATCAAATCAGGGTCCAAAAGGAATTTCACTTCCCTTTCATACTATGCTTTTTCATTGTGAAAAACTGTTTGAATTATTCTTCTTTACCAATAAAGAAGAATACCAATAAAGAAAATTGTTTTTTACATTCTGCATTAAACAAAGAACACATGTGTCTGATATCAGGGTATAAGGTAACACCCTGAACACTTCAAACCCAATAAAAATGTAGTTTATTGTACAGAGCTTCAGCGTCCACAATCCTTGTATACAGTTAATCTCATTCGTTCCTCTGCTTAGTGTAGTGATACAGACCAATGGTGGGCACTGCATTATATGCCCAAGGGCCCTGATCTGAGTTCACACCTTCTGTGGCTTCAAAAGATTGTTGGTAGGTACCTGGACATGTGAGAAGAGGGACTGGTGTGGGTCAAATGCCTCTGTGCTCTCTCTTTGGCCTTGGTTAAAGTGAGCTCATTGTCTGAATGTCTGGGAATGACTCGTAGTGTTTTCTGTTCCTAGCTGTGCTTTGTGGGAACCACAGGAATTCTGATCTGCCTGACTGTTTGTCCTCCATCAGGTCCAAATGTTTAAAGGACATTGTTTTTATGTGCCAATGATTGCAGTATTTGCATGTGCAAATCATGTAATTACTTAACTACCCAAATTGTGCATGCAACTAAGGTAATTATGAACTTAGAAAATTGCTTTAAGAATTTGACCCTGGAAAAATTATGATAGCAGAAAATGAGTGTTGGGGAAGAAATGTCTTGCAAGGTTAATTTTGTTGTTGTCGTTGTTGTTTAGAGGAAATCTACGTCAGTTGGTGAAGTTACCTTCTTTGCCTCAATTTTGACATCTAAGGAATGAAAATATTTGTACTAACTACTTTCAGTGGGTTATGTCAGAGAAATTGAAATAGTGATTTCAGGTGATCATATTTACAAAGGTAAAACATAAAGAAGGGGTTTATTATTTTTAAGTGGACCCATTAACCTCTAATTTGAGAATCAGTAAATACTAATATTTTTATAAATCTTTGATCATCTATCCTGAGACTATGTCACATTGTGATAAAGTTCAAGGCCAGCCTGGTCTACATACTGAGTTCCAGGCTAGCTGGGGCTACAGGGAGGCCCTGTTTCAAAAAAACCCTTGAAAAATAAAATGAAACTGTGAAAATATGAAATAGCATTACTGTAATCTCCCACTAATTCTAGAATCACAGAAAGGTTAGCCATAGTTACATAAGATGAAACTGAATTTCTTGAAATTTAAGAGTCTTGGACCAGTTACCTGAACTTTTAAGAATCAGACTGAGAATTCAGTACCAGGGTGCCCACCTCACTGGTCCGTGTTAATAATTCGGTTTGGACTTTCCTGTCAGTGAGGACACACTGCTTTGAAACGGATAGTTATGGACACACACAATTCAGTTTCCAAGTATATGCAGGAATTTATTTGCTTCTTAATAATTTGGTGAATGTAATTGTCCTGAAAACAATTACTAAATTGAAACTTAGTATTGCATTGTCAGGAAAGGCCCTGCTAAGAAAGTGTATGCCTAGGAGGGTGGAAGCTTTTAAAACTTATAAGAACAAACCAGCCAATGGCTGTGACTGTACTTTGTCCATTTGTTGAAACAGACAAGAAAAGAGAAAAGGCTTAATCTGCTTTCTTTAGTAATTAGCTTAGGACCTGCTCTACCAAAAAACCCAACATGACTCTCACATAACCTTCCCCCTGACTGTTTATGGCTGTCACTGGCATAGCTTACATACAAAGAAGCAGTAGTCTACTAGTTTCACTAGGTACCCAAGCTGTCGTGAGGGTTCTAAAGAGCTTGCAATAGGCAAGAAGTCTGAGTCCCCAGAACACCCAACTGCAGTGAGGTTGAAGACGATTCTAAGACTTATGTGACCATAATAGAACAGCAGTCACTGAGTCTCTCTCCGCATTCTCTGCTAAGCACGAGGTGCTGCCCATCCACTCTGTCAGCACAGAGATCCCCAGAGAGAAAATGATGAGCGATACCTTGGATTTTAATGAGGATGTTTCAAAGGACATGGGCCACTAAGTCATCTATACCCAATGACTTGGCAGGAAATGGAATCATCACTTTCTTTAGGAGTCACAGTATGTCTGAAGCTGTGTTTATTCTGGTAAAATAAACTGTCATTAGCATGATTCACGTTTTTCCAGCTTTTGAAAAGGACAGATAAACACCATTATCCCCCCACCCTCTTACCTCGTAGGCTTCTTTTTAACCGTATGAATGTGTTTACATGAGTAGCTAACATTTTTTGAGCATTTTTAGATACTTACTCTTTTACTGTAAAGAATCTTGCCTAATTTAAATAACTAGCCTTCACAGTAGCTTTATAATTTGGCATTATTCCTTTTTTAAGTTTTCAGCTTCGAGATCTGAGCTTAAGTGGCTTCCCTAAACTCACACTGTATGACTTTAATACATAAGTACTTCATTTAGCTAACTCTGCATCCTGACAATTCCCCATCGATGACCCCAAGCCCTATACTTAAACAGACTGACTTTCATCTCTATGCAAGCTCATCAGTTGCAGACATGAAGCTACAAGTCCTTTCACTGTAAATCACATTTATGCCTTTACTTATTCCATAGTATCATATAACATTGGTACAAGAACTGATAATAATGAATAAACTTTCTCAGCTTCCAGAGGTGGAATGAAGAACATTATCTGGAAGATTTACACTCACGACGTGCCTGCCAGTTAGCGGAAGGTAGGGCAAAGGCAGTGAGCACACCCACAGAATGAATCTTGTCTTAATGGAAGGGATACTGAGCTCTACTTCCACTCACATTTAGAGGCTCTAATTAGTTCATATCACTGTAACACACTCTTATGGCCTCCATCAAGAGGCAATTATGTGGTGGGGCTGAGGATGCAAATATGATGGCATAATCTGACAGGAGAGGTATAAACGCGGGGCATAAAGGGGATTTTGGAGCAGGGGCTGACAAAATGACTCCTGGTTGGTACTCCCCCTAGATATTCAACCTAGCTCTGTAATACATAAGTAACTTCCTATCAGGTCAATTGCTCCAAATGATTTTGGTTTCTCCACTTAATTTCTATTTAATAGCTTGCTGATACAACCGCAAGAAATCTGAGCTTTCTGATCCACCTGCCTGCTGTTCTGAACAGAAGCAAGCAATAGCTAGGCTGACAGTTTGGAGAATATAGTTGACTTTGGAAAGCAGAAAGTGGTCTTTTCCTTCCCTCCCTCCCTCTCCCTCCCTCCCTTCCTCCTTCCCTCTCTCTGTTCCTCCATCCCCATCTTTCCCTCCCTTCCTTCCCTTCCTTCCCTTCCTTCCCTTCCTTCCCCTCCTTCCCCTCCTTCCCCTCCTTCCTTTCCCTTCCTCCCTCCCTCCCTCCCTCCCTTCCTTCCTTCCTTCCTTCCTTCCTTCGGGAATGACTTTTACAATATGGACATTCTGGATAAATGACTTTTACTGAACCTTGCAACCAGAAAGTTAAATCTTATCTTTGTTTATAATGTATACAAGCAGCACTTATCTTACTGAAAACAGAGAAATTGATTACATCTGTTTATGATTGTGTGTTTCAGGGTCTCCCTTTAGGTATCAGAAAAGGCAAAAATATCTGATAAAATAAGGGTCTGACCTTTACTTCCCTAGTTCATGCTGGATACACTGTTTAAATACAACTAGCTAGCCCTTGTTTTAGAACAGAGCTCTGAGAGAATTCTGAAGGAACAGGTTCTCAGCAGTGTGGGTTCAGTCTTGGCTTAAAAATGGATGCTAAAAATCAGGCTGTTTTTATTAAGGCATAGTCATAATGTGTTGCATTGTAAATGCCACATTTCCTTCCTTTTAAAAAAATATTGTTTTTACATTTCATCATTGAGGTGTGGTGTGTTTTTGAGCGGGAGGATAGGTCAGAGGACAATGCGCAAGAGTTTGTTCTAGACTTTCATTCTGTGGGGTCCAGGTATTGAACTCGGGTCTTCAGGCTTGGCAGCAAGTTCTACCACCTGATGTGCCTACCAGCCCCCTCTTTTCTTTTTCATTATTGTTGTTTTATTGTTCTTTTGAGACAGTGTCCTTCTCTGTAGCCAGAACTTCCTGAAACTCACTACGTAGCCCAATCTGGCCTAAAAATCATAGCACTCTTCCTGCTTCAGCCTGAGACTATAGGTGTTAGTGCTGAGATTATAGGTGTTAGCCTCTGTGTCCAGTTTAAGTGGTAAACGTTCTTTAATTCTCTCTGGGGCCAATGGTGGGCTTGATCAGTGTGTGCCTATTGACCTGTTGTGGTAGCGCAGGGATCTTGAAGATTATGTCTAAAATGACTAGAGTTCTGACAAGCTCATGATTTCCCAGAAAAACTCTGCTAGAGTTCTGGTGTCTATTAGACATGGGTGGCTACCGCACACTTGAAAAATGAAGCAGATGATTTCAAATGTCCTGTGGCGTATTCGGTAGCACAAATGTTCTGCATACTGTATTCCACAACAGGACACAAAGATAATTTATAGTGTCTTTTATTAACAGTTTAATATGGATTACGGCTTAATATAATGATATGTTGAATGTGTTGGCTTAAATAGACTTTTAAATTAATTTTGTCTACTTCTTGCTCCTTTAGAAAAGGGAGGATATTGAAAATGGCAGCCACATGTGTAGTGGTATATATGGTTCATGCTGTTTCTGTACTGGGTGGTGATGATCTAGAACCTTCCTCTCCTTGCTGATGCAGGGCTTTTGAAGGAAATTTCTTTGGGAAAGGGAATTTTTTTTTATATTAAATGATCTCTCAAATAGGAAAATGTCTTGACCCAATGATATTTTCTCTTTCTCTTTTTACACTGTCCCTCAGCTCTTAATAAAATATTTTAAATATGATTTATAAGACCGTAAGAATTACAGCAATCTCAAAGGAAGAATATTTGCAGGAAATCATAAAGCAAACATTGGAATTTGGAAAAATAATGAAGGACAAAAATGTCACATTGCCTTTTTATCTTCTTTCACACACGTCTTAAGTTATAAGTTTATAAATTGTTCAAGATTGATTTTTTTTTCTTTCTTAAAAATCATACATATCAATGCAGTTCTCTTGACATCAGCATCTGTTTAATGCTATTGGTTTTAAAATGCACTTAACTTAAATGTTATGATTAAGTGTTTAGGGCTCAGTAAAAATTTCCCTCAGAGCTGGGCATGGTGACTCATGCCTATAGTTTCCACATTCTAGAGGCTGAAGCAGGAGGATTGCCTGAGTTCCAGCCAACCTGGGATGCACAGTAGTGCCAGGTCAGCCTGTGCTGTAGTATAAGGCCTAATCTCACAAAAGCAAGCAAGAAAAGAAGAAAATAAAACAAGATGCAGTCCAAAGGCACAGTCTAACTGTGTGCACTCTCCAAGCTGCCATTTACTGTTGCCTTAACCACTGAAATGATGAGGTAGGATAAGCTACTGGTTTTTGCTTTTAGACTTTCTGTTCCTACAAGCAATATATGCCACATACTTGAAGTGTTTATAAATATCATAATTGAAATTAAATTCTAATTTTTATGTTACTTTTCACAAAAATATCTATCTCCTTTTTATCTAAGGGATTATGTTTGCCTAATTTTGATCTCTAACCAAATATAAATTGTAACATGGGAATAATTTTATTTCTCTACCTATTATCTGACAAGGAATATTTTCATTTTTAAGGAAAAGAAACCTAGACTAATTAATCCAAAAATATTTTCAATACTTCTTTAAAATCAGGATTTGAAATTGGTAGATACAGAAAAATAGGAGAATACTGAATTATAGATACAAAGCATTTGTAATTAAAAGGATAAGTAGGAAGTCTTTCATTACGTTTGTTATAAGTTATAGCTATTATATTAAAGAGGCAAAAAATCAAACCTTCACAGCTCAAACTACTAAGGAAAATCAGTTAGCTTAAACTTTATCTTAATTATTTCATCTTATTTCTTATTAGTATTGTTGTTAGCATCTTGCCATTGACCCAAGCTAAATGCTAATCTTTTTTGATCTCTGATAACTGTTCTATTAGAAGCACTGGTAATTCAGTGCTATCAGTCTAATTTTGTTTCTTAATCTTGCCACTTTAAATTTTTTTTATTTATTATTTTTATTTTATATGCATGAGTGTATTGCCTGCATTCACGTAAGTGTACCCATGTTGTGCAATTCTCACGGGCTCAGAGGAAGGCTTTAGATCCCCTGGAACTGAAAACACAGGCAGTTGCTAGATGTCATGTGGGTTCTGGGACTTGAACCCAGGTCCTCTACAAGAGCAGACGGAACTCTTAAATACTGAGCCATCTCTCCACTCCCAAATTTGCCACTTTTTACCTGTGGATGTTATACCTGTGAACAGATAATTACAGTATTCAACCTTTATCATCACTTGAGTCTCAATATATACAAAAGGAAAAAGTGCATCCAAATAATAAAATTGTGACTATATTCATATTTA
>NW_008359198.1:94246-95031 GCF_000622305.1 Nannospalax galili | reverse complement strand
CTTTTACATAATCAATAACAGTTTCCAGAGCAAAGATACATCTCTTTCAAAAGTGGCTATAAAATTTTTAGGTTCACTGTTGAATTAATACAGTTATACATTATTGAACTCAGTATAAACTCTGTAAGACATATTCTTTAAAAACGATCTCCATTTCATTTTAAAATATACTGTTTCTTACAGAAAGACTCATTGTTTTTTCTACTAACACTGAGATGTTGGTGCCTGCATCTCTAATCTGTATGTATCTGATTATTACTAGTCATAATTGGTTGCACTTGGATCCTTGGCACCTGTGTATGTCTATAAAGTCATCGAGTAGATTTCAATGGTAATGTTTATCACCTCTACTAGCTAACAAGAAGTAAATTTTTACGCTTCCTCCTTAAATATAATTCACTTTTTAATTTGTTGATTTTTTTTGTGGGTGTATATCCCTCAGAACATCCCAACCCATCTTATTCATCTATATACCCACTTCCCAGATGGCATCCTCCCATAGCCTCCCTCCCCAACTAGAGCCCTTATACTCTGTTATCCCTGGTACAGTCTGCTGTGTTGTTGGTACCTCAGCCGTTCCACAGTACTTGTTCATCTGGTGAATCTAGTCAGCCTATCTAGAGGTTTTTGTTTTAGGAAGGTCAGCTGTTCCTCAACTAGCAGCAATCAGTTGTCAATATTCCTTTAGATAAGATTGGGGTCTGCTGTTCATTTTCCCAGTTCTATGCTGGGTTACTATCTGGGAGTCCCTTTGGCCACCCTGGCCAACAACTCAAAAGAAGGTA
>NW_008359198.1:90645-94203 GCF_000622305.1 Nannospalax galili | reverse complement strand
ATGGACTCTTAAGAAATTATATTGGCCCCTTTAATCTTTGGTTATACTTTACTTTTGGGTGTTTAAAGCTATACAATTGTACCAGATAAACCAATTTATTTTTACTCTTAAGGCTGTTTGAGGATCTGTTCCTCCAGGGTACATGGGCTTGGGAGGAGCCCCTGGCTCATTTCTTTTACCAGTTCTGCCTACATGAAGATAAATCAAAGGTCCTACTTGACCATGGCTGGCTTCGCTTGGAAGCATGGAGGAAATGATTCTCTGTGTTGACCCTCCACTTTGTAGACTGGAGACTGGTTCAAGTCCTTCTCATGGGGTCTCCATGGCCTCCTTGATCAAGAGGACAGGTGATCCACCAATATTACAGGACATTTTGAGAGATGCTCATAGTCCCCTGGAACTTTGTTGACCTAGGAGGGCAAGGAGCAAAAACTGTCCTTTGTGTCCCTCTGACCAAGTTAGTATAGGCCTCAAAGTATGCCTGTTAAACATCCAAGAGGGTTAGTTCCACCAGACTGGTACTTTTAATTACTGTGTGCCATGTAGATAAATCTTGGGAAAAGACCAGTTGTTCTTAGATAAATCTTGCCTAGACATATACTTCTTGATCTCGTATGTATGTCAGTAGGTTGTTGGAGTAATATGGTTCCCTCTGGTTTTTAAAACTCCATCATGGTTTCTCCAATTAAGGTACCCCCATTTTTCCCCTTTCTCCCTTACTAATACCCTTCTCCTATGGTCCTACCTCTCTTAAATGTCTTCTTTCCCTTTATCCCCTGGGTTCCTTGTATAACACTCCCTCCCCCCTCCCTTAAACTAACCCAGTTTTAATCCGTATCTCCCTTAATAACACCTGTTTCCTACTGTTCTTTTCTTTCAGGTTCTTTCTTTGCCTTTACCTCCGTGGTTCCTTTTCATTATCCTGGTTCCTGTAGTTACGTCTGGATATATACTCACTTCTCAGGATTTGGTTCTAGGATCCACATATGTGGGAGAATATACATTTTTTGTTTTTCTGAGTCTGTGTTACTTCACTTAGTACAACAGTTTCTAGTTCCATCCATTTATCTGCAAAAAATTTCGTTATTTCATCTTTCTTTTTTGCTGAGTAAAACTCCATCGTATAAATGAACCACATTTTCATTATCCACTTGTCAACTGAGGGAACACTTAGGTTGCTTCCATCTCTTAGCTATTGTGAAAAGAACAGCAACAAACATGGATGTACAAGTGTCTCTACAATAGGATGAGTTCTTTGGGTATATGCCAAGGAGTGGTATAACTAGGTCAAATGGTAGGCTCATTTGCAGTTTTTTAAGAGTTTTTCACACTGCTTTCCATAGAGGTTGAATAAGTTTGCAGCCCCACCAGCAGTGGATGAGTGTTCCCCTTTTCCCACATCCTCTCCAACATTTGGTATCATTTGTTCTCTTGATCTTAGCCAGTCTGGCTGGGGTAAGGTGAAATATTAAAGTGGTTTTAATTTGCATTTCCCTAAATATTAGTGATGTTGAACATCTTTTAAGATGCTTCTTCACCATCTTTATTTCTTTTGAGAACTCTATGTTCAGCTCATTAGCCCATCTTTTAATTGGGTTACTTCCTGTCTTGATTCTCTGTTTTTTGAGTTCGTTATATATTCTGGATGTTATACCTCTGTCAGATGTGTCGCTGGTGAAGATTTTCTCCCATTCTCTTCACTTCCCTGGTTGCCTCCATTGATATACAGAAGCTTTTTAGTTTAATGAGGTCCCATTTGTTGGTTCTTGACCTTGTTTCCTGAGCAATTGATGTCTGGTTTAGAAAATCCTTTCCTACACCTATATCTTGTAGGTTTTTGACAATGTTTTCATCAAACAATTTCAGAGGTTCAGGCTTTACATTGAGGTCTTTGATCAATTTGGAATTGGCTTTTGTGCAGGGTGAAAGATAGGGTTTTTTTTTTTTTATTCTTCTACAGGTGGAGATCCAGTTTTGCCAGCACCATTTGCTGAACATGCTGTCTTTCCTCCAGTTAATGTTCTTGACCCCCTTTGTCAAATATCAGGTGGCTAAAATTGCAATTACTCATATTTGGGTCTTCAATTTTGTTCCATTGGTCTATAGGTCTATTTTTGTGCCAGTACCATGTTGTTTTTATGACTATAGCTCTGTAATACAGTTTAATATTTAGTATAGTAATCCCCCAGCATTGCTCTTAGTGCTATCCAAGGTCTTTTGTGCTTCCATATGAATCTTAAGATTTTTTTTCCAATTCTGTGAAAAACGTCATGGGGATTTTGATTGGCATTGCATGGAATCTATACATGGCTTTTGGTAGGGAGGTCATTTTCACAATATTAATTCTTCCAATCCATGAGCATAGGGGGGTCCTTCCATCTTCTGATGTCTTCCTCAATCTCTTTTTAAAATTTAAAAATTTCATTGTAGAGCTCTTTAATGAACTTTGGTCAGGTTTATTCTGAGATATTTTATTTTTTATTTTTTGCCACTGTTGTGAAGGGGAGTATTTCTATCCTGTAAAAGTAGGAAAGACGTGAGGGTAATCACGGTAGCATGAGTTAGCAGTTCTTGCTTACTTTCCTGGTATTTCCATGTGCTCTTTCTCTGATTGCTTGTTATTGATGTATAAAAAGGAAACAGTCTTTTGGAGGTTAATTTTGTAACCTGCCACTTTACTGAATGTGTTAATAATTTCTAGGAGTTTTCTGGTGGAAATTTTGGCATCTCTTAGATATAATATCATATCATCTGCAAAAAGGGATAATTTGATCTCTTCTTTTCCAATTATTACTACTTTAATTTCCTGCTCTTGTCTTACTGCTCTTGCAAGAGTTTCAAGCACTATGTTAAAGAGAAGTGGGGATAGTGCAATTATTTCAATCTTTTTGTATTTGCTGATTTTTGTTTTGGCTGACTTTGGAGAGGGTTCCATGGGGCACTGAATAGAAAGTATATCCTTTGGTGATTGGATGAAATACTTGGTAGATGTCCGTTAGATCCATTTGATATATGGTATTGTTTAATTCAGATGTCTCTCTGTTAACTCTCTGCCTTCCTGACCTATCTAATGGAGACCGTGGGGTATTGAAGTCCCCTACTAATAATGAGTTGGGATTTATCTGGGTCTTAAAGTCCTGTAGAATTGTTTTTATGAAGTTGGGTGCACCAGAGTTTGGTGAATATATGTTCACAATTGTAATATCTTCTTGATTTGTTGTTCCTTTGATCAGAACGAAGTGGCCTTCCTTATCTCTTCTGATTGGTTTTAGTTTAAAGTCTATTTTGTTAGATATTAGAATTGCGATGCCTGCTGTTTTCTTAGTACCACTTAGTACCACTTACTTAGTACCATTTTTTTCCATCCTTTCACCTTAAAATAGCACCTGTTCTTGCTTTCTTGCCTAGAACAAAAAGATTGGTTTTGTTTCTTAAACCATTCACCTAGTCTGTGTCTTTTGACTGGGGAGTTCAGTCCATTGATATTTGAACTTCTTATTGAAAGATATATATTGATTCCCATACTTTTTATTTCTGTTCATATTCTTGCAGACAACA
>NW_008359198.1:84612-85850 GCF_000622305.1 Nannospalax galili | reverse complement strand
TCGGGCCTTCAAGTTTAGTTCTGCTTCTTTTTTTGAACTTTATGTGTCTTTGTGGTTTACTTTTTGGGTATGAAGAGCTGGTTGGTCTAAGCTTCTCTTTTGATTTTATATTGTCGTGACCTGATTGATTTTGTCTTCAGGAGTTCCGTGGTGGCCCAATTCCATTGTGGGTCAGAAGTTTTCAGACTTTCTCTTTAGGTCTGGAATCTACTAAGAACGATTTTGGCCTCAGGAACTTGGGAGTTGGACTGACCTGAGATCCTGGCCGAGGCCATGCCACGCAGGGATGAAAAGGCAGATGGGGTGGGAAGAAGCCCCAAGATTTACCAGGGAGTGGATTGAGTAGCTGGGTTGTACTGGATGCAAAGGATCAGGGAGAGGAAAGGTAAGCCTCGGAGCCCCAGAAAAAGGCTGTCAGCCCCAGAAATAGGCTGGCGTGTGTTGCAGGACCAAGGAAGTAGAGGGAGGTGAGGGCGGGGCCAGGACCAGAAGCGGTGCTCCTGGGGCCCAAGAAAGGCACTTAGTTGGTCTGGGTGAGAAGGGTCAGGAAGCAGTATTGGTTCCCCAGGTGTCTGGGGCCTCAAAACTAGGAATGGCGCAGGGCCCAAACTAGGAGTATAGAACCGCTGGGGGGATGGAAGGGTGAATGTGGCTTAGGGAGTCCCGGCGTGGAGGGCTGAGCTATAGACTTACCCCAAGAGGCCTGAGGATAGTAGTGCAGGCTAGGAGAGTTAGCCGGTGGTGCAGGCCCAGGGAAGCAGAGAGAGGTGAGGGCGGGGCCAGGACCAGAAGCGATGCTCCTGGAGCCCAAGAAACGGACTGAGTTAGTCTGGGTGAGAAGGATCAGGAAGCTGTATTGGTTCCCCAGGTGTCTGGGGCCCCAAGACTAGGAATGGCACAGTGCCCAAACTAGGAGTATAGAACAGCAGGAGGGATGGAAGGCTGAATGTGGCTTAGGGAGATCCGGCGTGGAGAGCTGCGCTCTCTTTTCACATTCTTAATATCGCTGTACTTTTCCACAGTTATACCTTCATTAAATTTGTTTCCACAACCCCATGGGTATAGTCATTCCTTTCTTCAGCTCTTTGTATTGCTTCCAGAACTCTCTGAAAGGCTGGTTTTGTGGACATGAATTCCTTCAGCCTATTTATGTCATGTAAGATTTTTCTTTTCCTTTCAACTATAATAGACATTTTGGCTGGATATAATAATCAGGACTGGCATCTGTGGTCATTTAA
>NW_008359198.1:26102-83916 GCF_000622305.1 Nannospalax galili | reverse complement strand
GCATTATCTCTAGGGGGTTCTCATTGTACTCCTCTAGAGGACTATTGGTATTTGGTGGGGATATGTTATTTTGCTTTTTCATGTTATTATTTCTTCTCTGTGATTTTGACATGTGAATTTCTTTTGTACTTACTGATTCTTGTGTGAGACTCAAGCCTTCAAGTTTAGGTCTGCTTCTTTTTGTGAACTTTATGTACCTTTGTGGTTTACTTTTTGGGCATGAAAAGCTAGTTCATCTAAGCTTCTGGTTCTCTTTTGATTTTATGTTGGAGTGGCCAAATTGCTTTTGTCTTAAGGAGTTCCCACAGAGGCCCAATTCAGATGAGGGTCAGATGTTCTCAGGCTTTCTCCTAATGTCTGGATCCCTCAGGGAAAGGTGTTGTCCTCAGGAATTTGTGTGTTGGACTGGCCTAGGAACAGGACCCAGGAAAGATGCTGGTCTCTGACAGTTGGTGGCCATGCCACCCAGGAATGCAAAGGGAGGTGGGTTAGGAAGAGGATCCAAGGGCTCCTGGGGACTGCAGGGAGGAACTGGGTTGGTCTGAATACCAAGGATCAAGAAGCAGTGTTGGCTCCAAGCAAAGAGGTCAGCCCCAGTGTCTGGGGTGAGAAGACAAGAAAAGGGCCAGTACTAGGCAAGGAGGAGAAATGGGGCAGTGGAGCTGGGAGGGTAAATGAGGCTGGGGGTATCTAGGTGTGGTGGGCACCAATGGACTTACCCAGGAAAGAGGCTGGTGGGTTGTGCAGCCCAGGGAAGCACAGGAAGGTGAGGGTGGGACAAGGCCCAGAGGGCTCCTGGGGACCAGGAGAAGGAACTGGTTTGGTCTGGATGCAAAGGATCAGGAATGTGTCTGCAGGTGTTTTCTCCTTAGAAGTGGACAATTGCTGAAGAGTTGCTGCTGTCTTCTCCATGCAGCTATTTGGTGCAAACTTCCTTGTAGCAGAAGAGAGATCAGGCCAGGTAAGCCTGTTACAAACTTCAGCCACATTGAATTGTGACTCCTGCAGGTAATTTCAACCAGTTGACTGCAATGCCCCATCCTGCTACCCTAGGGTGCACATGTGCTCAGTGGTCTGTGTGGCTTTGGTCTAGAATCTGAATTTGTTCCATTGAATATCTGTCCAGGAGCTATAAGACACCAACCAGTACAATGCAGAAACTTGACTTTCTATATTAGCTTGAACTGAAATAACTTTTATACTTTAGAGAATTATTTGGACACTAATCAAGTGATAGGACAAAACAAAACAAACAAACAAGCAAAAAAGAAAACAAAACAGATTAAAGACTGCAAGCATAAAATGAGTTTACAGCTGGCCAACATAGGGAAAACTTACCCAATAGCAAGCAAGAGACCCTGAGGGACAGATTATCAGAAAATTAGGAATTGTGACCTAACTTGTGAGGGGTATAAGTGCATAGGTAAGCAGTCCTGATTACCTATATCCCTGACCAAAGCAAAAGTGTGCTTACAAAGCCCAAATGAGGGAAAGAGATTGGCTGGGAAAGCACAGCATGACTTACCTCTGGTTTGTGGGTAGCTTGGTGCTGGCCAGTTGCTGAACCCAGATTTGTCTTTAGTTTTCAGGAATGATGCAGAACTCCAAGTCATTGATGTTCACTTAGCTGAGTTTCAGAAAGCAGGCATGGCTAACCACCAGGCTGGTTTTCAGCTAATTCTGCTCCATTTCTGGGGAAGCATTGTTCTGAGTTCCTCTGGAGGCAGGAATCCTCACAGTTGTACATTCTTTATAGGCAGAGTAACAGAACACATATTTCCTATGCTCCAGGAAAAGTGAGAGTCTCATAAGGTTAATGAGGCCTAGCCAGGTGAAGAGATGGATGCCAGCTATGAGACAGGTAGGGTGAGAGAAATCCACTGCAGGGAGAAAACAAAATGTGACCATTTCCTTTTAAAGCATTGCTATCCTAAACACAGTTTTCTGAAGGCTTATGGATGATCTGGACAAGGGGCTCACTGTAGCTCTGGAGTTCTCAGATCTGGCTGTCCACAAGAAATAGGACAGCAATGGTGTTTCCATTTCTACTGGAGTGATCCCAGCACACCTGTTTTTGCCCTGCATTATGAAAATAAATCAGTTTTCTCATTACCTTACTTAATCTCAAGGAAATGTATCAGCTCTTTTATTAAAAGGTTTTTTTCCCCTTTTGTTTCTGCTGGTATTTAATGCTTGTGTATTCATAAGCAAACTTCTAAGAAACAGTGATCCTGAGAATGGATTGGTAAAGAATAGTTCTCTTTACTACAGTGTGGCAAAGGTATGTAAGATCTAACCTCTGCTTTTCAGATACATAACATCTCATGAGTAGGAAAATAACAAAGTTATAGCATGCTGCTGTTATCATAGGGTTGTTATAAAGGAGTAGAATAATAATTTTACCTGGCACAATTAGTAAAGACCTCACAGAACAATAAGCAAGTTTTGAACTGTGTCCCAAAGCAGAGGTTGTGCAGGTGTAAGCAGGGGTAAAAACCCTTTGCTAGAAGAGGAACTGGATGTGACAGCTTCTTAAGGGCCTGCAAATGAATACGTCCCAGGAACAGCTAGCAGAAGGGCAAGTGGCCTCAGCAGAGCCAGCAGGTTGGAAAATTCTGGAAAAATAGGAAAATACAAGTCTAAAGTTTGCTTTTGCAAAGTGGAGCCATGTGAGATGCTCTGTGTTACAGGTTAGACAGATGCCACTGTTGTATTGTGAAGGATACTTAGCTGTAAGCTTGGTTGGAAAACCATAGCCACAGTCCTGAGGAAACCAAGAATGTGTAAACTAACAACTTGGTGGTGATGAAGGGGATGAAAGGAAGGTACTTGATTTGAGAGGCATCTTAAAACAAATAGACACCAATCATCAAGTGAAATCTGTGCTGCAAAAACCAGAGAACAGGAGAAATGATGCAGAGTTAATGTTTCTAGGAGGGTATAAAGAAGAGTATACTGAGAAAGCATACTAGGCTATTTTTATGATGACAGGAAGGAAAGCCACACAAAAGAAAAAACATGATTCATTGGGGCAAAAAAGAATACATTGGCTCAAAAGACAAAGTGCTAGAGGCAGAATGTGGCTGGAATTCAGCCACAGGCCTCATGTCCTGCCTGCCTTTCACCGCTTGGTTTTATAGTCCTGTGTTGGATTTATCCCAAGGCTCTGTAACACGGCTGAGCATAACCCCAGTCTAGCATCTTCCAAGACCAAGTCCAGCAGAAAGACTCCCCCGTCCTTATCCACAAAGGTTAATTAGGACACCTGTGCAAGACTGAACTGAATGATACGGGCATAGTCACCCATTCTCTGATTGAACCCTAGGAATGAGAGCAGTGGAGGGCACTCTAGGGAGCATTTGCAGTGTTGTCCCCAAGACAATGGTAAATGGATTTTGACTGAACACAAAGCTCATTTTATAGCTTATAAGACGACAGCCGAAAGGTAATAAATGCAGGACAAAAATACATTTTTACAGATGCAGAGGAAAGGAAAATGGTGTTTTTCTTGGTTTGCATGCCATGATGCAATTATTCACAGTTGTCACTAAACTATTAGAGTGCTTATTCAGAGCCTGATTCTGTCAGGAGTAGGCATTTTACAGTGCAATGCACATTGTGCAAAAGTACTGTTTTGTAGTTTTCTATGGCAACAGTTGCTATCTCCAAATGGCTCCAATGTGCACGGTTCTGAGTACTCTCTACTGAACCAGCAGAAGTCAGAGGGTGACTTTCAGAATCATCAGATGAGTTAATACAACAATGAGTGATGTATGCAAAGGGGGTCTAATAATAGTATTTTCACCTGTATCACGTGAGGCTTTTTTAATGAGTGAGGATTGTTCCATATAATATATTATCCTGTTTTTCAGCATTTAAATGAGTGAGGATTGTTCTGTATAATATATTATCCTGTTTTTCACCATTTTTCTGCTGATTTCAGTAAAATAAGCCACATGGAAATTTTAAGTCAGGGAGGATTTATCAATGCTTATCAGACAGAAACACCAAAGAGAATTTTAACTACGTTGTCAGGATTTTTTATTGCTCATGGTTGAGGCACAACTTTTAAGCTTTTACTATTCTCACAGGGGACTTGTATTTAAAGTTTAAAGAAGTTAAATAAAGATGACCAGAGGGTGGGAAGAGCACGTGCTGGGAGTTGGGGAGAAGGTGGTCAGCGGGCACAATAATATGGTTTGCTAGGAGTGATGAGTTCAGGTGTTCATTGGCCTAGAAGAGTAAATGTAATTAATCATATGGGATTGTATATTTCAAAATAGAGAAGGGGATGTTTTAATGCACTCACCTAAAAGAAATGATAGGTTTTAAGGTGATAAATATAATAATTACCTGAGTTGGTTACTGCTCTTTGTGTACATGAATCAAAAGAACATATTGTATTTCATAAATATTTATCAACATGTCAATCAAAAAATAAAATGGAAAATGTCAAATGTAATTCTGAAAGACTCAAGCAATGCCTATAGAACTCTGATGTGGGAAGTTTCTGGAAGTGTGACAGTGTAGGGAAGCACTAGATCCAGATCAAACTTGATTCTAATAGTCTCATCATTTTAGGAATGCAAACTTGGAGATTCCCTCAAAACTCCTTTCAATAAAGCGAGGAGACCTATGCACATTAGTAAAGCTAATTATGAAGCAACACTCCAATGTGCAGATTTAGGAAGATGTCCTTGCTAAGGCCAAAGAGCAACTTCCCCACTGAAGAAGGGCCTTGAAAATTATTCATGTAGAGGAAGACTGGGATGTAGCAATAGTTTCCTTGAATGGTTATAAAAGCTGGGTATGTGGGGCTGGAGAGATGGCTCTGCAGTTAAGAGCACTGGCTGCTCATGACGAGGACGCTGGTTTGGTTCCCAGAACCGACATGGCAGCTAACAACCATTTGTAACCCCTGGTTACAGGAGATCTGACACCTTCTTGCATCTGCAGACACTGCATGACACGGGTGGACTTACATATGTTCAGGCAAAACCTTCACACATATAAGATTAAAAAAATAAAATAAATAAAAATTGACTTGAGTATGTCTCAAGTATCCAGCCCGTCCAGTTTCTATTGCACACTTTGCCCCAGGGTCCATTATTAAGGCTGAAGTGTTAAGGATCAAAGAATTGGCAAATGGCAAAGACCTATTAACACACATTACTATGATTTCATAATTCATTTGAGAAACATTAGCATTTTTCATATAAATGCACTGATGGAAGGCTTTCTGTATTTCTCTCATATCAGTCTAAAAAGCCAGAATATACTTTTTTCATTAGAATATATACATATATGTGTATATATGCATATGTGGACTACATGGAATATACATATGCATACATATGGAAAAAATATATGGAATCATGAAGAAAACTCTTTGAACCAATGTATAATGCCTGGTTATTACATGAGGCACACACGGATTCCTGAGAGTATCTAAAATTTGAAGTATCAGGAAAAATGTAGTGTGTGTGTGTGTGTGTGTGTGAGAGAGAGAGAGAGAGAGAGAGAGAGAGAAAGACTGAGAGAAAGGGTTTCTAGATAAAATTATGTGTACATACATGCTCTATATAGATTTTAGTTTGTATTTCTGACAGAAATGTATTAGGAATAAAAGTTAATCATACGGATGGAAAATTTAATTGTAATTAGAGATCATAGTCAATAAAACCAAGTAATTCAGACTGGTCAAAACATAATGATGCTACCTAACCCTGAGGAAGAAGATCAAGCAGAAGCTCCTTTATGACAGGCATTAAATGTTTAGAAGAATTCTGCTCTTAGAAATTTGTCTCAATGAAATCATATTTAAAAATATAGTTATTTATTGGGCTGGAGAGATGGCTCAGCAGTTAAGAGCACTGACTGTTCTTCAAAGGACTGGGATTCAGTGCCTAGCATCCTCATGGTGGCTAACAACCATCCTTAACACTAGTTCCACAGGATCTGATGCCCTCTTCTGCTCTTTTTAGGCATTACACAGGTGCATTTATACACATAGAGACAACACACTCATGCACATTAAACAAAAATTAAAATATATATATAGCTGTTTATAATAGCCAACTAAAGTTAGATATCCCAATAAGAGAATTTTCAGTACATAAAGTTTTATTTATTTGAGTAATAGGCTCCACTAAAATGTACCTTGTAGAACATTATCTAAAGATGTTCCAAACACTAACTTTGTGCTGGATTTTCTCAGTACAACATGACAGCAGTTATAAGACAGAATTCCTGAACATAGAGTGAACAGAAAAGGAAAAAAAGCTTTGGGAAAATGTAGTTGTTCATGATGAATGGCAGATATCTTTTTACCTCTTTGTGTCTTATCATCAATTATAAATTTTGCATGTGTGTTGCTATTGTACTTAGAAAAGAAACCTAAGGTGGGTATAGGCATGCTCCTGTGATCCCTGTTACTCAGGAGGAGCTCTTGAACCCAGGAGTCTCAGGCTAACCTGGGCCACATAATGACATTTCATCTTAACAAACTGTAAAGGCAATACCTGTTCCCCCAATGAATAGAACATCCAAACAATATCCCCCCCAATAAACAAAACAACACAACCCCCCCCCAAATAAGCAAGGTAACGAAAAAGAAAATGAGTATTGTTCAGATGTCTGGCCCTCTCTATTTTCTGGTCTCCAGCTCTCTGCCTGAGAACTCACTCTCGCTCTTCTCCCGGTTTGCCTCTGTATACTGTTTTCCCTATATTTATTTTAAAGGGTTTGGTCAAAAGGCAGACAATATCAGGCTACCTCACAGCATTATCCAGAGATTCAGTTGGCACCCATCCTGCTCTTCCTTGTCTACCCTGTCAGAGTCTTCTTGTCACCTCTTCCTACTCTTTGGTGAGAAATTGCTCACACACATCTTTTTAAGTCCCCAAATATTCACAGATTGCTAAGGATTCGGCATCCAAAGCTCTCTAGGACAAGAAGTGTTTTTCATGTGATTTAAAGGAAAATATTTGTCTGAGAATGCTCTGCCCTTTCCCCATTCCCTTAGCCTTAGAGACAGAGAATCTGACCTCTTTTCTAGTACTTTCCTAACCAGTTCCACCTGCTCATACTGGCTTGTTTCTTTTTGATCCTCCACCCTTATCTTAGGTAATGTAGGTGTTTTCCTCAAACTACAACCAACTTTTCCTATTTTCACATTCTGCATCACTTAGTTACTGGGGTTAGATTTGTTTTAGAATATTTTCTTTTGGTATTAAACTGTATATGATGAGAGTCAAACTCCATCGCTCCCAGGTAAATGAACGAACAATCCTAGAAAATGCACCTCTGTAGAGTGTGCTGAGGTTAGGTTTTGTGGGGACAAGTTGTCGAGTACCTTCCTTTGGAGAACAAAATATTTTATTTGGGATTTCAGCTGACAGTGACTCAGATTTCAGATTTCTGCCCCTTTCACTGTGCTGGATAAGCAGGTATGAGCACCTGCTTGGAAGAGTGTGGTGAGGGGCCAGCTACTTAATTTTTTTCAAGTTTCCTGTGCATTCTTGAGGTCAGCTCAGCAGTTCAAGCCAGACTTCTGATACCCTCTATTCTGAGTCTTCCAGTCATCTCCCAGGAGTCTTTATAAGCTAGCCTCTGTACCTACTCCTTGCAGGTCTGAATCAATTTAAGATCCTTATTTGTCAATATTTTGGGGATAAGGAAACAAATAAAATAAAAGCATAGTGAGTATTTTGAAGGGAGCATTGACTTGGCACCCTAGCCGCTGTTTCTCTTAGGAGCCATTGATAATCAGCACTATTCGTTTTCAGCAGCCCTTCCCTCCTCTCTGGAGAGGCAGTAGTTGGCTTTGGGCTTGATGCTGTTGGCCGTCTTAGCTTGTGCCTGGTGAGATAGCGTGGGGAAGGCGCCAAGAAGTTGGGAGAGGGCTGTGTTTCCCAATGCTCACTCTTTGATCTTGCTTTTAGTCTTCTCAGCTCTTTACTTGAAGGAAAAAGTTTGTTGTCATCCATCCAAAGCTTCCTTCCTGGTTATTTTCACAGAGACTTGGTCTTGGAAATTTGCTCTAGACATATTTATTTGGCCTCCGGTACTTTCCCTCTGTGCCCTTTAACAAAGGCATTTTAGACTCAATGCACAGGCACATTGCATGTACATATATCTACATACAACTTCAAGTCTTGGATCACTACAGAATTCAAAATTATATAACATATCCAGTCATATTTACGAGCAATTCATTGCAGATCTTTCATTTGAATTCCTTCAACCCTGGATAATCCTAGGTTTTTAATCATAGTATTGGGATTTTTTTTTTTTTTTTGGTCTTTTTTGAAAAAAGGTCTCCCTGTAGCCCCAACTGGCCTGGAACTCACTAGGTATAGTTTCTATGTATTGCTTCCAAAGTCATGTAGATCAGGCTAGCCTTGATCTTACAGAGCTCCATCTGACTCTGCCTCTCAAGTGCTGGGATTAAAGGTATGTACCACTTTTTTTTTTTTTCAGGCAGAGTTTCAGTTTCAGTATGGATAGGTCACGCTAGATTCAAACTCAAGATTTTCTTGCCTGCTTCCAGAGTGCTAGGATTAAAGACATGCTGTGCCAGGCCTGGTAGATTATGAAGTCATAGAACACAGGGAACTCAATAGTGAAGCCTCGAGGCTCAGTTGCTACATGGTCTCTGACTTCTTACTGATATTTCCTATTCATAATATAGTACCTACATGTTAAAAATGTTGACTCTATTATCCACTGGAATAGTTTTATACCTAAGCAGATCTTATGTGACTTCCTTAAAGAATTGTTTTACTGTTTTCCAAACTCTAGAAGCTGAGTTCCTCTTTACTCATGTGAAGATAATCAAATAAACATCCGAAAAAAATCAATTCCAAGGACCTCTTTACACACCAGCAGTCTTTTCAAAGCTTTTCCTACTTATTAATGAAAAGGGGCAGCTTCCGGTAGGAGACAACTTCATTTCAAATATTGTTGAATGTTCACTAGGAATGATACCAACAAACTTAATTGACTCCAGATCCCTTTGGAGCTACACATGTAGCAGGCATTGAATGCTGGTGCATTGATTTATGTCTTGGTTTGACATGACAAGTCCCCAGAGGTTTTTAAGTAGCTTTATAACCTTTTACTTGCTTTTACTGATCATTTAAATAATATGCCCTCTCACTTTGGCTTTCAGAACATTTTTTCCATTTCCATCTGCTTTTCTGCTGAAAAAAATTGCCTTTAATCTCTTTTTTCTAAGTTCCCTTATGTTTGATGCTTCACCTTTCAATAACTTTATATAAAAATCTATTTCTGAACTTTGTCAGTTCAGTGCTTGTAAGGTTATCATATTCACAGTAAGTGTATTTGTAGATGTTATATATTTAGTTTATTCTATGTTTACTGGAGTATATACAAACCCTCCTTTTGGAGGGTTTTAATGCTATTTAATGATTGAGCTTCTATTTCACTAAACCAAGTAAGCAAAACGTCTAATCCTATTTCATATGAAAAAAAGTAATGATGTAGTAGAAAGTCATGTAAAAAGCTCAAGCTGAAACTAGGAGACTTAGCTTCATATCCTACCTCGGCCAATTCTGACCTACATACAGTGGTATGCTGGTAAATGTTAATATAACCAGCCTCAAGCAGAAACAAAATTAGTTTGTAGGGTTTACCGATTTCTATGTATTATTTCCAAAGTCATCATGACTAATTTTGAGCTACACGAAGTTGCTGAATTTGGGTGCATAGTATGTATAATAGGCTCTCTGAGAGCTGAGCCTAGTCTATAACTCAGATCCTTGCTTGGACCACCTGACTCTCTCGTCTCTTATAATCTTTCTCCCCTTTACCTGCTACCCTTCCTAACTAACCACATAATGTGGGTAGTCACAGTTCAGAGGCATACGGCTCAGGAAGCCTCCCGACATGGGGGCAGTACCCTTGGCATTTTTTTCTTCTTAGTAAAAGACATGAGGAATGCACGAATCTCATTTTCGGTTGTTACTATAGATTATGTTGTAGAGTAGTCTATGAGAAAGTCCTATCAAATATGATAGTGCCAACAAACAGTCCTCTTAAAAATTAGTATGCAATTCACATATTTTAATGACATATTTATAAATCTATTATTCTATTGAAATATTTGTTACAAAACATGTTTTTACTCAATGTCAGACATTTTTTTCTCCATTTGTTGTCTGTAGTTCCTGGCGTTTCTTTCTGAAATCAACTGTACCTAAACTTCAAGAAAGGCACAATGTCTGTGATTATCCAGTAACCTGTCTTCATCAAGCAGCCATGTACCAAAGCAGGGTTTCACAGCTCAGCGTTAAGACTTGGTAGTATGGCTGTTTGCATTTTTTCCTATTATCACAGAGTGTACTGGACATTCAAACTTAGCTCTGGTTTCTGCCACTGGTAACTATAGGTAGCAAAGATTTGGGAAAGGGCAACATTTCGGAACTCAGCTTTGCATTTTTTTTCATTAAGTCACACACATTTTTCACAGTGTCTAATAAGTGGTGTTATGTTTTACTGTACATGAGCTGTTAATTATTTTTGAAATGAGTGTATTATCTATGTTAACTGTTTCAGGTCACTGTTCCATAAGCCAAGCATGGATAAAAGAATGCTCTTGCTTTGGTATTTTTGGCAACTTTATTCAAATCCTGGCTTTGATTCAATTATCTGTCTTTTGCTCCCAGAAGAAAATGCTGGAAGAGTAAAAGATGACACGAGAAATAAGTCAGCCACAAATCAATCAAACAAGTTCTTTCCAGCATCCTCTATCGAACCTGGGTCCTCTGCAAGAGCAACCAGTGCTCTTAATCTCTGAGCCATCTCTCCAGCTCCAAGTGTCTTTGTCTGTCAAACTCCGTAAATGAAATTCCTGCTGTGTACACAATACTAAAAATGTAGGTTCTTTACTTTGAGGTCAAAATTTCAGACTTTATATATGTATGCTGGATTGCTTTAGTGTCAACTTGACACACCTGGCTTGAGGGAGCCGCAATTGGGGAATTGCCTTCAGTGGACTGGCCTGGGGCATCTTCTTGATTGTTGAGTGATGTGGGAGGGCCCAGCCCACTGTGGGTGGTGCCACCCCTGGGAAGGTGGACCTGTGTTGCTTAAGAAAGCAGGATGAGCAGGGGCCAGAGGAGCAAGCCAGTAAGCAGCATTCCTCCATGGCCTGTGCTCCAGCTCCTGCCTCCAGGTTCCTGCCCTGACTTACGCTCCCTGATGAACTGTGGCCTGGGAGATGTAAGCTAAAAAAACCCTTTCTTCCCCAAGTTGGTATTGGTCAGAGTGTTTTGTCACAGCAATGAAGAAACAAACTAGGACAATATACAAAGGTTGTTGGTTTTGATAATTGTAGAATCAGTTAACACTGTCGTTTTGACGTAGCAAAACCCATCTAATTGCTCCCAAATCTTATCTATTGATTTACTTATCTGTCTTTGGTGCATAATTTCTCTCAAGTAAAGCCAGACCTAGTTTATATTAAATGTATTATCATTCGTACATTTTCAATGCTTTATAAACTCTGAAACCATGAGTGTTGTATGAATTTTCCTTCATATGCCACAGAGGTCCCCTGGATTTTTTTTTATCTTCTGAGTCAAGCTGATCTACTCAAAAGGAAGATATGAAATTACTAGATTGGAGGATTTTTGTCATATCATTAAAATTTTGCATGGCCAGCATATGTAGATGGTATGACGCTGAATTCAATTATGGGTTCAGTTAGCAATACCCTCTATTGACTGGTACGTGGCTTCATAAGATTATTGAAGCTCCCTAGGTCGAATTACTCTTCAACTAATGAACCATCTTGCAGCATCATTCAGAGTAAAACACGATCAATAAAAAAGTGTCACAAATCTTTTCCTTAATAGGTCCTAGGCTTCCTATATGTAAATTTGTTTTTAGTTTCTTTCTCCTTTTTGTCACAAAAAACCTGGAATAAGGCTCCCCTGGAGTGGGGATGACATGGGCCATGTGAGTGTTGTTGGCTCTGTCTTAAGGCTCTTCCTGCTGAGGTTCTGAGACCTGGCAGAGTGCAGCTCAAATAAACACAGCTGTTTCTATGTCCCATCTGAGGTGGCGTGGCTGTCTGCATCAGCCTCCCTTTAGAATGAACAGACTTCTTTCGGTGTATGGAAAAGTTTCAGCTTTAGAATGAGGTCAGAAAGTCACAGGGGTGCTCATGTATTCCATAAAGCATTCACACGCTGCAAGGTGCAAGCTCAAAGGAAAATGGCTCCAAGTGCAATACTTAGAAAATACACCCCGAACAGATGCCATGAAATGACGAGGAAGCACCTGCAAAGGACCATCTTGTGCTCGTCAACATTTCAACCTCAGACCCCCATTCTGCTCATAGTCAGGAAGGGATTTGATGGTACACGACATGTATAAAACTTAAAAATATGAAAAGTCAGCGGTGACTCTGTGGAGCATGGACAGTCTTCCATTTAGTTTTTATGTTATCTAGTAGGCATCAGAAGGCACCCCACGTCTATTTATAACACCCTGCAGTGTCTATACCACCACCCCTAATAAAACTCTTGAAGTGGTGAGTCGACCATTTGACTTGTAGAATTTGACTGAGCGCAGAGCCTTTGATCTTTATGCTGTCCTATGCCATAATAATTTAAGAAGCGAATACCTGTTTGTATTAACAGAACATTGAAAAATCATACTAACTTCTGTTTTAAGTTAGATTCAGAACTTGGGACAGGGCACATGATTTATCGGAGGAGGGCTCATCTGTGGGAGTCGTGTATGCAGTCAGGAAAGAGAGGCCAGGAATAGGCACAAGTGAAAATGTGGGTCCTTGATCCCCAGCACCTCAGTCAGTCAGTCAGTCAGTCAGTCAGTCGATCAGTCAATCAAACAAGCCTAGATTTTCAACCTGATTCCTTGGAGAGCCCTGAAGTCTGGTGCTAGGGCCAGAGAGATGGCTCAGTTAGTAAAGTGTTCTGCAAGCCTGAGGACCTGAGTTCAATGCCTGGAACCTTTGTAAAAAGCCCAGTGAGGTGGTGCATATCTGTAATCCTAGCACTCCTATGGTGAGATGGGAGAATCATCCAGAAGTCAGAGCACCAGGAAGCCCAGAGAGATACCCTATGGAAGGTACAATGAGAGAGCTGCTCCTGAAGGTCATCTTCTGAGCTTGCTTGGCACATGCATGTCCTTACACGTCACACACACACAGACACAGACACACACAGACACACAGACACACACACACAAAAGAAAAATAATGAAAAGCACTACTTTGAAGAGTGAAGTTCAGATCTTCTACTCCAGAATAAGCCATTAGCTGTGAGTTAGCTTCCAGTGTGGACTGGAGGTGGTCTCATGGTCAAGAGGAATTTCGTCAAGGAAAGAGCTGCTGTGAGTTGGCAGCTAGAGCCTGGGTATGACAAGAATGAACATGACATAGAACATGAATTGCCCATCCTGTGTTCAAATCAGGAAGGCAGATGCTATAATGCCTTATCTATAAACATACCATGGTTCCACAACACAAACAGAAATCTTAAGATTTACCTAAAAGCCATACTGGTGGTGTAAGGGATGGGAAAGGCAGTGACAGCACCTCCTGTGGCTCCTGTGGAGCTTAACTGGTAAGACAGCACAAGAGCTTCAGGAGGCCTGGTTCTGCCACTTCCCAATGTATAAGAACCACTTGGGGGAGGAAAAGTCTCATTTCAAGACAACATCTGACATAAAAATATATGTTCCTTTATAAGCTATTTCTTTGAATTCTTGGGACTATTCAAATTGTTTAACAGAAAACTATTATTGACACTGACTAGCACATACCAACCCACGTCCCATTGGCAGGGTTATATAACGTATACAAAGTTCACTTTTGCCATTATTATATCTGGAACATTTTGATTATATTCTAGAACTATGAGGCCTTGGGGTATTCAAGGAAGAGACTATTACTCTGTTTCCCTATATAGGTGGTGAATGGAGACCAAAAGCTTTACATGACTTGTTCAAGATCAAATATCTGGTAAGAGTCTATTCGCAAAAGACATCTTTGTGCAAACACCGTTCTCAGCTGTGAATCTCCAGCTGTCAAGATGCAGAGATTTCAAACGGTTCAATTTAAAGAAGGATGTTGGCTTTGCCTCCTGATGACAAATTACAGAGGCACTGAATCTGGGTGTTTATTTCAGACCTCTTAGCATTCATCAAGTTGCCTGACTAATTTAATATGCAAATTCTTCTCGTAGTTTCACATCAGACAGTCTATAGATGTCTAAATAATTGCTTTTCGAGACACACCTTTCCTCATTTAGGGCACTGGAAAATTTAGTGTCCTATATTGAACCAGCATCCATCTCCTGGTAACCTGCACCCATGGATCATAGCACTGGGTCCACAAAACAGCAGGCCGTAAGCATTGCTCCTGAGTACGAGGATAAATAGGCTCAGCATCCTCAGAGCTTCTTCCTTCTTTAAACTCTGTGCCTGAAGACTTTTGCTAATCCTTTCACGGGAGAGCATTTTTTTTGAAGGGCTACACTTAGGCCCAATGAACTCAAGAACTTTACCATAAGGTACAGAAAAGGAAAGGGATGGGGGTTTGTGACTAGAACGCATTCTTAGAGTCTCATCTCTTAGAAACCAAGCTCTATGCTCCACGGAGATTGAATGTAGTGGTCACAGCTCAAGTGAATGTTGGGATTTTCACCCAATGGTAGAGCACGGAAGTAAACAAAATAGATATCATGACAGCTTTTCCTTTCATGTAGTTCAGTCATTCACAGTGCAAGGACTTGCTGGAGAGTGGAAAATACTGGAATCAGATTCAGTTCCCAGTAACAGTTAAGAAAAAATTTAGGCCCTTACCAGGGTATATAACACAGCTTCTTCTAGTGGTTTCAGGATGGATTTCCACCTTTTAAAGCACAAGAGAGATTGTAAGCTTTTGGAGGGCAGGGGTCTTCTGGAGATTGCAGTTTTACTGGAGGCAAGATGAATTGGATAAAACTATGCATGGGTTTAATACATGCAACAAACCCCTAGTAAGTGTGAGAAAATCAATCTCAGGACCCCTGTGGACACCCAAATTAGTGGGTGCTTAGATCTCTTATATAAAATTGTTTAGCATTTGCATATAAATCATATCCATACTGCTGTATATTTGGCTCTCTAGGCTACATACACTATCATGCTGTATAAATCATAGTTTTGCTGTTGAAGAAATGAGTAAAGTGATTGTACATGTTCAGTACTTAAATGTACTGTCTCCAAATATTTTCTGTGCTTGGTTAGTTGAGAAGCAGGTGCAGAACTCACAGAGACTGAGGCTTCTGTGTTTGTTAAATGCATAAATGAATGAATAATTGAATGGCTGGAAAATTGATTTTTTCTGACATTAAATATGCTTTTTTAAAGTAGAAACTTCTTTCTTTCTGTCGATTTGCCCATCTCTCAGTCTCCTAATATTCTGACCTACAAAGGAGCTATGATTGTCACTATGTGAAAGTAGAAACGTGTAATAATGTAAGCATCTACCATATAAACAGAAATTGTGTATGTGAAAGGTGAAATCTGATTTTTTTTTTTTTGCCTTTTCATAGTTTATGTCAGCAAAACTACTGGCACAGCATACTACCTCAATTGGTGCAGTAGCGGCACCTGTTATCTAGGGGGCAATCAACAGCTGTCTAATTGGACTTAAGGCTCTCTCAATGGGAGGGAACTCATGGGTGGCACTGAAAATACAGCCAAATTCACATTGGAAAAGTCTTAGATCCTAGAGAAAATTCTTTCTCTCTCATAGCTCTAGAAAAATGAAATTTCTTACCATATGTTAAATATGGATCCTTATATTTATAGATAAGTATACCGTACGCCACTCATCAAAAAAGCTTCTTTTTGCAACAGATGGAGGCTATTACAGAGGTCCACAACAGGTCATACATAGAGAATATATGTCTTAGAGATGCCCAGCCCTAAGTGACACATCTACCGTGGAACCTCAACACCTAAGGCTTATGGAACATGGCGGAACAGGGAGTAGAGAGAACACTCTTGCACCCCTCAGCTCTCACCAGCAAAGCTCCCTCATACAACAGAATGTGCTGCACACAGAAGACCACAACTGGCCAAGTTTTGGAGAATAAAAGACTGTAGAGTACATGTTCCTGGAAAGGACTCCTTCATTAAAACTCACCTACCCATGGCTCAAGGACCATTGTGGAAGAGGGGGCTGAAAGATTGTAAGAGCTGTGGTTGGTGCACGAACATAAGGAAACAGAGGCTTTCAGACCACTGGGAACGTGCTCATATGAACTTGCAGCAATGGTGACAGCATGGAAAAGACCCATGCTGACTCAATCAGACAAAAACCCAGCATAGAAACAAGGCACACACCTTTAATTTCAGCAATCAGGAGGCAGAGGCAAGCAGATCTCTGAGATTGAGGCCAGCCTGGTCTACATAACGAGTTTCAGGCTAGCTTGGGCTACAAGGAGATCCTGTCTCAAAAAAAATATCTTCTCTATTTTCTATGATAAGTTGCACATGACTAAATATTAACGAATTATTCTAAATATTGCTGTTTGTGTACCCAAAACCATTACACCCCAAAGGTTTTCTTGTGTCTATCAATGAAAGAATGCATCAGGGTCTCCCTGTAGTCCCAGCTGCCCTAGAACTCACTATGTAGAACAGGCTGGCCTCAAACTCACAAAGATCTGGCCTGCCTCTGCCTCCTGGGTGCTGGAATTAAAGGCATGTACCACCAGGTCCTGTTGTTTCACAAACTTTTATTCAGTGATGATTACATACTGTGCTGGTCACTAAACATTGGGGTACCTTGCTGAATGAGATAAAATGTTTGTAATAATAATGGAATTTATAACCTAGATGACTAGGAAGTATGAAAATATTTCAAGTATGACAATATAAAATTACAGGGCTGGAAAGACGGTTCAGTCTTTAAGAGCACTAACTGCTCTTGTAGAGGACCAGATTTGATTCTCAGCATCCACACGGTAAATAACAACTGTAACTCCAGTTCCAGGGAATCCAAGAACCTCTTCTGACCTGTGCAGGCATTGCACAACATAGATGCACTTACACACATGCAGGCAATACACTTGTATATATAAATTAAAAATAATAAAAAGTGCTGATTTCCATAGGAAGGCAAGTAATGTTTTGAAGTCAGATCTGAATGACTCATTCCTAAAGGGGACACTTATATCAACCCCTTGTTTCCCAAATCTCAGTAATCAGGACAGAAGAGGGGATGGAAAGATTGAAAGAGCTAGACGTGGCAGACAACTTCAAGGGAACTGTTTTCCAGAGAGCCCTGAAGGGTTGTTGCACACATGGATTCACAGCAGCTGTAACAGTATGCTTGAAACCTATGCAAGTTCAAGACAGACATAACCCCAGCATAGAGTCAGGGAGGTGAACAAGAATTTCCAGTGCTAGCTGAAGAACCTTTGACAAGTGATAGTTCCTGGAACAGGGAGAATAAGTTTTCTTTAAGCATGTGACACTGGGTACGTTGACCAGGCTCCAGGGAATGACCCCACACCCAAGAACATTTGGGGACACAAAATAGACTCGGTAGGGCTTTTAAAATAATAAGAGGACATGCAGTTGGGGGTGTAGTGAAGTGGGTGTGGAGATGGGGAAGGGGTAAATATGACCAAAATACACTGTATGAAATTCACAAAGAATCAATTAAAAAAAAGTAAAGAATGAAACCACTCAGAAGTTATAAGACGAAATATTGAAGTCTTCATCTGTCCAACCACAGCTCTCCTCTGAGTATCTTCTTCATATTCTCTCTCTGCCTTTACAACTGAGAAATCTTAGATGTCTTGACATGGCTCCTTCTTTAAACTCTATATTTTAATTCTTTACTGTTAGAGCTGGGGAATTTGTTCACTTTTAATCGCACTACTTTCTTTTTCCTTTTCCTTTCAGTCTTTGACTTATGTGTGCATTTACTTCTAGTACTGAGATTGATGAATTAGATCAAACTCTCAAAAATTTAGAGCCTGGAATTTCTGAATGATCTTTTATTTTATTTGAGATTTTTATGCTCTAATTGTGAGGATAATATTTGAACTCTCACAGAAGCTGGGTTCTTATTTCTGCTAGTTTGACCATAATTAGTAGGGGGTCTTGGAAAGTAGCTTATATTCCCTGGCTTTTAGCTTATTTACTTATGAAATGTTAGCTGTGAATTAAAGGCCCCTTGTGGCTCTAAAATTTTACTATTTGTGGGATATTGGAAAAGAGCAGCTTTTATTCAGCTTGTTCAGTGAGAAGAAAGGCATCAAAAGCTGTACTCCGTCACCTGTGAGGCCTGGGCATCCGGCATGATTTCTCCCTATCAAAAGCTGTACTCCGTCATCTGTGAGGCCTGGGCATCCGGCATGATTTCTCCCTATCAAAAGCTGTACTCCGTCACCTGTGAGGCCTGGGCATCCGGCATGATTTCTCTCTATCAAAAGCTGTACTCCATCACCTGTGAGGCCTGGGCATCTGGCATGATTTCTCCCTTTTACTTCAACATCCATTGACCCTGCATGACTGTATCGGGACAGGACTCTTTAAAAAATATTTATCTGTTTATTTTTTAATTTTTGTTTTATGTGAATGAGTGTTTTGCCTACATGTACGTAAGTGCACCATGTGAGCACAATACCTGGGGAAATCAGAACAGGGCATCAGATCCCCTAGAACTGGAGTTCTGAATGGTTGGTAGCTGCCATGTGGGAGCAGGAAATTGAGCCCAGGTCCTCCTGAAGAACAGTAAGAGTCTTTATCCACCCATCCATCTCCCCAACTCCTGGGACGTGACTCTTGAGAACTGACTTCTGATTTCTTGGGGTCACTGACTCATGTATGTACCCTCTTCACTGGTTTTTCTTTGTGGGATTGTGCTGTAATAAGTAATAGCTTTGATTCACTTTATGCTGAATTCTATAAGTCCTCTTAAAGTTCCAAAACCTAGAGGTGTTCTTTGGACCTCTGATACAACCAGTTTACAGCAGGTCATTGTTCATATTGTGAAATTATAGACAGCAATGTGAAGTAGTTATAGATAATATCCTAGAAATAGGCTCAAGGAAAAGGAAACAAATGTGACTCATTAACTATGATGAAAGAGGGAAGAGAGAGAGAGAGAGAGAGAGAATCAGAAACTACCTGAAATATGACATATTATATAGTTAATGTTATAGTAATATTGGATACATATAATCTTTCTACATACTTTACATAATAACAAAATGTATAGACTTGTAAATTATTCTTTCAGTTTATTTTCTACTAATACTAAAATTAAGATACAAGCTAAGTAACATTATGTTTCAAAATGATGTTATCAATAAGGTGTTTTTTAGAATTCTGTACTGTAAGAAACTTAAAAATTTGAGTCAGATACAGCAAAATCTAATGTGTAAAAGGGACTCCGTAGCCAGCGAGAGACGGCAGAAACATGGCTCATGAAGGCCTGCTTGGTGCCCTTTCTGTCCTTCAGCATCATTTTCTCTCTTAATGTCCCCAGAGTGTCTGCACTGAGTTCAGTTTTTATGTTAGGAAGCAGACATTCCTTCCTAAACAGCCTCTCGTCTCCACTTTGCTGGTCACTTCCCTTGGCTTCTGATTGTTCTGTTGAATTTTCTAGTTGAGATTTACAAACGGAGATGGATGACCATAGGTCAGCCTGGTATCAGGATGACAGTCATTCCAATAATTGACATAGGCATATTGAATCAGTCAACGTATCCTATATAAAGAATGGAACCTTTTAGGTTAAGCCTAACAAGCATGACAGAATAATGACCTAGATTTTTCCCAAATATTCTTTAGTTCATTAATTTCGATTGACTTCATATTTATAGTGGTAAAATCATGTCTTATATTCCTCCTTTTGGCTCCCACCTATAACCTCTCAAGTTACTATTGAATTTTGAGTAAATATTAAGCTATTAGAATTGTATTCTTGTACATTTGCAGAGTTCACAGCTAAGTTAGCCATCACTATAGTCTATAATACCACATAATTGCAGACCTTTCAAAGTGCATATTATTTACCTGTGCGTGACTACTTCAAGGCAGACAAGGTGAGTTCAGTCTTAGGTGGAGGTAAAATTACTGAGTCTTCTGGGCATGTGTCAATAAAAAAATTGGACATGAATCAAAATTTTCATATAGTCAACCTTAATTTTGATTTCCAAATTTCTTGATATCGAGTGTTCTGATAGCATCATATATAAAATATGATGTTCTGAATGTCATTTTGCATAGGATGTTTGTTTGATAATGACTACATATTCACATGTATACATGCATATACACATAGTTAGCCAAGGTCAAGAGAAATAAATTGACAAGAGAATTTATGCATATTATGTATATAATTAAATATATATAACAAGGAGCATATGTTTCTCATGCATCCATGCTGAACTTGACAATGTCTACCCAGCTACACCAGGCATGCCCTGATTTCTGGCACCCAGGCTTCCGGAAAGCTGAATTAGTCAGCCATGCTCTCAGCAAGGTTGGAATCATAAGACAGGGTGTGAGGAGGGATGGTGACTTTAGTGTGGACTAGGAAAACCATAGGACTCATCCTCTTCTTGTAGGAGAGCGCTGTTTTCCTTTGAGGAGCCTGTGTGACCCCACAAGGATGATAAGCAGGCCACAGCTAGGCACGCTCTGGCTTTTTTCAGGCTGCTCCTCTTTGAGGACATCTCTACCAGGCCACTGTTGACTACCAACAATCCTCCCAATCCCATGTGACCCCTGAGGAACAGATCCTCAGAAGGCCTTAAGAGTGAAAATAAACTGGTTTATCTGGGCCAACTGTATGGCCTTAAACACTTAAAAGGAAAGTATAACCAAAGATTAAAGGGACCAATATAATTTTTTAAGAGTCCATATGTATAGCTAAAGGCTACATAACAAGAAACAATGCCAGATAGGAGATACCTTCTTTTGAGTTGTTGGCTAGGGTGGCCCAAGGAACTCCCAGATAGTAACCCAGCATAGAACTGGGAAAATGAACAGCAGACCCCAATCTTATCTAAAGGAGTATTGACAACTGATTACTGCTAGATGAGGAGCAGCTGACCTTCCTAAAACAAAGACCTCTAGATAGGCTGACCAGATTCACCAGATGGACAAGTAGTGGGGACAAGTAGTTGGGGGGGGGTGCCTACAACACAGCGGACAGTAGCAGGGATAACAGAGTATAAAGGCTCTAGTCGGGGGAGGGAGGCTATGGGAGGGTGCCATCTGGGAAGTGGGTATATAGTTGAATAAGATAGTTTGGGATGTTCTGTGTGACATACATACATAGGCAAATCAACAAATTTTCAAAAATGAATTATATTTGAGGAGGAAGCATAAAAATTTACTTCATGCTAATTAGTAGATGTGAAAAACAATACCATTGAAATATACCTGATGATTTTCTGTGTCAGATACATACAGATTAGAGATGCATGCACCCACATCTCAGTGTTAGTAGCAAAAACAAATGAATCTTTCTGCATGGAACAATATATTATAAAATGAAATGGAGATCTTTTTTAAGGGTTAAAATCTCATTCAATTTTATGTCTTACAGGGTTTATACTAAGTTCAATATTGTATAACTGTATTAATTCAACAGCAAACCTAAAAATTTTACAGCCACTTTTGGAAAAAGATGTATTTTTGCTCTGGAAACTGTTATTGAGTATGTTAAAGCTGTAATGAAATGCCTCTTCTAAAAAAATTTTTTTAAATAAAAAAAAGATGCTGACTGTTTGGGAACTAGGTAAAGTGATGGCTTCCAAGCACTGTTAATGCGCAAATATCCTCTGAATTGTTTTGTTTTGATCATATTTTTGTGGCTTTCATCTCAGTAAAGAGAGATCTGAGAAGAGGTGCTTGTCTTGAGTGAAGAGTCAACTAGAGGAATGGTTATAGGCCAACTGGTACTTCAGGTAGGGTGCTGTTTCCTAGCTGCTATTATAGAAGTGATTTTAACTTGGTGAAATGCTGGTTAATAGGAGTCAGAAGTCAAGGAAGTTTAGGGAAATGAGGCAGAGAAGAACATAACAATGAAGGCAGCTATGTGTACAGTAGTTTGAACGACAGCTGGAGGTAGAGGTGGTTCACTCCCTCGCAGTGTCTCTGAATGAATGTGCAAAGATCAGAAAGAAGGATTTATGAAGGTTCAAAATGGATCCAGTAGAGAAGTGGGGCTGTGTACAGAATTCCATGAGGGCTGAGGCCCCAGTGAGTTTTAAGATTCTGCATTTAGGGCTCTGGGGAGATGGCTTAGCGGTTAAGAACACTGACTGCTCTTGCAGAGGACCCAGGTTCTAATCCTAGCACCCACATGGTGGCTAACAACTATTGGTAACTCCAGTTACAGGGGAATCTTACACCCTCTTCTGATCTCTTCGGGCATTATGCAATACAGGTGGCACTTCTATACATGCAGGCAATACATTCATACAAATTAAATAAAATTAATAATAATTTAAAAAGATCCTGCATTTAAAGCTCTGTGTACCTGTGACTGTTTGATCGTGTGTGGTGTGTTTTCATGAAGCAATCATCAGGCTCAGCATAAACATAATATATAGACATAATATATGTAGCTCTAGGTGCATGAGGATCTCTTGAGTTCATGAGTTTCAGACCCGTTTAGGCCATATAGAAAGACCCTGGTCTCAAAAGAAAGAAGGAAGAAATAAAGAAGGAAAGGAAGGAAGGAAGGAAGGAAGGAAGGAAATAGGGGTTGGAGAAGGAAGGGAATGTGTCTAAGGAAATCTTCCCACTGGAAAGCAAACAAGGAGACCAGGCCGTGGTCCCAGACGCTGCCACCTCCACTACTGCTGAAGCTCTGCCACACTACAGAAAGGGGGATGGAACGCGGTGGGCAAATAGTTACAAGGTTTCCCCAACAAATTAAGATGCTCTTTATTGAATGTGTTCGGGATTTGATATGACTCTCTAGTATAATTCCCAGAATTTTACTTTCCAAAGATTTTTATTAGACAAAAATCAAGATGCCTGAGATTCTTTCCTCTTTTCCCCAACCTTATCACCAAGTCCCTGTAAACTAACACACACAATGTGTATGCCCCCCCACAGATGTTCATATTCTTAATAGCCAATGTGTCATATGTAATGTTAGGATACAGCGTATTTGGGGGCTGAGTAAGTAATAGCAACGGAGGTCCAGAGAGTGCCATTAGTGCCATGCAAAAAAGCCCCAGGAAACTGGTTCTTCCCTTCTACTCTGAGAACAATTGGGACATGGCAGTGTGTGATCAGAGGAAAGACCTGAGAAGTCACACATGCTGACCCTTGATCTTGGACCCTTCAGTTTCAATATGAGAAATATCTTTTATTTATAAGCCACTCATTTTAGGGTCACCTAAATGGGATAAAACACCATTATTGTCTCTATCTATGACATTCCTGATGATGTTGAATCGGAGACAGTCGAAGCATGGGTTTGGGGCAGTTATTCTCAGTATATACTGGCGTTTACTATGATCTTTCTCTAATTCTAAGATTATTTTTTCTGCCTTGAGAGTATATTGGGAACAGCACATTGGGTAAATTCTTTTCCTCTAGACTAGTTTAGAAGCAAGAATGTACACAGTGGTCTAACACTGTAAACCACCCCATTGTTCAAACCCTCTATGTTTTCACAAAAAAGGAAGATAAATATTACAAAAGAGAGAAGCTTCATGATGAATTGAGTAAAAGGTTGGAGACTCATGATTACAGAGCAGGAAGTACCACGAAGAAAATTATCTACTAAAACTCAGATTCCCCGGACCCTGAACTAGTGCCTTCTTCACAAACAAGTGACTTTGTTTACAGATTGCAACCGTTTCTTCTAACAGCCTATTGGTTCCCATGGTGAATACCAGCCCATGGTCCAGTCTTCCGGCAGTCGCCTTCCCGCCGCGTCCCCTTACTCTTCTGCCGTTGTAGCACAGTGACTCTCCTGCGCTGCTACGTTTCTCACACATCAGTGTGTAACATGGGCATTGGAGTGGCTTGGTTTCTGATTTCATCAGTGCTGGTACACTGGGAAAATCTCATTTTCATGGCAAGCAGCTTGAGTTGCTCCAACACAGGATTTATTTTTAAAGTGCTGCATTGCACATTGTTGGCTTTCCAATATCTTCTGGCAGTAAGATGCCAACAAGACAGAACACATAAAAAAGAAGAAAAACACCCAAGCATTTTCATTCCCGTCCATGTTCTGCCCTGGCCAAGTTTGGAATGGCTGAAGGTCTGGCTTTTTTTCTTTTCCCTTTTTTCCTTGCCTGGAGCTGGCTGCTAAGAGGCGCCTTTTTGGATTCAGACATTTTCCTGTTGGCCTCGCCTGGGGCATCTACTATCAAGTTTGAGTCTATTTCATATCCAAGAAACCATTGCTTAGGAGAGAAACAGGCTTCTGGTTGATGAAGAGCCTCTCCATTTTAAGACTTCTCTCTTTTGAGTGGCTATATAGCTTTGGGTTTCTAGTTTCGGGGAGTTTTTAACATATGTTGACTTCTTCCAAGGCCACAAAAATTAAAAATGTCAAATGCAAGTGTAGTGGTTTGTCTCTGTGCAAGATGGCTCACCACACTTTAAAGAGAGTTATTAACAGCAACCTAAAAGTTTCTGCTAAGGTCCTGAGTTTTTCTTTGAAGAAAATTGCATCTTGGAGAAGACTAAATAAATGGTTCATCAGGATCTTCTCCACTCTTTCTTCGTGCAGATACCTGCAGTCATTTGGATATGAGTATTTGGGATGCACGGTTCCCTAGTCACCCCATTCCAGCGTGGTATCACAATGCGTTTTATTAGATGAGGTCTTTCCCAGTGAAGAGCGTATGACCCATAGACTTCAAGTCTCATACCAGCTCCAGATTAGCTGTAGATGGTGAGGCAATGATATTTTGAATGCAGTTTAAACACTATCCGTTTGAGTAAAAAAGGAAAATTAAAGTACATTTAATTAAGACGAACCAGCTAGTCAGTATCAAAATTTGGAGGTGTTCATGTAGAACTTAATAGAGACTTGGAGTTAGAATGCAAGTTGAAAGAGACTGAGAAGTAAAATTTAGTTGGGACTTAAGTACCGGGAGGACATCCTCTTTGTGCTCCCAGCAAATTCCAGGGATCTAGAAGCCTGCACAACTCCATTTTACAGGAAAGCATAAAAAATAAATGAAACTGCACAAATACAAACACAACAATTAAATTCGTATATTTAGCACTGCTTGGCAATTGTCTCCTAACTGATGACAAGGTCCTACTTTAGTGCAGTTGAAGGTAGGGTGTGAAGATAATGGGGTTATTTTAGTGAGTCCCTGTAAAGACAACCTGATGTAAGAAGCCCGTGTGCCAACATTCACAAGCTGTACAAAGGAAAGATTTATTAGGCAGTCAGAAATCCAAACAGCTTGCAGGTTTGGCATGACTGCTCACCGCAGGAGGAACTGCCCCTATCTCCTCAATGCCTCCCCCCTCCCTAATGTCTCCCTGCTGCGCATACCGTGCTCCTCATTTGGAAGAGCTCCTGGCAACAAGTATGGTTTTTTAAAGAATGAACTGCAAGCATCAAATATGCACATCACCAAGTAACAAACAAAAGGAAAACAAAGGGACTGAAAGGATCTGATAATCAACTTTCGGCACCAGAGTTCTTTTCACAGCCGTTCACAGATAGAGTCTTCTGCCTTTGCCACAATTCCCTTCTGATTATTTTGTCCCAGAAAACACAATTACATTTTTGTCTATTGAAAAATTCATGCTCTACCCCCATGGTCTGATTGTAGTAGAATTCTGTTCTGACCTTGGACACTTATGAATGCCCCCCTCCCTATCTTCTGGTTCTTAGAGACACTAAAACTCTTCAAAGACCCCAGTTCATATGAATATGGATGTTTATCTCCATCAAAATCAAGCTCACATTTTATTTCTTAATCTCCTCTGTATTGTCATAATTACACAGAGAAAGCAAACTTCAAGTTTCAGTTAGTCAAGTGAATAGCTCTTGGTTTCATGTGTCAAAATAACTTTCTGCTTTTTTTCTGGGGGGAGTCAAAATTTTCATTTTTATTTGTGAGTGATATTCCACTTCCATTAGCATTAGATGCAGTTTTCATGTGAGTGCTGTGCCACCTTCTGGGCCCTGTCAACATAGGATGGCGACAAGGCCTCGTCAGACTGCTGGGTGTCTGCCCACAACCCTTCTGCTCCCTGCTCCATTTCCATGGCCACCGTTCTCCTGATAGCCAGAGCGTGTATGATTGCTGCAAGAATTTGCTCATGCTGATGAAACTGTTTGGACCAAAGCACAAGGCTGGTTTCACCAAGTACCTGGAGGGAACATTTCCCTGGAGGAAGCATTTACCTAATTACTGGTGGCTGTGGCAGGGAGAGCATCCTACATCTCTCCCTCCTTGATGGGGAAAAACTTGTGAATATTTGTTTGGTAGTATAACCAGATCATGTGGTAGAACTATTTTTAGTTTTTTAGGGGTTTTCCACACTGATTTTCATAATGGTTGCACCAGGTTGCAATCCCATCAACACTGAATGAGGGCTCCCCTCCCCTGCATCCTTTCCAACAATTGGTGTCATTTGTTTTAGTGATATTAGCTATTCTGACTGGGTAAGATGAAATCTTAAAGTAGTTTTGATTTCCATTTCCCTGATTACTAAGCATGTAGATCATAGCTCCAAATGCCTAGATACAAGCATAGCTCTCAGCACTCATCAATGAAGCTTCTTTTTGCCACAGATGGAGACTATTACCAAGTTCCAGAATGGGTCAAACACAGAGAATAAGTGTCCATGAGGTGCCCAGACCTAAGTGACATAATTACAATGCAATGTCTGCACCTAAGGCTCAGGAAACGTAGTGAAACAAGGGGCCAAAGGAATATTAATGCATCTCTCAACTCGCACCAGCAAAGTCTCCTCAAGCAGCAGATGGTGATTTGCCCAAAAAGCTGCATCTGGGCAGACTGCAGAAGCTGCGGAGAACATGCTTGAGTGGGACACCTATGACAAACCTCTGCCACACAGGCTCAGGGACCCTTGGGAAGGGGGCGGAAAGATGGGGAGAGCCAGGGGTAGTTGGTGATAGGAAAACAGTTCTCTAGACAGTTACTGCAGTGGCTCATATGAACTTACAGCAATGGTAACAGTGTTCAAGTCCCCTGCACGTGCAAGCCAGACAAAAATCTAAGCATAAAAGCAGCAAAGCAGATGAGAAGCCTTAACTTTTGATGAGGACCTATTGGAAACCAGACAACTGGGAGACAGAAGGTAGGTATTCTTTACTGATGTGATGCAGGCTAGGTTAATTGGCTCCAATGGATGGACACATACCAACAGACACAAACCTGGCTCCCTAGGCCTTATATATATGACAGTGTACATGAAATCAGGGAAGCTCAGGCTATAAACAGGATGCAAATGGGAGAGGAGGGTCTAAATATGTTCAAAATATATTGTATAAAATTCACAAAAATTCAATAAAAATATTCCATGCCTGAAAAAAAGAGCTATAGTGAACATAGGGTCCAAACATTTCTTCTAAACAGATGAGAAGAGTTGAAGGAGGGAGTTGGGACGGACATGATCAAAATGCACTGTTTACCTCTTTGAAATCCTAAAAGAATAAATAAAAATACAGTAAAAAAGAAAAGTGTCTAAAGTCTTTCATGACTTTTCTTCTATGAAAACTTTCAGAGGATGTACAAATAACCTCTGAGAACAAAGTATCATGTAGTGAAGAAATCTGTCCACATGAGGGAAATGATTGTCTTCCTTCTGCTGTGTAAATTGCACACTATAATTTTTCTTTTAATTAAGCAATGCCTAGACATGGTTTTGTGGCATTTTCTTCCCAGGACTGGGAACCTACACACATGAGCTTGTGCATGGGAACTGGGAATTAGAACTGACCACAGCTAATTAGAACCTGCTCAGGCCCATTTTATGGGTGCTACTAAGGAACATGCAAAAGAGAGAACAGGCCAAGTGAGCAAGAAAAACCACCACCCTGCTTTGCAGGAAGATTTAATAACGAATAATCCCCCAGAAAGTAACATAGGAAGACAATTACAAACTCTAGGTTGGTTGCTTTCCTATAATTTAGGATTTGCTAATTGCCCAAAGGGAACTGTTGCTCCTTTGTATGCTGAATTCAGTTTCAATGATGACACTTACAGAGCGCTGTCAGTGTAAGCAGTGCTTTCCGAAGATATGCTTGAAAATGACTAATGTGAAATCTTGAGGGGCTCTGGTTACAGTGGAGATGCAAGAGCTGATAGGTATTGAGGGAGTCCTTCCTTTACGATTCTTTCTAGAATGAACTGTTGGGCATGTGTGGTGATGATACCTGAACACGAAAAGACCAGAAACTGGGTATCCGAGACACACTCGTAGTTATTAGGTTTTGTGATGATCTCAGCAGAGCTTTCTGCTTCCACAAGTCGAGTTTCTATTTCCTTTTTTGGTTTATTTTGTAGGTTATTATGAAATAGTTCTTTCAAGATGTACAGCAGATACTAAGTATCCAACACTCTTGAGAACACCAAATACGCACAGCAAAATTTTTTATTAGTTCATGGCTTTGGGGGCAAAATAACAGGGCTGGGGAATAGGTCTACACTAGTGTCATCCCTGGAGAGGAATTTTGTCCCTGGGGATTGCTGAAGAATTTTTTTTCAGGGCACTGTTGGCCAGCTGCACTTGTGTGTGTGTGTGTGTGTGTGTGTGTGTGTGTGTGTGTGTGCATTTTTTAAAACCTTCCCTGTTTACTCAATTGTCTTTGGCTCTTCTCAACGACATCTGGGCTTTTCCTAGGATTTTCATTTCTTCCCTTCTCTAAAAATTGAATCTCCCCAGGATGAGTTCTTTAACCAAAGGTGATATCCCCAAAGCCAAAGTGAACAGCCAGGGAGTTGCTTATAATTCAGTCGTAAATCTGTAGAATGGAAAGACGTTCTATCAGTTACTCACTGAAAAGAATCACACCATCCCAAAACGTAACTAAACAAAGATTTATCGTTTATCAACACGGAGTGGTTTAAGGACTGTTGTTCTACTGGCTTCCCCAGAGCTTGCTCAAGGATCTATTTTAGTTATTGGGTTTCCTATAGTTGAAAGGTCTAGCATGACATCATCCTTCACAGTTACAACAGGGGAACACACATGGCAAAGTCAGATAAAGTCCCTGGTAGCTGTGCTCCAGGTTCGAGTAGCCCAAGTATGTCTGCATCACCCTGAACCGGGAGAGCAGAAAAATAATGAGGCCAAAGCCCATGGTCAGAGGAAAAGTTTAAAATTCTTAGATGAATTGTAAAATAGAGCCCTCATTCCACACTTCGGGCAAAGTGAGAGTTCGTTATGTTTTGCAAAGGATCGGGGTAGAAAAAAAACGAGGAGACTTGCTAGTTCTTGAGTCCTCAGAAGTCTGAGAAAGTGGGGGTGTGCTGGCAAAGAACTCTGGAGAGCAACAAAATCTCCAGTTATCCCAGTCCACAGATAATAGAATTGTTGACGGCATTATACGAACATTCCCACTCTAGCTGGTGCACAGTAAGAACCGGCTCCTGTGAGCCTGTGTAAGCCCACTCTAGTGCACCATTCATTCGGAAGAATGGAAAATGATTACAGCATTACCAAGAAGAAAAGGAGAGTGTCTGTAAGATCGAAAGCATATTGGAAAGGTGAGATTTGAACATAGGCACAGGAGGTGGAGTAGAAACTTTAGTTCATTCCCTGCTATCCACACAGGAACATCTCAGTTTTTCTTACAATGTATGTACAGATGCAAATGCATCAAAAGGGGAGGAATAAAGAAGGAAGGAAATAGGAAGGGAGGGAGCAGGGAGGGAGGGAGAGAGGGGGGAAGGAAAGAAGGCAGGAAGGAAGGCAGGAAGGCAGGAAGGCAGGAAGGCAGGAAGGCAGGCAGGCAGGAAGGCAGGAAGGCAGGAAGGAAGGCAGGAAGGCAGGCAGGAAGGCAGGAAGGCAAGAAGGAAGGCAGGAAGGAAGGCAGGAAGGAAGGCAGGAAGGAAGGCAGGAAGGAAGGAAGGAAGGAGAGAAAGAGGGAAACAGCTCGAGAGAGAGACTGAAATAAAAACACCATTCCAAATGTGCTAAAGAAAAGCAGAAGGAAGGAAGGAAGGAAGGAAGGAAGGAAGGAAGGAAGGAAGGAATCAGTTGCTCTCTGATTCCGGTGACTGAAGATGTGACCACAAGGCTTTTGCTCCAGCCACCTCTGCTACCATGCCTCCCTTACCATTTGGACTCTAACCCTTTGAACCATAGGGCAAATGCATTTTTTCTTCTATAAGTTGTTTCGGTCAGGTGTTTCATCACAGCAACAGAAAAGTAATACACCGTCCTTACTCCAGCTTCTTGTACTTGTGCTTCCTCAGTTGTGAAATGACAACAGTGCTTAGAGGAATCCAATGACAGTTAGTGAACGAAACATTATTCTAATTGATTCTCTTGGGTGAAGGTTCATTAAACATAACAGTAGATACTAAAGTGGGTCTCTTTGGTGCATATGTGCCACAGGTAGAATATGTCGTGAACTGGTCTTTGCAAATTGTGAGTTATGTTAAATATATTAAACCGTCTTGTTTTCTTTGGTTCTTTGGATTAGACTTGGTTTAGATGTGGTTTCTGTTACAGTTTCATAGGCTGGAATCTCGGCCTCCAGTATGATGGCATTGAGAAGTGGCTCTGCAGCTAAGAGCACAGATGGCTGTTGCAGAAGACTCAAGTTCAGGTCCCAGAAGCCACACAGCAGCTAACAACCATCCATAACTGAAGTTTCAGGGGGATCTGATGCTCTCTTCTGGCCTCCATGGACACTGGACACGTATGGCACACTTACATACATGCAGGTAAAACACTCACACCAAATAAAAAGAAATAAATCAAAAATACAAAAAAGAGGGATGGTCTAGAGAGAGGTCGTCACAGGAACACCCGAGGTTAGTGTAGCCCTTGCAGGAACCTAATTATCAAAGGAGTTGGTTGTTACGAAGTGAGGATAGCACACGTGCGTGGCTGTGGTTACTTCTCTACGCGAACGAACGTCTCCCTTCCTGATTCTCTGCTCTGTTGTGATGCAGCCTAAAGGGTCCTTGCCAGAGTTTCAGCATATGGCCCAGTCTTGGACCAAATTAAAAACTAAATAATTAAAACTAAAGAACTTACAGCCGACAAAACAAAAGAAAACAAAAACTAAACTTCCTTACCGTGAAGGTACTCATCCTCTGATACCTTATAGCAATTGGGAATAAGCTAATATCTGCCACCATTCCTGTAGACCCATGACTGTCACCTATTTCTTTAAGACGTTGGCCTCAGTGACTCAAATATTTGTATATATTTTTCCCAAAATATGCTTTTGTGCTGGGCAGGTGGCACCTGCCTTTGATCCCAGCACTCAGGAAGCAGAAGCAGGTGAATCTTTGTGAGACTGAGGCCAGCCTGGTTTACATAGTGAGTTACAGACCAGTTGAGCCTACAGGAAGAGCCCATCTCCAAAAAAAAAATGCTTTTGTGGCTGTTTTGTGGTTCTTTGGTGCCAGTGGATATATAGTGTTTTTGATACATGTCTGACACTTTGAACAGAGAAATAGCTGCGTGAATATAAATCTAGTTACGGAGAATGTTCATTACTAGCTTTCAGGAGAACTGTGAGGAATGAAAAATACGTTTGTCTACCTATTGCCTCTGGCAAGGAAGAGAAAGCAGTATTGAGAAATTTTAACCTCAGCTCCTCGTGTCTCAGCCTCCAGAAGGTTAGGATTATACATGAACGGAACCATGTCCCATTCAATTTTTTTTCTATTTAGACTTTGAATGAATTTTCTCCATAGTGCTGGGACTTGAACCCAAGGGTGTACACACAGCCAATAGCCAGTCACCAGCTTCACCTCCAGTCTCATCATGGCTGCACTGTTTATAATATCTGAGATGTGGCACGAGCCAAAATTCCCACAAACATACGTGTGAATAATGAACATTTGGGATATAAATGGAATGGAGTATTATTCAGTGTTATAGAGGGAGACATTCTGCAACAAGCACCATGCAGCAGACCTTGTGGATGTTATGCTCAGTGACATAGTGGTCAACACAAAGACCAATACTACTTGATTCAATTTTTACAAATTATTCAAAGTCTTCCATTCATAGAACCCAAGAGTACAGTGTAGGAGCCAGGAGATGGAGAAAAGAGAGTGGAAAATTGCTAACCAACAACTGTAAAGTTTCAGTGAAGCAAGATGAATCAGTTTTAGAGATCTGCTGTACTGGATCTTCAGGCAGCAATAATTTACTAGTTGATTTAAGAGGGTAGATCCCATATTGTATGTTTTTTACCAACACAATAAAACAAAACAAAACCACTTAGAATGACTTGTCTGCTTCCCTGACAATACAGCAGGCACTCTGTCAAAACAAAGACCGTTTTTATCTCCTTCTGTCATTCTCCCTCCCAGTGTGCTCAGCACACACAGATCCTCTCAGACACTGCCTATAGGTAATGTAAGCTTCTATAGTGCTATATCCTGCTTTATTGAATAAGATGATCCTTTGACCAACCATGAAGAGACTGCATGTATTGAATTGTTTGCCAAATGCATTTGCTAATACACACACACACACACACACACACACACACACACACACACATATAATCACAGTGTTCAGGAGACTGAGGCAGGAGGATCCCATGTTGGAGGAAAAGCTGGGCTAAATAGAGAAAACCTGTATCAAATAGCAACAAGAGCAACTACACACACACACACACACACACACACACACACACACACACAACACAACACAAGAATTCAGCTGGAACACATTTTATTACAATTTCATGGTATTTTAGAAGATATAAAAAGGATGCTTGGAGGTACTGTGCCCAAGTTCAAAGAGGAAGGCTAACATCAACAGTGATGCCGTTTTAAACTTGTTGCCAAGTCAGGCACATTTTGCCCCACAGCCTCAGTTTCCATATGTTTCAGGCACAGTTACACTATCACCATCTCTATCCCTCAGCTGTGGATTGGAGGAACAATTGGGTGTTATTAGTCAGCCAGTAAAATCTAGACTGACTTTCTGAGCCTGAATCATGCTGAAATCTCACTCAGGCTGCCAAGTTCAAACATGGTTCCTCTTGCTATGAGAATTTTACTGTTGTGTGGCCACTGAATCACTTACCTCTTCTGTTCCCGATAGAGAAGAACCACAGGATCATCCTATAAGGAACTGGAAATCTAAGAAATTTAAACTATATGGTTTACCTCCCCACCATAGCTCTCCTAAATTAAAGACATGAATGTCAGTAGGATAAATTAGATGTGCAAAGCCAGTGCCTTTGATGTACTGAATGTGGAAAACAATACAATGCAACAAGTACTAAGTGTGAATTAGGAAAACAGTGGTATGTGTATATGCCAGCTTCATTTGAAAGCATTAAAACAGTAAAAACAACCTAGGTAAGTTCATGTAGAACACAGAGCACAGTGCATAATTACTCAAAATTCTATAATATACTCTTGGCCCAACTATTTCAAGTTATATAAATACATATCATATATATGTATATATCATATATAATATGTCTTGTAGCATTATAATATATAAATGATACTCATTTGAGCCTTCGGTTCATGCCTGTAGAAATTCAAAAATTTCTGCTTAACATTATTGCAGTTTTTCTTGAGATGTCTATCTTTGAGGCAGGAACTCCCCTTCCATACTTCAGGTTCTTCATATTCTGAGTCCTTGAACCATTTTTTTCTTTTCTAGTCCTTGTATTTCGATGACACATATCCAGATAACTTAACCTAGGCATTTTCACAGAGACAGCATCCAAGTTGGATCATGTGCCTGTCTCGTGTTCAAAGGGGGTCATTTTGCTCTCTACATGGCTAGGTGGATTAGGAGGAATGATGCCAGAGACATGCTAACAGGTGCCGTTTTGGTTGTAGCTTCTCTTTACCCAACTTCTGACTGCCTCTCATTGTGAAAATAAGGATATGGCACATTTATCCATTTCATTCTTATTTGTCACTAGGTCATGTGAAAAATAAAGCTTTCATTGATGTACAATGCTTTGACTCAAAGATAATTGCCATTCCTTGAGTATAAAGAGCAAAGATGTAATTGTTATACCTCCAGGAGAAATTTAAAGAATGCATATGTCTCAGCTGGTAATAAACACTAGTTTATGGAGTTCTAATAAAACTTTTAATAACAAAAATTTCTTCCCCCGTATGGAATTTTGATATATAAAGATGGTAATAGAGAAGTAAAACATTTGGAAAAATGTCTGGGGTGATACCCCTTGGTTCTTTGATAGTTCTAAAGCCTAGTGCTCTATTGATCTGATTTGGACAGTAACCAGTATAAGCTAGCTATGAGTAGCACAGTAGGATAGTTTTCACTGTGGCTACATTTTATAAGAACCTCATAAAAGTGGCTACTCTTTCACTCCAAACCACCAGTGAATTTCCCTACCATACATTAAACTCAAATTTTACTTTTCATTCTGTGAGCAACTAGGATTGACTCTACTGCCTCTCTGGATCCTCGCCAAGACATATATAAGTTATTAGTGTTGGTTTATTGTAAAAAGCATAACAGCATTTTGCTAAAATGCATCCTGTACTGTGGTTACATTCACTCACCATTACCCTATCCTGTCCCTTGCCCTCCCACGATCAGATCAGATCGTTCTCCTTCCTGAATGAAACTCTTTTTTTATGGTTCATGTATGTGTGTAAAGTGTGTATATGTAAATCCACGCATTTATTAGGCTCTACACTTAAGACAAAATTCCGGGTTTGGGTGATTAATATAATATTTAATTGAATCCATTTTCTCAAATGACAGAAGTTTTTTTCTTCTTTTTGACTTAATGAAAGTCTATTGCATATTTAAATTATATTTCTTTATTCACCTATTGATGCACAAACACCTAGGCTGATTCCATAACTCAGGCATTGTGAATAGTGTTTTAGTAAACATTTATGAACAAGTATCTGTTTAATATGCTGGTTTGGATTTCTTTGAGCAAGGATGGCTGAGTCATCAAATGGTTATCTTTATTTTAAATATTTGTTATCTTCATTTTATGTGTATGAATGTTTTGCCTGCTCATATGCAAGTGTGCCCATGTTGTACAGTGCTTGTGGAGGCTGGAAGAGGGCGTTTGATTCTCTGGAACTGGAGTTACAGACAGTTGTTAACTGCCACGTGGGTGCTGGGAACAGAACTCTGGTCCTTCAGAAAGAGCAGCCAGTGCTCTTAACTGTGAGAACCATCTCTCCAGCCCCCGTGGTTCTTGTTTTTGAATCGATTTTCCTTCTCCTCCCTCCTCCTCCTCCCATTACTAGCAGACAGTGTCTGAAAGGATCTGTGTGTTCTGAGCATACTGGAAGGGAGAACAACAGGAGATACAAACAGTTTTGGGGTTTTTGCTTTGACAGTGCCTGCTGTGTTGTCAGGCAAACAGACAAGTCGCTCTAAGTGGTTTTGTTTTGTGTTATTGTGTTGGTAAGAATATATATTAGGGGATCTACCCTCTTTTGTTACCCTAGTAAATCATTATTGCTGAAGATCCAGTGGTTTGCAGTAGATCTCTAAACCTGATTCATCTTGCTTCACTGAAACATTACACTTGCTTGATTAATAATTTCCCACTCTTTCTTGATCCCCTGCCTGCTACTCCTGCTCTTAGCTTCTATGGATTGGAATATTTCAAAACATAAAAATTCACTCAAGGTCTAAATAGGAAAAAAATTGTATGGGACACGGTTTTGCCTATAATCCTTGCATTTTGGAGGCTGAGACAGGAAGATCATGAATTCAATACCAGCCAGAACTACATACTTTGGATCCTTTTTGTGGAATCAATTCTTTTAAATAAGTTCTCAGAAGGGTTACTGGACCATATGGTATGAATTCTGTAGTAGTGACATCCCTGGTGTCCCACTAGACCAGGAATGAAAAAGTAGCAAAGAGCTCATTCAAAGAGGAAAGGACAGCTGGGTCAGAAGCACGTCTAAAAACATGTAGCAAGTGGTGAACAGGGAACACAAAATCGCAATTGTCAGTGGCAGAGATTCAAAGCCAGAGGACTCAAAACCGCAGCTGAACTGAGAACCTGGAACCTTGGGTAAAGCTCAATGCAGGTGGGTGAAGCAGTCGGGTGGGTTTGCTGCTTCTTTATAAACCCTGGAGTCCTGTAGAGGATTTTTAGTAAAGGACAACACAGGAACAGGTGGATAAGAAGTTACTCCCTCATGCTAACAAAGTTATGAACCCAATCTAGCTGAGTTCTAAACCCCTGTCACTGTCTTCAGATAGCTTCATGACTTTAACATTTTCATTTTCACCATCATCAGTAGAAACCTAGTAGAGAAAGAAGGCGGAAGTCAAGTCATAGCACATAGATCTCTGACATTGTAAACCTGTCTTTGTCTCAGTTCTTTAAAATAACTAATGAAATATTATTAGAGACGTTTTTAAAAGTTTGATTTCTGTGTATGTGTGTTTTCTGTGTGAGTTTCTGTGTTCTACATCTGGGCAGGAGTCTAAGCAGGGCAGGAGAGGGCATTAGATCCCCTGCACCTGGAGTTACAGGCAGTCTTGAGCTGCCATGTGGGTGCAGGGAACTGGACCTAGATCTTCTGCAAAAGAGCAGTGGTTTTCTGAGTCATCCATCTCTCCAAGTCTGACATTTTAATTTTTATTAAACTCCAAAATGTGAAAATTCAGATGATAGCATATTATAATCCTTGAGAAGAACTGGTAAAACTTTAAAAGAATATTTTTATTTACTATTTTTATTTTTGTGTGTATTGCTTGCATGTAGAGAGGTGTACCCCTGTCGTCAATGTCGTGGGGTCAGAAGAGGACATTGGATCCCCTGGAACTGGAGCTACAGATAGTTGTTAGCTGCCATGTAGGTGCTGGGAATCAAACCCCAGTCCTCTGCAAGAGCGGTCAGTGGTCTTCACCACTGAGTCATCTCTCCAGCCCCCAGAACAGGTAAAACTTTTTGGTTCATCTTACATTGGGGTAATTAAAATGTGAGAAATTTCTTGGGTCAAAACTTTGGCCAGACTAACCGGTTGTCCCACACTCACTGGGATTTTCAGCATATGTTTCATTACTTCCAAGAACTTGAAATTAAGTTCAAGTTCGCATATGATAGGTAATTCTCCACTTGCTTTAGTTGTTTGAAAGTATTAAACATTTCACTTTAATTCTTCAATCCTTTGAAGCTTTAAAAAGGCAAAAATAGGTGCACTTGATGGATGGCATTTTGCTTTGAATGTGATCATTTTTTTGACAATTAATGTGCCCTCACCTTTTTCTTTCATTATTCTTTAAAATAATATTCAAATGTGAACCTAAAAATTTACAGCCCGTTTTAAAAGAGATGCATCTTTGCTATGGAAATTGTTATTGACTATGTCAAAAAAAATAATATACAAAAATGTGTAAGAATTTCTTGTTTGCTTTGTTATTATTTTTCCTTTTAAAATATTCTTCTTTTTTGCTTTATTTTCCTTTGTACTGGCCCATTTCTTTTATTTGCTTATTTGGTTTTGTTTTGTTTTGCTTTGAATTTTGAGACAGGGTCTCCCTGTAGCCACAGCTGCCCTGGAATTCTCTGTGCAGACAAGGCTTACATCAAACTCACAGAGATCTTCCTGTCTCTACCTCCCAAGTGCTAGGATCAAAGGTGTGTGCCACCACCCCTGGCATTCCGTTCCCATTTCATAAAGAGCTGGGAGTTATTGGTAGGGAAGGGATATAGCAGAAGGAGGAGGACAGAACGTGTGCTGTGATATCATATGTCATAGATTGTGGGAAACATAAGATAAACATTGCAGTCTTTTAAAAGGTCATACAATTACGTGTCAGTAAGCACCAGTAACTCTGTGGCCTATATGTGCTTTGACATGTAGTAGGGATCTAGGAGTAGCATGCACTGAGTCGTGCTCTAGACTAGCCTGGAAGGACAATGTAGGAACATCACGAACAGCAAGGCCAGGACTCAGCTTTCCTTTATCATGTGGGAAAGCTCGGTCATTTGAATTTACAAGTAGTGAAGTGAAGCAAAGATGCTCTTGCTCCTCGGTAGACCTGAGGGAAGAGGGACTGCCGTGTGCTGGGCTGGGCTCAGAACACACAACAGAAGCAGAAAGCAGGGACCTTAAGAATCAAAGGGCAGTTGAGAGGTGAGAGACTGCCGCCAGGGTAAATGATCTTTTTTTGTTCATAACTTTATAATGTTGAAGTCACCTTTGACTTGACATGTAGTAGGGATCTAGGAGTAGCATGCACTGAGTCGTGCTCTAGACTAGCCTGGAAGGACAATGTAGGAACATCACGAACAGCAAGGCCAGGACTCAGCTTTCCTTTATCATGTGGGAAAGCTCGGTCATTTGAATTTACAAGTAGTGAAGTGAAGCAAAGATGCTCTTGCTCCTCGGCAGACCTGAGGGAAGAGGGACTGCCGTGTGCTGGGCTGGGCTCAGAACACACAACAGAAGCAGAAAGCAGGGACCTTAAGAATCAAAGGGCAGTTGAGAGGTGAGAGACTGCCGCCAGGGTAAATGATCTTTTTTGTTCATAACTTTATAATGTTGAAGTCACCTTTGACAGCTGCTCTGTTCTCAGCCAATGAGTCAGCATTCCTTCCTGCCCCCTGGTGGTTCTTCCCATCTTCCTTTTAACTTCTGTAAAAATTCAGTGGATACCATTCTGTTTTCAACAACATTGCTCCTTACACCAGGCTAATCTATCTCACTTTTCACTCAACCAAATATGCATACAAGACATTTAAACAAACAAACCAAATGGCTGTCATAAAAATAATTTATTTTCTACTTATTCCTTCCAAGATGCTGAGTGACCAGTGGCTAGCTAAGCAAGGCTCTCACAAACATTGGTGAAGTATTTGAGAACATGCATTTTGCTTTCTTTGAGGATTCCTTTGCTTAATTCCAAGTATTGTTTTTCTTTAGGGAAATCGTTTCTAATTTCAGAGTAAGGCAAATATTGATGCATATAATTTAAAAATTGAAGCATATGAACTTGGGTTATCCACTAACTAATTGAATTATCAGCCCAGGTATACCGTTTGTCCAAGAGCAAGAACACTTCTGCAAAGAAGAGTCTATGAAATCTTAGAACGAGTACTAAGCCCATGCATTTCAATGGCTAACCTCTACAAGGAGAAAGATATAATTCTGATTGAAATCATATTTCTATGATCATGTTTCTGTTGAGACATGGGTTATTGTTATAAGAGATGGGCCATGCATCTAAGGGGAGCTCTTTCCATTGGGCAGATCTTTCCTGTCTTGACATACTCTAAACACCAGAAAGACATGTGCAAATGTCACTGTGATAATTCATGGTACATGAAAGTGTCCTTCCATCACAAGGGTTCTTATCACTGAGGAATTATTCATAAGGAAAGTTATACTTGCATACTTTAATGTTCATTGTGAAATTGTTAATAGAGTTCATATATATACTCACACACATATACTCAACCACCATTAATGTAGTCAGGCCTTACGACTGTTCATACATATCTAGTCAGCCACCAGTAACGTAGGCAAGCATCACTGGCCTTCGGAGAGTTGGAGATCACCCAAATGTAGGATAGGTTGATTAGGTGCTGGGAAGGGATTCTGCAGGGAACCTGTTTGTATTTTCACAGAAAATCCAAACAAAGGCCTACCTAAATGGGGACCCTGAGCTCATATACAGCTGTAAAGTTAAAAAGAAAACAGTTGCAAACATGTCTTCTTCAGACAGATGTAAACCAGGGTCAGGCTCCCAGGAATCTGCCTTACCTTGATGATCAAAACTGGCAGTGAACTGCCCACAGTTGACCTGGATATTGACCATCTAGGTCAGAACATGGTCTATTAGTGACCCTCTTATTAACATGAACAAACTGGGTGGAAACAGTTGGATGCAATTCTTCTTGTGCAAACTGCCGTGTTTCTTTTGTTTAGGAAGCCCACCTGACTTGCTCACGACCAGAACTGAAGCAGATGTACCAATAACAAGCCTGGCTTATACTCCCTTGGGCTCTAATATGTTTCTACCATGTCTGAGCCATGTATCCTGTTCTTCTGACAGCTTGTTAGTCTTCAAAACTTTAATCTCAACCAAATTTAGTACTGGAAAATTTCTTAAAACTTTGCCTTTCTTTTCAACTTTGTTTTGGTAGAGTGTGTATGTTAGACCCTGAGGAAATACCTTTCTATCATCTAACTTCCTGTCTGGTACACCTAATGTTATTTTTTTATATTTAAAAATTCGTGTTTATTATTTATTCAGAGAGTCTATATTTTTAAGTCTCCAGACTTGGAATTTTGAATAACTCTTTCCATTTGTTGCCATTTTTCCATGCTCACACTACAATGATAATAGTTTTCTAAATTTGTAAGCTTTCTATAGAACAAGTTTTAAATTAAATACTGTCAATATTTTCAAATTTATTGAACTATTTTGAATATTTTAAAACTTACATTAGCATAAGAAAGAGTCTCACCTAGAATTTTAGGAAATAGCATAAGAATCTATATTTGTGCAGTGGTTCCTTTAATTGTCATTGTGATACAACCTACAATTACCTGGACAGAGAGTCTCAATAAGGGACTGTCTACTTTAGGTTGGCCTGTGGACTTGTCTGTGGGGGATTGGTTTAATAAATTCTTTGATATGGGATGACCCAGCTCAGCATGGACACCACCATTCCCCAGGTAGGTGGTCTTGAACTGTCTAAAACTCCAGAAATGGAACAAAAGCGCATGGGTCTTTCTCTTCTTCCTGCTCTTGACTGTAGATGTGATGTGATTAGTTGATCATCTGAGCTATGAGAGCCCGTTGAAGAATCTGCTGTGATAAAATGAATTGTGAGTACATGATAATGCCATGCTAATGTCATGATAACATCAGGCATATGCAAATCACTGTTGAGACTGAGGATCAGCACTTTAATAGCTTTCTAAGTGTTTATCAAAGATGGATCCTAAAATATGTTCAAAATACTTTTATCTAGGTGGAGGATAGGGTGAGGCTCCCTTTATCAGTCTGCCATCAAGGTTGTAATTATGTCATTGAGTCTGTGGTCTGTATTTATAATTATATTACATGATCAAAGATTATAAACACCAGGAAAGCTGTATTATCACACTGCCTAATTATCACATTAAGAGAATGACAACAGGGAGTTGTTTCATCTCTTGCTAGAAAGAACCCTGGCAGTACCTGGGAGTCCACTTTGATGTTGGGTTTGTATAAGAAAGTCTAGAAGATGGTACTGTTTTCAAACAGAACATTCAATGCCGGTTTCACCCTGTGCGTTACTTTTCTGTTGCCCCACCAGGGTTTCCTTTGAAGTGGTATAGCCTAGAGTTTGTTATTAGGATATATTCACTGCAGATAGAACAATGAAATTCAAGACGGTGGAAGAAAAATCAGAAGCTCGAAGCTAGCAACAGGTGTTGGAAGTTGATCTCTGAAATGTATAAAGTGCCAACAGAACCAGACAGTGTAAAAGTCCTGGATAGGTTAGCACTTCTTTATATAAGGCACTCTGACCAATAGCATCAGCAGCCCTTGGGAACTGCAGATTCACAGGCTGCTCCTGAGACCCACTGAATCAGAAAATTTGGTAGTGGAGTTCCACAAAATGTGATTCTGATGTCTACTAAAGTATGAGAAACATGTCCTGAAATGATGGGTGAAGTGAATCCACTCCCTCTCATCCTATTGGCAGAACATCCCTCCTAATATTCCAGTGTACATGCAAACTCATTTCTCTGAGCAAGCTGGCACTTCATATAGTCTTCATCATACCATTTTCCAATTGCTTTGTACGTGCTCATCGTCCCCCAAAGTCCTCAAATTCCTCCGAAGACACATTAATGAATCTTTCAACTTGTTTTGAAACATTTTTATTGATTTGATAATTTGATACAATGCATGAAATTCTATTCTGATCCCTTTCCTCTTTCCACTCTCACCTTACTACCCACCCCAGACTTCATGTCCTCCATTATTATTTGCACCCTCCCTTTTTTAAAGGCCCTTAGAGTCTAGTCTATGCTTCCCAAATGCTTTGGGTGTGAGTCAATCCCCTGGAGTCAGGTCAACTTTTCCAGACTTCATACCAGCATGGAAAACTGACTCGGTCTCTTTTGCCAGTAGATGTTAGCTGAGGATGGAACTTGTTGTGTACCTCCACCATCCACCTTGGTTTATTTTCTGGCTTAGGGTTGCACAGTGTCTTCTGCATGCTGTCATAAGTATTGTGTGTTCACATGTACAGCTATCCTGTAGCGTCTAGAAAACTCAGTTTCCTTCTATTCATCTACCACCTCTGGCTCTTGCAACCTCCCCTCCCACGACTTCGGCAACGACTCCATCACCTCTTATTGCTATGCTATAGGGTCTCTCTGTGAAGCTCAAGTTGGGTTTGAACTCACAATCTTATTGCCACAGCTTCCTGAATTACAATGACTTAGAGAGTTATTTTTTCTTAGCTGCAAAAGATAGGACAAGGAACAGCTTTTCACATTTAATCATTCGACAGTGCTAAGATATGTTCACAGTACACTCTGTAAATGATCACAGAAGAGAGCACTGCAATGAATATTTTCCTCTTCATCAACAATGAAAAAGTTCCAGCCATTCTCTTACTATGTAAATTCATAGTCAGAAAGCTTCTTTTAAAATGTAAGGGGATGAACTTCCATATAAAGATTCTCTCTAAGCATTCTCTAGCACAGAGACTGTAATATTCATGTATGTGTCCATATTACATGCCCATAGCCTGGGAGATAGATGTGACTCACATCTATGACTTAAACAGTAAGACTGAGTATGATGAGGCAAGTCAAGTGGTAATAAGGGATCATGAATTCTAATCAATCTTCTGTGTAGTAGTTGTTAAGAGATTCTTAAGGAGATGGAAAGAAGCCTCAGTGGTTACGAGCACTGGCTGCTCTGGTAGAGGACCTGGGTTCAGCACCCAGCACCCACATGGCAGCTAACAACGGTCCGTAATTCCAGTTCCAGGGGATCTGATGCCATCTTCTGACTTCTGCCCTTACTTATATGTAGGCAATACACTCATACATATAAAAGAAAAAAATAAAAATAAAATACTTTAATAAAAAGATTTCAAAGTCAGTTGATTGAATTTAAGTCAAATGTGATTTTATAAAACAAGTTATTAAATCTCTTTAGAAGTCAGTTTTCTCATTTTTAAATTTGACATGCGAATACTTACAATATAAATCTAAAATTCCAATGGAGCATCTAAAGTTTTATCGGAGTAAGTAGAGATGAAAATCAGTGAAATTTATTATATATTTATCCCTCTGGGTATGCAAGTCAGGATTCTCCAGAGAAACCCAAGCAATGAAATATTTATGGTTCTGATTAGAAACACAGCTTCCCTCTTTCTAATTCAGGACTCCTTTCTTACCTATGTTAGAGTGTAGGCCCCAGCACAGCATTATCAGCATAACTTAGGCACTTGTTAGAAACTCAGTTTTTTAAGTCTTTACCCCAGTCATCTAGTCCTCAGGCTACAGTACCAAAGGTAGAATTCCTGCTTTAAAAGTGGGATTCAGTAGGACCCAAAGTTTCATAATAAAATGCCCAAATATCCAGGATGCAATAGAAAATCACTCATCAATCACACCACAGACCATGAAAATCACAATGAGACCCCCAACAGTCCACATAGATGATTCAGAAGTTGGAATACTTTGACAGGGACATGAAGCTGCCATCTCAAAAGTGGTTCAACAAATAATTGAAGATCTTATTGGCACAAATAAAAAATTAGAAAAAAATATTATAAAAATAAAGAAATGTCCCAAATAAAAATCACATGAATCTAGGCATGGTGGTCCACTCCTTTAGTCTCAGCACTCTGCAGAGGCAGAGGCAGAGGCAGTTGGATCTCTGTGTGAGGTGGAGGCCAGCTTGGCCTATATGGTGAGTTCCAGACCAAGTAGCTGACTACAGGGAGACCCTGTCCAAAAAAAAAAAAAAAAAAAAAAAAAAAAAAATGGATAGTTTCAATCACAGAGGATAAAATCACCAGACTAAGGAACAAAACAATAGACTCAAAATGCACAACAGTAAGAAAAGTTCTGGAAACAACAGGGTTTCAAGGACTTGTAGAATAATAAATAACAAACGAGTTAACAATGATATCATTAGAATCACAAAAAGAAAAAAGAGAGTAGAATTTATACATAAAGGATTTTTGATAAAAGCAATGCATGGGAACATCCCAAACTTGCCAAAAGACAAAGAATATGCATTTGAGAGGTTGAATGAACCCCAAACTGGAAAAACACGAAGAAAACCAATGTCATATTACATTATAATTAAAACCTTTGAAAAACAGAGGGGGAGAAAAACCTTGGATATCAGTCATATCCCTCGGCAGTCTGTTGCAGGTCTGCTGGAAAATGTTGTTCACACCTCTGGGCATCTGGGTGGTCTTTCAGTGGTAAAGCTAGGAATGCAAGTCTTGCTTCTGGGCTGTCCTTCATAAGTCATGTTGCGAAATACTGCTCTTGCCTCTGGGGAGTCCTTTGTAAGGTCTCTTCACAGATGCTGAACTCCATCAATGGGAAGGTCCTTCTAGGATCCGGTTACAAATGCTGGCCACCCTTCTGGATACTTCTCAGTATCCAGCATCTGCCTGTGAGCTGTGTCTATGTTCTACTGCAGGGTCAAGCTCCAACCAGATTTCCACAGTGGGAAGGAACAATAGTCAACATTGGATGCAGAGCCCAGATGAATGAGCACATTCAGACCGCGACCCCAACCAGCTCCGTTCCTTTTGTTTTCATCCCACCCTTGTTAAGTGGCCAGATAGACCTGTTCTGTTCTTTTCTCTGTTTCCTTTCTTCCTCCTTTTTCCTCTCCATTCCTTTTTTTTTTCTTTCTTTCATTGATTTTTAAAAACTTCCTTCTGGTAGGCTTTCTAAAAGGCAGGCTGGCATAGTATTGGGGTTCTTCCTGCCTCTGACGTTAACTGACTTCCTTTCTTAACTTCTCTTTTCATTCTACCCATAGCCAGAGCTGCTCCATCTGCTCCTACTCCTTGTCCCTGGCCCCCTACTACTCATTTTCCCTCTGGTTTTTCTATCATCCCAATACTAATCTCTACGTTTATTCTTCGGTTTCCCGTTTTACTCATAGGCGCACTAACCCTTTATCTTAGTTCACTATCGATGTTCCATCACTACAAATATGATTGGAGTTGAAGGGAAATTAATTTTAATTGACTCCTACATCATTTCAATAAAGGAAGTAGTCTTTGATAGTAATTGTTTCTGCAGATAGTACCCTTTTAGGATAGGATTAGGGATTGAGTTTGGTGTCCTGAGCATATGGACTGAGGGTCTAACCACTGAGCTAGAGTCTCAGGACAGTGAATGGAAATGACAAGTTGACCCTACTATAGACTAATCCCTCTTGAACATTGTGGACATTTTCCCTGAAAGAATAATTCTAATTTTAGGAAAACATCCAACCAGGGGCACAAGTCCAATGTAAAAACGAACAAACAAAAACCAAGAAGAATCAAGGCAACATGATTTCTTCAAAGTTGACTAATCCCACAGAAATGCCTTCCAATGAGAGTGAACTGGATGGCTTCCCAGACAAAAGATTCAAAAGAACAATTATAAATATTTTCAAAGACCCAAAGGCGGGGGGACAATGAACGGACTCTTAATTTGAAGAGAACACAAGGAAGCTGATAAACCCAATAAGGAAGTTAGTTAATACAGAACAAGAAAGTGGAATTCAACCAAGAACCGGAAACACTGCAGAAAATGTAATTGTAACACTGAGAAATAAAAATTCAGTAAGTGTAAATTTAAAAACACTGGAAAACCTCATTACTAGTTTGGATTCAGGAAAGGGCACAGTATCGGGACTTGAAGACAAGGCAGAAGAATTGGGACCTTCAAACAATGACAAAGATAAATTAACAAAAAATATGTACAGAACAGATTGTATCCACGGGATATGATGAAAAGCCAAGTCTATGAAACCTGGGAACATGCAGAGAAGAATTTCATGCTAAAGGCATAGAAAACATTTTCAATGAAATTATAACAGAAAGTTTGCCAAGTCTCAAGAAAGATGTGGCCATCCAAATACAAGACAAATTTAGAGTATCAGACAAGACCAGAAAAGAACTTCCCCATGTAAAATTATAGTTAAAACACTAAATGTACAGAAAAAAGAAAAATATATTTGAAGCTTGAAATGGGAGACACCAAATCACAAATAAAGGCACATCTGTTACAATAACAACAGATTTCACAACACACACTTTAAAATCTAGGAGAGCTTAGAATAATGGACTTCAAGCTCTGACAGATATCTGCCAATATAGAGTATTGAATCCAGAAAATATGTGTCTTAATTGAAAAAGAAAATATTTCCACAGTAAAAACAAAATAAAGTGATTCATGATCACATAGTCGGCACTGCAGAAATACTTCATGGAAATTTTTAGAATGAAGAGAAATATAAACACACCCATGTCATTAAAAGATTGCATACTTAACACTACAACACTAAGTAGGCAAAAATCAACAAAATGACAAGAATCGATATATACCTTTCAATGATAACTTTTAATATAGTCTCAATTCTACAATCAAAAGCTCAGGACTAGAAGTTTTGGATTAAAACATGGCTGTATCAAGGGCCTGAGAGATGGCTCAACAGCTGAGCGCCCAGCCACTCTTGCAGTGAGCTCACACACATGCTGGGTAACAACGCTCAGCAAATCCACTACCAGGGAGATCTGATGCCCTCTCCTGGCCTCCATAGGCATTGCATGACACAGGTACACTTACATAGATGCAGGCAAAACACTCACATACCATACACATAAAAAATTAATTAATTAAAAATGGATCCATCCATTTATTGCCTCTATGAAATGCATCTCACTGTCGAAGACAAAAGAAGCAAAGTAAAAACCTGCAAAAAGCAATTCTAAGCAAATGGATCTAGAAAGAAAACATCACTATTATAATATCTGGCAAAATAAACTTTGGACCAAAATTAGTCACAAGAAATTTTAAAAATGTCACTTTATACTGATTAAGGGAGCAATCATTAATAAGATATTGCAGCATTCCATGTGTGGTGGTTCATGCATTTAATCCCACCAGTCAGGAGGCAGAGGCAGGCTGATCTCTGTGAGACTGAGGCCACCCTGGTGTACACACCAAGTTGTAGGCCAGGTGGAGCTACAGGAAGTACCTGTCTCAAAAAATAAGACATTATGATTATGATTAATTTTGCACTGAAAACAGGTGCATCTGATTTCATAATGTAATCATTACCAGATATAAAAATTCAGAATATAGCACCTCATATAAAAGAACACAAAGCAAATCTTAACAAATACAGGAAAATTAAAATAATGTCTTGTATTGTCTCTGACTACAATCGAATGCAACTAGAAATCAGCATCTAGAAAAGCTACAGGATATACACAAATTCATGGAAACGGAACAACACACCATTAAATAGTGAATGGGTCATCAAAGAATTCAAAAAGGAAATCCAAGAATCAAATATAAATGAAAATACAATGTATCGATACCTAAAGTATAGAATGAAGGAAGTCCTTACAAGGAAGTTTATAGCTACAAATGCCTATATGAAATAATCAGAGAGCTCTCACATAATTGGACAATATATATTAGCACCTTGGAAAAACAAGAACAAGACAAAAAGTCAGTAGACAAAAAGAAATAATTAAGATCAAAGTAGAAATTAATGAAATGGAAACAAAAAATACAAAGAATCAAATGAAACAGGGAGCTGGCTCTGAAACGTGGTCAACAAACTTAGTGGATTAGTCAGAGGAGGGGGAAAAGACCCAAATCAATAAAATTAAAGAACAGAGGGGAGAAATTAAAACAGGTACCAATGAAATTCAGAACATCTTTAGGATATTCCTTGGAAACTTATATTCTACTAAATTTGAAAATGTTATATAATGATTGAATTTTCTGATGGCTGGATAAGACTACCACCATTAAAGCAAGGTGAGATAAATAAATCAAATAGTTCCATAACAAGCAAAGAAATTAAAGCAATAATTTAAAAAGGCACAACTAAAAAATGTAGCCAGGTCTACCAGGTCTAGAAGGATTCGTTGTTGAAATCTACTGGATGTATGATAAAGAACTAAGACAAATGTTCTCAAACTGTTCCATAAAATAGAAAAAGAGGGGATGCCACCAAAGACCTTTTACAAACTCAGTGTTGCCCTGTTAACAAATTACACAACAAAAAGTTGTAGAGCTGTGTTTTTCATGAACATAGATACAAAAAAACTTAGCAAAATACTTGCAGGCTTAATGCAAGGAAACATTCAAAAGATTGTTCACTATGACTAAGTTGGCTTCATTGTAGAGATGTAAGGATGTTTAAACATGTGGAAACCAACGATAATATTTACATAAATGGACAGCAAGGCAAAAGAAACATGCCAGCATCACAACAGACATAGATATTCTTTTGACAAGATCCAACAGCTCTTTATGATAAATGTCCTGAAGAAATTAAGAGTAGAAGAAACATATGTCAACATAATAAAGGCTATTTGTGACAAGCCTGCACTTAACACCATGCTAAGTGGAGAAAACTTCAAAGAATTTCCACTAAGATCTTGAATAAGACTGATGTGTCTATTCCCTCCACTTCTATTTAATACAGAGCTTGGAGTCTTAAATAGAAAAGCAATATGAGAAAAGAAAATACGTACAAACATAAAAGGAAGAAGTCAAAGCATTCTTGTTTTCAGATGATTTGATTACATGCTTAAGAAACCCTAAAGACCCCATCAGAAAATTCTTAGGCTGGGTTCTTGGGGCTGGAGAGATGGCTCAGCAGTTAAGATGGCTCAGCTGCTCTTACAGAGGACCTGGGTTGATTTTCATCACCCGCATGTGGTTACAAATATCCATAACTCTAGTTCCAGTGTTGGAGGGCACTTCATGACATGCGTGCACTTACCTACATGCAAGCAAAACAGTCATACACATAAAATTAAAAAAGAGTTCATAAATACTTTCATTAGAATGACAGGATAGAAATTTAACATGCACTAATCAGTAGCCTTCCTATATACCAATAACAAACATTATGAGAAATAAATGAGGCATATAATCCATCTTTAATTGCCCCCAAAATACCTTGGAATAATTTTAAAGAGTTGAAAGATTTCTGCAATGAAATCTTTATAAGAAAAATGGATCATGAATCTGAGATGGGATGAAAAAAGAAAACAAATCACAACAAATGCTGGAGAGAATGCAGAAGGAACCTTTATAAACTGCTGGAGGGAATTCAGATTAGCTCAGCCACTATGGAAATCAATAGGGAAGTTTATAAAAAATTGAAAACAGATCAACACCATGGTCTAGCTATTCCACATCTGGGTATTAGCTGCAGACTCCAAGTCAGCATACCACAGATGTACTTGCACAGCAGTGTTCATTGTAGCACTGTTCACAGTAGTAAAGTGATCAAACCTAGTTGTTCAACAATAGAGGAATGGATAAAGTAAATGTGATGAATACACAGAATTCCTTCCTGCTACAGAAAACAGTCATGCCATTCACAGGAAAATTTATGCACTTGGAGATAATCATAGTTAAATAAATTCAGTCTTATAAAGATAAGTATCAAGTTTTCTCCTTTGTGACACCGAGATTTTATAAAGATACCCCAAATCATGTGTTTATATGTTAATGTGCACATATATATGTGTGTGTGTGATGTATGCATGCATATATATGCATGTGTTTTTGTGTGTATATAATGTACGTGTGTTTATACATGCATGTGTGCCAATGGACATATATAAATGTGTATACGTATTTTTATATATGATTGTTTATATGTGTTTTTATGTATGGATGTATATGTGTGTATGTGTGTGTATATATGTTTGTATGTGTGTACCTATATGTATGTGTGTATACATGTGTGCATATTTGCACAAGTATATAAGTGTGTATATGCATTGTGTATTTTCATGTGCATTTGAATACGTTATGCATATGTGTGTATACACATGTATATGAAAGTGTGTATATTTGCATATATGTGCATGTCTATATATTTATGTGTGTGCATATGTGCATGTGTGTGCATTTGTGTATGTGTGTGTGTGAGATGAAGGTAGCATTAATCTCTAGGAGAACAAAGTGAACTAAGATAGAGGATGGTACAGGGACCTGGGGAAGTGTTCAGTGTACGTTATACACTTGTATGAAAATGTTTTTATCTAGTTCAGTTCCATTTACAATGAATACCTGCCACTTAGAAAGATAAATAGAACTTTAAAAATTGTCAGTATAGGGAAAATATTTTAAGAACTCATAGATAACTTTTCCACTGAAGCAGCAATGTCAGATAGCAATGAAATGATATCATCAAAGGTTCACATCACTGAAAAGTAAAGACAAACACTTTTTCAAGAAAAAACACATGCATTCAGAGAGTAATAACAAATTGTAGAAAACAATAATTCAAACACTCAAATGAAATGATATTCTCATTTGATAACATTGGGGCTAGACGGAAGTGTTTGGGGATTTTGGTGTGTGTGCGTGATGTATGCATGTGTGGTGAATGTATGTAAATGTGTAGGTGCTGGCACCTGTGCGCATACAGGCCAATGCCAGAGGAGGACATCTGAATGTCTTCTCTGTTGGCCTCTGCCGTGTTGCCTTGAGAGGACATCACTCAGTGAACTAGAATTCCTCCTTTTGGTGAAGCCTACTGGCCAGCAGACTCCCGGATCTGCCTGTTTCCATCTCCCAATGCTAGGCTTACAGGTATGTGAAGTCAATTGCAGCTTTTTCTGTTGTTTTTTTCAGGAAAGTTCCTCCATAGATGTTTTTAACCATTTACTTGCCTCAAATACAGACACTGCATATCCTGCCTGACATTAAAAAGATTGGTCAGTATAGCAACTTACAGGTAAACATGCTGACAAGAAGTTATAGTGAAAACATATTAATGCATTTTATAGAACTATGCCAATACATAAGCCAAAAGGATCATTCATTTTATAATTTTATTTGTAAGTCTTAACATATTTATTCATAATAATAAAATATATGCTATTGGATAGTAGCCATATATAGCATATTTAATTGTACATGACTGATGTGTTTTGTACCATGCAATATTTACATATATAAAACTTAAAAAAAATTTTGTGAATTGCATACAATATATTTTGATCATATTTAGATCCCCTCCTTTGTCTGCACCCCTAGAGTACAGATTATATATAATAAAATAAGGTTTGTGTCCTTTAGTGTGCATTCATCCTAGACGTTGGTCAACTTACTAACACTCTCACACTTACATGACACTGAAGCTCCAGTTACACCAGTCATCAGCTGCCAGTAGTTCCCAGATAAGTGTGGAGGTTCTTTCCTACTTCTCCAGGTCTATGCTGGAATTTTCTCTAGCTTGACCTTACATGGAACTTGTCCATGTTGTCACATTGCTGTGTGTTCATATGAGTAACTGACCAGCTCAGTTGTGATTCTCTGTGTTAATCATCATCTGCTGAATAAGGCATCTTTTCTGTTGAAAGTTGAGAGATGCATTAATCTGTGAGTATAGCAAAGGTCATCAGAAATCAATTTAATGCTACATCTATTTAGCAGAATAGTTGTATTTGTCTTTCTCCCATGGCCTGTGGGCTGTCTAGTCGAGGCTCCTAGGCCTAATATCAATGTCAGTTATGGGCTCCATCCTATGAAATGGACCTTAAATCCAATTAGAAAGTAGTTGGTTACTTCTGTAATATTCGTGCCACTATGGCACAACTAGGCAAACCTTCCAGGCCAGTTGTTGTAGCTCACATGATTCACAACTGGAAAAGGTTCATGCTAAATTACTGCATAGTGCCTTCCAGGTTTCTGAAAGCTAGACAGTAGAGATGAGACTTTGAGGCCATCCTTGTTTGTTCTAAAGTTCATGTTTGCTGTATCTTCAAAAAAGGGCCTACTATAAAGTTCTGGTGGGTAAAGCAGATCATGGGCAATGGCTGGTATTGCTTGAGAGTCTATGGGACATTTGATCAACAGCTTCAAAAGAGGGAGTCCATACCTGGCATTGGGCTTTTAGCTTGTGAGCCTATGGTGTCTATTTGGTACAATGCCCCCCTATTATAAGGAAATTTCTTTAAATCACTTTTTATAATGAATATGTATATACTTTACATAGCTTCTATAGTAGTAGGCTTACATATGACTTTTTAAAAGGCCTTTAATGTTAGATATCTCTCCCTCTCCTCCCTCATCTGCCCTGCCCTCCCATTCTCCATCCCATTTAACCTTTCCTACTCTACTATGCTCCTTTCCCCCTTTATATAATTTCATTCTACCTCTCCAGCTGGGGATTCTCCCCCCTCCATACACACCTTTTATTAGTTTTTGACATCTCTGGATTATAATTTTAAACAGTCATATTTAAGATTTCAAAGCTAGCATCCAGCTATGCTAGGAAACAAAACAGCATTAGTTTGCCTGGGTCTGAGTTACCTCACTCAGAATGATTATTTCCAGTTCTATCCATTTACCTGTAATTTTATAATATCATTTTTAAGAGCCAGAAAATATTCCATGGTTTATATGTTATACACTTTCATTATCCCTTCATCAGTTGATGGACATCTAAATTGTTTCCAGTTCCTGGCTATTATGAAAAGGGCAGCAATGAACATGGATAAACAGGTATTTATGTTATAGGGTATAGAGCCTTTTGGGTATATGCCCAAGAGGAATGTGGCAGGATCAAATGGTAAATCAAGTTCGAGCTTCTTGAGGAATCTCCACACTGATATCCACAGTGGCTGCTCCAGTTGCACTGCCACCAGAAGTAGATAAGAAGCCCCCTTTCTCCACATCCCCTCTAGCACTTGTTTGGTTTTTGGACCTTGGCCATTCTGAGTGGTAAGATGAAATTTAAAAGTGGTTTTAATCTGCATTTCTCTGATGACTAAAGATATTGAACTTCTTTTTCAGATTAAAAAAATTATTTAATAACCACATGATTAGAAGAAATATTTCATTACAGTTTTAACATATTCAGTAACAATTTCAAGAACAAGGATACAGCTATTTCAAAAGTGACTATAAATTTTTAGGTTCACAGTTGAATTAACACAATTATACAATACTGAACTCAGTATAAACCCTGTAAGACATAAGATTGAATGAGTTTTTACCCTTTAAAGAAGATCTCCATTTCATTTTAAAATACGGTGATTCCTACATATTTTTTTGGTCTTTTTGAGACAGGGTCTCCCTGTAGCCCCAGTTGTCCTGGAACTCACTATGTAGACCAGGCTGGCCTTGAACTCACAGAGATCTGCCTGCCTCTGCCTCTCAAGTGCTGGGATAAAGGCATGCGCCATCACGCCTGGCTGATTCCTACCTTTTTAATGCTACTAACACTTAGATGTTTGCACATGTGTCTTTAATCTCTATGTACTGATTTTTACTAGTCACAGTCGGTTACACCGGATCCTTGGCACCCGAGTATGGATATAAAGTCATCAGGTAGATTTCAATGGTAATGTTTATCACCTCTATGAATTAACATGAAGTAAGTTTTTATACTTCCTCCTCAAATATGTCTTTTTCTTTAGTTTTTTTATTTTTTTGTGTGTATATCATACAGAACATGCCACACAATCTTATCTATATACCAACTTCCTACATGGCACCCTCCCATAGCCCTCCCCCTCACCACTGGAGCCCATATACTCTGTCATCCCTGTTACTATCCTCTGTGTTGTCGGCGCCCGCAGTCATCCCCCAGTGTTTGTCCATCTGCTGAATCTAGTCAGCCTATCTAGAATTCCTTGTTTTAGGAAGATCAACTGTTCCTCATCTAGCAGCAATCAGCTGTCAATATTCCTTCAGATAAGATTGGGATCTACTCTTCATTTTCCCAGTTCTATGTTTTACTGTCTGGGAGTCTCTTGGGTCACCCTGGCCAACAACTCAAAGGAAGATATCTCCTGTCTGGCATTGTTTCTTGTCATGTAGCCTTTAGCAATACACATGGACTCTTAAAAAATTATATTGATCCCTTTAATCTTTGGTTATACTTTCTTTTTGGGTGATTAAGACCCTAAAGTTGGCCCAGATAAACAAATTTATTTTTACTCTTAAGGTCGTTTGAGGATCTGATCTTCAGGGGTCACATGGGCTTGGGAGGAAAAGGCCTCTGGCTCCTTTCTTTTACCAGTACTGCCTATGTGAAGATAAGTCAAAGGTTCTACTCGACTATGGCTGGTTTCACTTGGAAACATGGAAGAAATGTTTTCTCTCTGTTGACCCTCGTCTTTGTAGACTGGACACTGGTTCAGGTTCATCTGGTGGGGTCTCCACGGCCTCCTTGATCAAGAGGACAGGTGACTCACCACAGTTGCAGGACATTTTGAGAAAAGCTCACAGTCCTCTGAAACTTAGTCGACCTGGGAAGGAAAGGAGCAAAAACTGTCCTTTATGTCCCTCTGTCCAAATTAGTATAGGCCTCATGTTAAACATCCAAGAAGGTTACTTCCACCACTCTGGTACTTTTCATTACCATGTGCCTTGGGCAAAGACCAAACGCTCTCAAACGAACCTTGCTTAGACATATATTACTTATTTGATCTGGTTGTATGTACAATTTATTAGTAGGTTGTTGGACTAATATGGTTCCCTGTGGTTTTTAAAACTATCTAGGCATTATTTATCTCTTGCATTGTCTAACACTTCCACCATGGTTTCCCCATTTAAGGTGCCCCCCATTTTTCCCATTTCTCCCTTAATAATACCCTTCTCCTATGGTCCTACCTCTCTTGAGCTCTTTGTTTCCCTTTATCCACTAGGTTCTTGTCTAACCTTCCCTCCCCCTTCCACTTAAAATAACCCCATTTTTATCCATGTCTCCCTTGTTAACAACTGTTCCTTACTGTTCTTCTATTTCAGTTTCTTTCTTTTCCTTTACCTCCCTGGTTCCTTTTCATTATCCTGGTTCCTGTAGTTATGTCTGGATACATACTCACTTATAAGGATGTCATGCTAGGATCCACATATGAGGGAGAACATATGTTGTTTTTTTTTTTTTCTTTCTGAGTCTGTGTTACTTCACTTGGTATAACAGTTTCTACTTCTGTACATTTACCTGCAAATTTCATGATTTCATCTTTCTTTACTGCTGAGTAAAACTCCATCATATAAATAAACCACACTTTCATTATCCACTCATCAGTTGAAGGACACTTAGGTTGCTTCCATCTCTTAGCTATTGTGAAAAGAGCAGCAACAAACATGAATATACAAGTGTCTGCAATAGGATGAGTTCTTTGGGTATATGCCAAGCAGTTTTATAGCTGGGTCAAATGGTAGGTTCACTTGTAGTTTCTTAAGAGTCTTCATATAGCTTTCCATAGGAGTCGAACAAGTTTGCATTCCCACCAGCAGTGGATGAGTGTTCCCCTTTCCCCATATCCTCTCCAAACATTTGGTATCATTTGTTCTCTTGATATTAACCAGTCTGACTGGGGTAAGATGAAATCTTAAAGTGGTTTTAATTTGCTTTTCCCTAATTACCAGTGACGTTGAACACCTTTTAAGATGCTTCTTAGCCATCTTTATTTCTTCTTTTGAGAACTCTCTGTTCAGTTCCTTAGCCCATATTTTAATTGGGTTACTTCCTTTCTTGATTCTTTGGTTTTTGAATTCGTTAATATATTCTGGATGTTAAACCTCTGTCAGATGTGTCTCTGGTTAAGATTTTTTCCCATTCTGTGGGTTTTCTCTATAGAGAAAACCTTGGTTACTTTTTTTGATGTACAGAAGGTTTTTAGTTTAATGAGATACCATTTGTTGATTCTTGACCTTGTTACCTGGGCAGTTGATGTCAGAATTAGAAAATCTTTCCCTACACCTATATCTTGTAGGTTGTTACCAATGTTTTCTTCTAAGTTTCAGAGTTTCAGGCTTCACACTGAGGTCTTTAATCCATTTGGAGTTGACTTTTGTGCAAGGTGAAAGACAGGGGTTTAGTTTCATTCTTCTACAGGTGGAGATCTAGTTTGTCCAGCACCATTTGCTGAACATGCTGTCTTTCCTCCAGAGAATGTTCTTGTCCCTTTGTCAAATATCAGGTAGCTGAAATTGCATGTACTCATATTTGGGTCTTTAACATTGTTCCATTGATATATGGGTCCATTTTTGTGCAAGTACCATGTGGTTTTTATGACTATAGCTCTGTAATACAGTTTACTATCTGGTATAATAATCCCCTCGGCATTCATTGTTCTTAGTGCTCAGGTTTGCTTTGGCTATCCGAGGTCTTCTGTGTTTCCATGTCAATCTTAGGATGTTTTTTTTCCACTTCTGTGAAAAATGCCATGGGAATTTTGTTTGGCGTTGCATGAAATCAATAAATGGCTTTTGGTAGAATAGTTATTTTCACAATATTAATTCTTCCAATCCATGAGCATGGGAGGTCCTTCCATCTTCTGATGTCTTCCTCAATCTCTTTCTTTAAAGATTTAAAAATTTCATTATAGAGCTCTTTAATGTCTTTGATCAGGTTAGATATTTTATTTTTTTGCAGCTATTGTGAAGGGGAGCGTTTCCATGTGTTCTTTCTCTGATTGCTTGTTATTGGTATATAGAAAGGCTTCAGACTTTTGTAGATTAATTTTGTTACCTGCCACGTTACTGAATGTATTTATTATTAATTTCTAGGAGTTTTCTGTGGAATTTCTGGTGTCTCTTAGATATCATATCATCTGCAAAAGCATAATTTGATCTTTTCCAATTATTGCTCCTTTAATTTCCTTCTCTTGTCTTATTGCTCATGCAAGAGTTTCAAGAACTATGTTTAAAGATGAGTGGAGACAGTGGACAGCCTTGTCTGGTTCCTGATTTCAACAGGAATGCTTCCAGTTTCTCCCCATTTAGAATGATGTTGGCTGTGGGTTGTTATTTATGGCTTTAATTATGTTGAGGTATGTTCCCTCCAGTCCAATTCCCTCTAGGACTTTCAACATAAACACATGTTGAATTTTGTCAAAGGCCTTCTCTACAGTTATTGAGATGATCATGTGGTTCTTGTCTTTGAGTCCATTTATATGATTTATGTTTATTGACTTATGTATATTGAACCATCCCTACATCTCTGGAATAAAGCGAACTTGATCATGGTGGATGATCTTTTTGATGTGTGTCTGTATGTGGTTTACAAATATCTTGTTGAGAATTTTTTGCATCTATGTTCATTAAGGATATGGGTCTATAGTTTTCTTTTTTGGTTGTATCTTTACCTGGCTTTGGTATTAGAATGATGCTGGCTTCATAGAAGGAATTTGGAAGTTCTCCCTCCATTTCTATCTTTTTGAATAAATTAAGTATTATTGGATGTAGATCCTCTTTAAATGTATGGCAGAATTCTGCTGTAAATCCATCTGGTCCTGTGCTTTTTTCAGTTGAGAGGTTTTTATTACTGTTTCAATTTCCTTATGTGTTAGGGGTCTGTTTAAGCAGTTAATCTCTTCTTGGTTTAGTTTTGGTGGTTCCCATGCCTTTAGATATCCATCCATTTCTTTTAGGTTTTCAAATTTAATAGC
>NW_008359198.1:23291-25462 GCF_000622305.1 Nannospalax galili | reverse complement strand
TCTACGTGTTCATGCGGTTACTATAATTTCTTCCAGCATTTATTTTAAGCTTTTTTGCATTGTGGTCTGATATAATGCATGGAATTATTTCAATCTTTTTGTATTTGTTGAAGCTTGTTTTGTGTCCCAGTATACGGTCAATTTTGGAGAAAGTTCCATTGGACACTGAATAGAAATGATATTCTTTGTTGCTTGGGTGGAATATTCGGTAGATGTCTGTTAGGTCCATTTGCTATATGGTATTGTTTAATTCAGATGTTTCTCTGTTAATTCTCTGTCCTGCTGACCTATATAATGGTGACAATGGGTATTGAAGTCCCCTACTATTAATGAGTTGGGATTAATGTGGGTCTTAAAGTCCTGTAGTACTGTTTTTATGAAGTTGGGTGCACCAGATTTTGCTGAATAGATGTTTATGATTATAATATCTTCTTGTTTTAATGTTCCTCTGATCAGAATGAAGTGGCCCTCTTTGACTCTTCTGATTAGTTTTAGTTTAAAGTCTATTTTATCAGACATTAGAATTGCAACACCTGCCTTTTTCTTGGTACAAGAGGCATTGGTGGCTGTGGGCCGAGGGGTTACCCTGGTGTCTGGGGTGCCAAGACAAGAAATGGGCCTGTACCCAGGCTAGGAGGAAAGATGCACGGGGATTTTGGGAGAGTGAAAGAGGCTTGGGGAGTCAAGGTGTGGTGGGACCTTACCCAGGGAAAGTGCTGACACCAGAACAGTGGAGGCTGTGCATCTCAGGAAGCAAAGGGAGGTCAAGATATTGAACTTTTTAAACAATTTTTTTAGATATTTGTGTTTCATCTTTAGAGAACTTCCTGTTCAACCCTACTATTCAATTGTTTGTTTTTTTGATGTTTCGTATTTGAGATTTTAGTTTAATGAGTTCACATTTATCCATTGTTGGACTTAATGTTTGTGCTATAGGAGTCCTATTCAGAAAGACTTTTCATGTGCCTATGAGTTCCAATGCATTCCCTACTTTCAGCTCTATCTTATTCAGGGTATTGATTTTATGTTAAGATCCTTGATCCATTTCGAGTTTCATTTTCTGAACAATGAAAGAGAGGAATCTAATTTCATTCTTATGCATGCTGCTATTTAGTTTGACCCAGTGCCACTTGTTGAACATGTTGAACATGTGTGTATTTCTGGTTTCTTTTTTAAAAAAATCAGATAACTGTAAATTCATGGATTTAAATCTGGTCCTCAATTCTATTTAAGTGATCAGCATGTCTATTGTTATACCAGTACCATGTTGTTTTTATTACTCTAGCTCTGTGGTACAATTTGAGATTTGGAATGGTAATGCCTCCAGCAGTCTTTTATTAATTTGGCAATCCTGCGATTTTTGTTTTTCCCAAAGAAACTTGACATTGTTTTTTCAATTTCTGTGAGGAATCATGTTAGAATTTTAGTAGGTATTGACCTGAATTTGTAGATTTCTTTTGGTAGGATGACCATTTTCACAATATTAATCCTACCAATCATGAGCATAGGAGGTCTTTCCATCTCCTGGTATCTTCTTCAATTTCTTTCTTGAGTGTCTTTATTTTAAAAGTACTTCACTTTCTTTTGTTAGGTTTATTCCAAGATATTTTGTGGTTTTTGAGGCTGTCACAAATGGGATCATTTCCTGGATTGGTTTCTTGATATGTGTGTTGTTAGTGTACAGGAAGGCTATTGATTTGGGGGGATATTAATTTTATATGTTGCTCCATTGCTGACTGTATTTATCAGATCAAGGAATTTTCTAGTGGAGTCTTGAGAGTTTTTTATGTACAGAATCATAACATCTACAAAAAAGCATAATTTGACATTTTCCTTTCCAGGTCATATTCCATCTATCTCCATTATTTGTCTTATTGCTCTAGCTAAGACTTCATGTACTTTATTGAACAGTTATGGAGAAAGTGGACATCCTTTCACTGTTTTTCATTTTAATAAGAATGCTTTCAGTTTCTCTCTGTTTAGTATGATGTGGGCTGTGGGTGTGTGGTAAATTGCATGTATTATATTGAGATATGTCCCCTATATCCCTAGATTCTCCATGACGTTTTTCATGAATAGATGTTGGATTTTGTCAGCCTTTTTTCTGCATCAAATGAAATGATAATATGATTTCTGTACTTGAGTCTACTCATGTGGTAGATTACATTTGT
>NW_008359198.1:20206-22454 GCF_000622305.1 Nannospalax galili | reverse complement strand
CTTTGTTTGCTGTTTCCACGGCTTGTCAGATTATGGCCCAGCTGAGCAGTGCTTAGTGTTCAGTTTGGGAGCTGCTTTATGTTGGCGGGCAAACGGAGTACAAGTTGTCTCATTATACTACAGGATAGGTGCAACTTTTGAGTTGGAGTTCCAAAGTTGACTCCTCAGTGTCCTGGAACAGCAGGATAGGCTGGGTTGTTGCTAGGTATGCAGGATAGGTCAGGATGGGAGAGCTCACAGGTCTTAGAGTCCAAGGATCCTTGTAACTCTAGCTGGTCTGAATGCAAGGCAGGTCTGAAATAGCTCCTAGTAGCATGCAAGGGTTCTAGAAAAGCTGAGACAGAAATGTTGGAGCTGAGGGAGAAGCAGGAAAGGAAATAGAAATGTAGGTCAGAGGAAACTCCCTGATCTAGGGGTCCACAAGAGTCCTAACAGAGCAGAGATGGCAGCAAAGGGCAAAAAGATGTGTGAGAAGGGACTATGCCAAGGCAGAGTTGGGAAACTCCCCAGGAGTGTCCAAGGGTCCGGCCAGGGCTGAGATCACAGAGTGCTGGGAGGTATGGGAAAAGAGAGTTAAGATGGATCGGGAAACGTCCCAGATCTGGAGGTCCACAATGGTCCTAAAAGAGCAGAAAAAGCCAATGCTAGAAGGTATGGGAAATGAATTTCATCGAGGCAGAGTTAGAAAGTCTCTAGGAGATTCTAAGGGTCCTGGCAGGGCTGAGATCAAGGAGCACAGAGAGGTGGGTAAGGGAGACAGGAAGACTGGTCTGAGAAAGTTCTCAAATCTCAAGGTCCACAGTGGTTCTAAATAAGCAGAAAATCAAGCCCAGTTTTTTTAATGGGTGCTGGGTATTTGAATAAGGTCCCCAGATTCTCACAATAACCACTCTTACCACTGATTCATCTGCCCAGCCTAAAGATGGTATATTTTAAAAATATTGGAAGAAATGGTCTGTGAAGCATAATTTCAGCATACAGTATAGTGTTTTTCAGGAGTGTGGGGGAAGAAGATACTCTCAGAAGAAGAAAAGCTAAGATTTGTTGCTTGTTGTTACTGACTTGGAGAATAGCTAAAAAAGCTATTGTAAACGGAATATCCATCTGGCAGACTGGTTAGCCTACACTCAAACTGTCTTGACTTATTAAACCCACAGCTAGACCATGAGCTCACCACTCCTTACTTTTAATTTGGTCATTTGACCAAGTGGAAGCCAGTGGTGACAGTTTGTACTCTTCTGATGGCTTTTCCTCAAGAATTTTCTGCAAGTGGTTCTCTTACGTTCTTCCTTCTCCACTGGCCTGAGCTGTAGATGTTGAAGGAACAAGCATGTGGGTCTCCAAACACCCTGGAGAAAAGCTACTCACAAATCTCAATGACTGTTTTAGGAGGTGGAAATAAACTGTCATTGAGAATCAGTGATTCTTCATGAAATGTTTACTCTTTTTTCCCATATCTGGCATTACTTTGAAAGCTAAAATAAAACATTAATGGTCAGAAGGTCTAGAGGAAATGCCCACGTGAGTTTAGTTTTTCATAAAAGTTTTGCCTTAAACTGTTTTCTATTGCTATCAGAGAAGATCTAAGGTGAGGTCATTTAAAAAGGAAACAATGTATTTTAGTTCTTGGTTCTGGAGTCCAAAAAGCCAAAATTAAGGAGCTAAATTGGGTGAGGACCTTTTGTTATGTTATGATAGTGACAGAAACACAGAAGGAAATGGGGGAAAACTCAGACAAGATCTGTGAAAGGATCACTTCAATATGCTCTTGTACTAACCACCCAGTCCCAAGATGGAGGCGTTAGTCCATTGTAACATTCACTCTCCTTAAAGGTCTCATCGCCCACAGAGGCTACCAGTTGTCAGAGTATCCCGATTGTTCTGAAATCACAGTGGCCTATGAGTACAGACAACCCCCGTAGAATGAGAAAATCACTTTGGATTGTCTGTCATCATTACAGGTTGACGGGACAAGGAATATTGCTTTCAAGAAGTTAGATGAGAGCATTATATAAAGAGTAAAGCAATTTGAGTCACTATGCTTCTAAGTTACAGTCTAGTGGGGTGGTAGAAAAGAAGTAGGAGAATCCCAGAACTGGTCTCCACAGTGGTCCTCTAAGTTGGTCTCATCTTAATGAAAGTGACTAGTATCCCAGAGTCAATGGTGCCCCAAAGTGAAAGTGTGCTAGTGTGGTCTGATATAAGTATCAAACACGCATAGACACACACACACACACACTATATATAT
>NW_008359198.1:12407-14634 GCF_000622305.1 Nannospalax galili | reverse complement strand
CTCTCCCTCTTTCTCTCCTCTTGCTCCCTTTCTTTTCTCTTCCTCGCTCTCTCTCTCTCTCTCTTCCCCTTTTTCTCCCTTCCCAATTCTCCCCTTCTCCACTCTCTGTCCCCTCGACATGTTGTCTCCTTCATTACTTGTAAACTTTAAGTACCAATTTTAACTTTTCTCATTCTTGAGATTATCTTTCAACTTTCTTGAGAATGCAACAATTCAGATGTCATTAGGTATTCTGTCTGACTATTCTCATCTCTTTTCTCTATTTTTCTTGCAGGAATTTGTAGTATGTCTACTTTGATCATTACCCTTCTATTTTTCAATACCTTTTAAATTTTCAAAACTTTCTTAATTTCCTATTACCTTTCTGGGTGTGTTTAATTTCTTTGTTTCCCAACTTCCAGTTTGTTAATAATTCTGGCTGTCTAATCAGGGGTTCAGTGGAGTGTTTGCTGTTTCAGTGGATATAACTGTTTTCATAAGCTCTAGTTGATGAATTTTCACATCTGTCCACTTACTTTCTATGTAGTTTCATATGCCTTTACCAGCCATCCGACATTCTATGGCTTTAATCATTTTACCACAGATATTTTTAAAATTTTCGCATATAATTCTTTCATGGGGGGCGTCTCAGGAAGATTGGTTCTTTATGTGTTTTTGTAATTATTTTTCCTTCTAAGTTCACTTACAACAGGAATTGATGCGCAATGTCCCATGCAGGCTGTCAGAAGACCTGAATCTTCAGGGACTTGGCAAGACCTTTCATCAAGGTCCCATGTGTCACTGCCATGGAAACACCTTTGTTTCTTGACTTGAGGCTGGAAATCTTTTGATGGGTAGGTAAGCAGTTTTAGGTCCACTTGTGTCTTCAGTGTAGGTTAATTTTAATACCAACTTCCTATAAGAGCACAACTGAATTACCATTTCTCAAGGGTGTTTTATTTTTCTTTTACCACCTAAATTCCAGGCCAAAGGAGAAAGGGAATTCCTTTTACTTCCTTTTTTTCTAACCATTTCATGGATGTTTTTTCAATTCATTTTCTCATTGAGTTTGCATCTCTTTGCGTTGCCCAATTTTGTAAATCCAGGAACTCATTTCTGTCCCAAAGTTGTCATTAAATCCCTGTGTATCAAAGACTGACTAAATTCATACCCTCCACTGGCTACTTCCAAGGAAGCGTTCCTTTGGCTGCTTCCCGCAGTGAATTTTAGTTCCTGGTCACTTTGCTCCCTAGGAATTTGTTTCAAGAGGCCATTTATGAATCTGGATTCCATTTGTCTTGTATACCGCGGATGTATGTATGATTTATTGCTGGAAATTTCTAGGTCACTGTAACAAGCATGCTGTACAAAGTGTAAATATTCAACGCCTGTCTGAGACAGAAGAAGGAGTACCTGAGCATAAAAACAGAAGGAAATGCTAGAGAGTGGTAGCGTGGGTCAGCGCGTATTCCACAGAGCGTGGATATGAAGCACAAGTACTGCATGTTTGGTTTTCCATGTTATGTAGGTGTTTGCTTTGGGTGGGCATCACTATTGACTGTTGAATCATAGCAACTGTGATCACCTGCATGAGACCTTCACAATGAACATCCCCTCAGAAAGAGGGAGGGAAGGATGGATCGATCACGTGACTAACAGGGCCCCTTCCTGAGGTTACATAGGCAGTAAACAACTGTTGGGGGAGAAAGGATCCTTCAGTGGTGATGTTCTCAGCAAGCTGGGCAAGAGACTTCCAGAGATGCAGCTATTGTGAGTTGTCTGCTGTGTCGGGGTGAGGCTTTTCAGTGATGCAGCTGCCTGAGTCACGCATGCTCCAGTAAATAACCCCAGTGATCACTTTCCTTCACCAAGCTGGACTTGGAAGGAATACTTTCTTTGATGTGTCACCCTCTCTATTCAGGGTAACTAGAAATAGACTCCCCAGGAAGTATAATAGAACACCTAACATACTCCTTTGTTGTGCAATGTAAATACATATGCGTGGTATTTGTTTTATATGTAATATTGATAAGGAATCTGGCAGGAGAATATGCAGAAAGCCCAAAGAAGCCAGCAGTTCACCTACAGGTAGAAAAAGGTGGTGTGTGGAATTTTATAGTTCAGCTCATCTCTCTGCAGGTCACATTTTTGGATCATGTATCTCTGCAGTAATTCTCTGTCATGCTCCTTTCCGTCAGTTTCCATACCCTTACTTAACTCATTTTACCATTACGAGTGTTGAGTCTCT
>NW_008359198.1:10495-12074 GCF_000622305.1 Nannospalax galili | reverse complement strand
TAGACTGGACACTGGTTCAAGTCCATTTGGTGTGGTCTCCATGGCCTCCTTGATCAAGTGGACAGGTGACTAACCACAGTGACAGGACATTTTGAGTGATGCTCATAGTCCCCTGGAACATAGTCAACCTAGGAGGGAAAGGAGCAAAAACTGTTCTTTATGTCCCTCTGACTAAATTAGTATAGGCCTCAAAGTATAGCTTAGTAAAAAATGTATGATTTCTCAAATTAAGATTAGTTCCACCAGTCTGGTACATCTAATTATCATATGCTATGTAGATAAAGCTTGGGCAAAGACCAGACTTTCTCAGATAAGCCTTGCCTAGACATATATTATATTCCTTGAGTTAGTTGTATGTATAAATTGTCAGTAGGTTGTTCAATTAATATGGTTCCCTCTGTTGTTTTCTTTTTAACTAGCTAGGCATTATTTATCTCTTGCATTGTCTAACCCTTCTACCATGTTTCCCCCATTTACAGTGCCCCCATTTTTCCCATTTCTCCCTTAATAATACCCTTCTCCTATGGTCCCACTACTCTTGAGCACCTTCTTTCCTTTTATCCCCAAGGTACCTTGTATAACCCTCCATCCCCCCCTCCCTTAAACCAACCCCATTTTTAGCCATATCTCCCCTATTAATGCCTGTCTCCTATTGGTCTTCTCTTTCAGATTCTTTCTTTTCCTTTACTTCCCTGGTTCCTTTTCATTATCCTGGTTCCTGTAGTTATGTCTGGATACATACTCGTTTATAAGGATGTCGTGCTAGGATCCACATATGAGGGAGAACACACATTGTTTGTTTTTCTGAGTCTGTGTTAGTTCACTTAGTATAACAGTTTCTAGTTACATCCATTTACCTGCAAATTTCATGATTTCATCTTTCTTTACTGCTGAGTAAAAACTCCATCATATAAATGAACCAAATTTTCATTATCCCCTTGTCAGGTGAGGGACACATAGGTTGCTTATATCTTTTAGCTATTGTGAAAAGAGCAGCAACAAACATGGATGTACAGTGTGCCTCTGCAGTAGGATGAGTTCTTTGGGTATATGCCAAGGAGCAGTATAACTGGGTCAAATGGTAGGTTCATTTGCAGTTTTTTTAAGAGTTCTCCACACTGCTTTCCATAGGGATTGAACCACTGAACCAGAAGTGGATGAGCATTCTCCTTTCTCCACATCCTCTCCAACATTTGGTATCATTTGTTCTCTTAGTCTTAGCCAGCTGGCCAGGGTAAGATGAAATCTTAAAGTGGTTTTAATTTGCATTTCCCTAATTACTAATGATGTTGAACACCTTTGAAGATGCTTCTTAGCCATCTTTATTTCTTCTTTTGAGAACTCTCTGTTCAGTTCCTTAACCCATCTTTTAATTGGTTTACTTCCTTTCTTGATTCTTTGTTTTTTTATGAGTTCGTTATATATTCTGGATGTTAAACCTCTGTCAGATGTGTCGCTGGTGAAGATTTTCTCCCATTCTGTGGGTTTTCTCTTCACTTCCTTGGTTGCTTCCATAGACGTAGGGAAGCTTTTTAGTTTATTGAGGTGCCCTTGGTTGATGATTGACTGCAGTTCCTTA
>NW_008359198.1:8138-9288 GCF_000622305.1 Nannospalax galili | reverse complement strand
TGATTTCAATGGGAATGCTTCCAGTTTTTCTCCATTTAGAATGATGTTGGGTGTGAGTTTGTTGTATATGGCTTTAATTATGTTGATGTATATTCCCTCCAGTCCAATTCCCTCTAGGACTTCAAACATAAATGCATGCCGAATTTTGTCAAAGGCCTTTTCTACCTCTATTGAGATGACCATGTGGTTCTTGTCTTTGAGTCCATTTATATGATTTATGACATTTATTCATGTACATATATTGAACCATCCATGCATCTCTGGAATAAAGCAGACTTGATCATGGTGGATGATCTTTTTGGTGTGTGTCTGCATGTGGTTTGCAAGTATTTTCTTGAGAATTTTTGCATGTATGTTCATGAAGGATATGGGTCTATAGTTTTCTTTTTTGGTTGCATCTTGTCCTGGCTTTGGTGTTAGAGTGATGCTGGCTTCATAGAAGTAATTTGGAAGTTCTTCCTCCATTTCTGTCTTTTTTGAATAAATTAAGTAGTATTGGATGTAGATCTGTAAATGTCTCGTAGAATTCTGCTGTAAATCCATCTGGTCCTGGTCTTTTTTTAGTTGGGAGGTTTTGTATAACTGTTTCAATTTCCTTATGTGCTATGGGTCAGGTCTATTTAAGATGTTGATCTCTTCTTGGTTTAGTTTTGGTGATTCCCATGTTTTCCATACCTGTCCATTTCTTTTAGGTTTTTAAAGTTAGAAGCGTATAGGTTTTCAAAGTATGCCCTTATAATGTTCTGGATCTTTTAGGTGTCTATTGTGATGTTTCCCCTTTCATCTCTGATTTTGTTGATTTGGAAGTGCACTTTCTTTCTTTTGGTTAACTGGTCTAGCGGTCTGTCAACCTTGTTTATCTTTTCAAAGAACCAGCTCTTGGATTTGTTGATTGTATTGTTTTGTTTCAATTTCATTAATTCCTTCCCTGATTTTTTTTTTTTTTTTTTTTTTTTTGGGTTGGTAATTTGTTTTTTTTTTTTTTTTTTTATTGTTGTTGTTCCCCCTTTGAACTGAAATCCCAGAGAAAAGTATACCAGGGAGAAACAGCAGATTTGAGCTTTGAAACAGCCCACATAGGCTTTTCTCCACAGAAGAGCTTCCTTTCTGCCTACTAGATTAAACCTTTAAGGGTAGCAGTGGAGATGTC
>NW_008359198.1:5245-6271 GCF_000622305.1 Nannospalax galili | reverse complement strand
TTATCTCTAGGGAGTTCTCATTGTACTCCTCTAGAGGACTATTGGTACTTGGTGGGATAAATTATTTTGGTTTTTCATGCTATTATTTTTTCTCTGTGACTTTGACATGTGCATTTCTTTTGTAGTTTCTGATTTTTGTACGACACTCAAGCCTTCCTTTGTTGAGTTACTTGTGCTTCTTTTTGAAAACTTTATGTGCCTTTGTGGTTTACTTGTTGGGCCTGAAAAGCTGATTGGTCTAGGCTTCAGGCTCTGTTTTTCGATTTTATATTGGAATGGACAAATTGCTTTCATCTTGCTGCTCAGGAGTTCTCAAAGAGGCCTAAGTCAGATGAGGATCCAATGCTCTCAGCCTTTCCCCTAAGGTCTGGATCCCGGCAGGAGAGATGCTGGCCTCAGGAATTTGAAGGCTGGGCTAGTCTGGCAGCAGGGCCCAGGAAAGATGCTGGCCCCAGGAAGCTGGTATCTGTGCTGCCTAGAAATGAAAGGATGGTGGGGGCGAGAAAAGACCCGAGGGATCCTGGGGACCCAGCAAACTGCTGGCCCCAGGAAGCCGTGTCTCTGTTACAGTTTTCTAACATTCAATGTTTTTTCTTTCTAACATGCGACAACAAAAATCTGGGTTCGACTTCCTTTTCTATTTCCATATGTTTTCCTCCTTTTCTTTTTTCTTAATTTTTTGATTTATTTTTTATGTGCATAAATGTTTTGCCTGCATGTATAAAAGTGTGCCATGTGTGCAGTACCTTCACATACCAGAAGAAATCAGATCCCCTGGAACTGGCGTTACAAATGGGTGTTAGTTGCCACTGCTTGGAACATGAACCCAAACTCTGGTCCTCTGCAAAAGCAGCCAGTGCTCTTACCCACTGAGCCATTTCCTCAGACTTCTTTTTCCTTTCTTGAGTTAAACCGAACTCTGAATTTCCTATAAATAGTTTACACACACACACACACACACACACACACACACACGAAATTCAGATGGTTCACACTCAATAGTTCTATAAAACGTACAGTTTAATG
>NW_008359198.1:0-4958 GCF_000622305.1 Nannospalax galili | reverse complement strand
ATCTATTTTCTAAGATTATTTTCAATAAAAAGTTTTTGAAATTGTTGAAGAAAAGATGGTGACAACAATTTCATAATATGACCAGCCTGAGAAATATCAAAAGAAATCTGTCAAATTGACAACTTTGTGTGAGGGTTCCTTTCACCTCGTTAAAATTGCACTTTTCATCCTAAGTCCTTTCTTTCTTGGTTAAAGAGTTCCATTGTGTTTTTCAGGCACTGAAAATCAATGTGATAGTGTTTCAATGATGCCATAATTTTCAATTACTGTTCCCTGTTGTGAGTCTAATTCACTTGTTGGAACCACACCATAGATTTCCAACAAAAACATTGCAATTATTTATCAGGAACAAGTAATTCCTTCTCTGAGGCCTTGTTCCTGATTGTTCTGTATTTTGACAACATTTTCCTTCATGTTTCACACCCAGTCCTCTAGGCAGATTCTAATCACGTGACATTTAGTATTTTTTAATTTTTTAAGAATATATATATATATTATGTATAATGATGTACTGCCTGCATCTAAGTGCACTCATGTCATGCAATGCTTGTGGAGGACAGAAGTGAGCATCAGATTCTCCTGGAACTGAAATTAAGGACAGTTGTTATCTGCCATGTGGGTGCTGGGAATCAAACCCAGGTCCTCTGCAAGAGCAACCAGTGCTCTTAACTGTTGGGCCATCTCTCCGGTCCCAACACTTGGTATTTTAAACTGGTTTTAAGCATTTGCCTTTGGACCCAGCAATTCATTCTCAACACACCAATCAGAGTGACTTCCTTTATGTGTAAATCAAATCATGTTCCTCTGGCTTGCTCAAAACATTGCAATCATGTCCCATGTCTCTTAGAATAAAATACTTATTCCTCTTAAGAGCTGCAAGCTCTTTCAATATCTGGGCTTGAAGAAGCCTCTTATCTCATCACCTTGATTCCTCAGAACATGTTACATACCTTTCAGCCTTAGAGCCTTGCCTTGATTCTTCCTTCTGCTGGAAAACTCTCCAGACACCTCAGGACCCCATATCTTTTCCATTTTCAAGTGTTTGTTCCAATGTACTTTATCAAAAAATTGTCTGAAACTTTCCCTTTCTGTCATTCTTGATTTGTTTTCCATAATATTTTTTCCATGGTCTTTTTATGTTTTTATTTTTTGATATTTTTGTTTTTATTTCATGTGCATGAGTGTTTTATATGCATGTATATAAGTGTACTGGTGTTGTATAGTGCCCACAAAGACCAGAAAAGTTTGCCAGATCTGGAGCTGCAGATGGGTATTAGCCACTAGGAGAGTGCTGTAAATCAAACCCAGGTCCTCTGGAAGAGCAGCCTGTGCTCTTAACTGCTGAGTCATTTCTCCAGGCCCTGTTTTCACATTCTGACCCAGTGTACTTTTTATACTCTGTTCTCTTGTCTCCTTTGACTAGTATTTGAGGACCACAGGAGCAAATATTCCAAATCATCAGAACACCAGTGAATATTTACTGAAGTAACGCAGGCATATTTGTACATCTGGGTGTCACCATGTGTTTTCCACTGTACAGAGCAAGCATTAACTTGCTGTTTAATTTTACAATCCCTACTCATCTAGAATCTTTGTGCTTTAGAAAGATGATCTTTGAGGGAGGTATGAAGTGATAAAAGTTCTTCTTCATATACAGTCTTCATTTTTTCATCGTATTATTCAGAAAAAGCTAGTAACGAAAAACTATCATTTTTACTATCTTTGCCTCCTTTGACTTCACAAATTCTATATAGACAAAAGGAACCGGCTTCATAATGTGGAATTAGTATGTGGCTCAGAGTAAGGAATAATTCAGCTGCCACAAACACGTGACCCCAGTAAAACCACTAAATACTTTTAAGAAATAGCTTAGACTTTGGGAAAATATTTTTCTTATTGAAACATTCATTAACACATGGTATGCTAACAGTGCTATTTAACTTCAATAATACTATAAAACACAACTGTAGTTTGTGTAACTATCATGGATTATGTGCTTTCAAAATGCTTTTATGAGCTTTATCTTAAATTAGATGATGGTCCTGGAACCACCTTTAGCACCACATTTCTTTAATGCATTTCTATGTTTAAAACCTTTTATTTATCTTTAATTACGTATATGTATGTGTTTTTGTATGTGGGTCTGTGCATGCGTGAGTGAAGATGCCTTCAGAGGCCAACAGAGGGCGAAAGACCCTCCAGAGCTGCAGTTACAGGTAGTTGTGAGATGCCTGACGTGGGTGCTGGGAATTTAACTTGTGTCCTTTTTGAGCAAGAGCACAACATGTTAACTGTTGAGCCATTGCTCCAGCTCTCTTTAATGAATTTCTAAGTTGAGTCTGCTAACAGTAAATTCTCTCAGTTTTTCATTTGTTTCTTTTATTTTGAATCTGCAACTGTCTCCATGTCACCACCTGGTTTGTAAAATAGCTTTCCTTGTTCTAAAATTCTTTATAAACCTTCTTTCTTTCCATTTGAGCCCTTTGATAATGTTCTGCCACTGCTTTCTGGCATCCATTGTTTTTGATGAGAGGCGACTTGTTACTCTTCTTTGGAATTCTCTTGGAAGTGGGACACTCTCTTCCCTGTCACTTTCAATCCTTTTCCAGGTCTTGGTTTTCAGCATTTTCCCTTGAACTTTCCACTGCATGGCTTATTTAGCTATTTATTTGATTAGAGGCTGACTACTCAGCTCCCTTCACAACGCTATGCCTGGTTGGATTCTAGAAGGGCTCTTCCCACCTGTCTCTTCTTCCTCACTGGAATAACAGCCAGTATACATGTTGCTTGTATCTATCTCCATTAATTAAATCAGTCTCCTCTGGCTGTGGTTCCTCACTGTCCCCTCTGTGTCTGGCAGCTTCTTTGGACATGAACTTCTCCAAATGTTGTAGAAACTTAAGTTCCTTTCAGAAAATTATTCAGGATTCTGTGTTCCATGATCTATTTCTCATCCAGTGGCCAAATCCGTGAGCTGTGAGAAAGGGGTAGTGGGATTAGCATGTTATCTCCCTTATATGATAAACCTACTGTAAGAGCTAAGCACTCCGTGAAGGTGAAGCGATAGATTCAGGTTGTCTTGACTTGCATTTTCCCGTTTCAATCTCTGCTTTGAAAGCACTGGAGAGGGTGATAGGTATTTTTGGCAAATTTATCTGAATTAGAAGTTCCATTCTATGATCAGGCTGGGGGAGAAGATGGACCCCACCTCTCATCGATTCTTGTTCTGAATTTCTTGTCATTCATCAGTAGTAGAAGGCAAGATGAGAAGTGCTAAGATCCTGCCCTCCTACAGTCCTTTCACTAAGAGGTGTGATAGGGAAGGAGGGAATCTGTTTTCTTGATTTCACCAAGTTTGGGTGCTGTTTCCATTGTGAGGAACCAGAGGACATTGGGATCAAGGAAGTCTCTATGCAAATACCATAGCCCTTGCTCACTTACCAAGTTTTAGTAAACATTCTGGAATAATGCGTGGTTTCCTAAAATATGCCCTTAGTACAATTAGAGATGTTATATGCTATTTTGTCTTCCGTATAATATTCAGCAGGCAATCTAAAAATCTTCCCTTGTAACACCTACTGTAATTACATTTTGAAAAAACAACTTTTTTTGCTTAATTTCCTTGAGCACATTATATAATGAAGACAGCATATTTTCACTAAGCAAAATTGCATAGGATGTTTGTGCTCTTTTTTATTATAATTAATAATAAATAATATGTATCAAGATAATTTTCCTCTTTAATGTTTATTTCTTAAATGTATATTTTAAAATATTCTTGATTCTTGAGTACTCTTCAAGGTATTTAAAAAGCAGGAACTTGTGAAACTCTGTGCACTGTGAGGCAGTAAACACAGTATACTGTGGGCTGAGATTCAGCACAGGAAATCTGACCTTAAAGGTCTGACTTTAAATCATAACACTATATTAAATAAGCATGCGATGTCAAAATAGTAAATGATTAGGATATGATAACTACTTAGCTACTTTGGAGGGAAAAAGATCATAATTCAGACATTTACCATCTGGGGAAACACTTAACAACTTTAGCCACCATATTCTTATCTGTGAGGTGACAAGAAGTAGTTATGTTTGGGGGTGATTAAAAGAGATATGTATAAAGTGCTTGGAAGAATGTGCTTAGTAGTTAACATTGTGTCACTGTGCAAAGTTCCTGACAGAAGCAACTCAGGAAAGAATCGCTGTGGCTCATGGTATGAGAGGGTTCAGCCCATCAGGTGAGAGTGCACCACACAGCACAGGAAATCCTGTCACACCAGGCCAGAAAGCACAGAAAGAAGACTGTTGCTCAGCTAGCTCTCTCCCCATTGTTTGTTTTGTCTGGGCCCGCAGCCCATGGGACAGTGCAATCCATATTTGGGGTGGGTCTTTCTTTTTCAGTTAATCCTCTTTAGGAAGATGCACACCAGCTGCACCAGAGGTGTCACTGTCCAACCTCATAAATCACTCTAAATCCTTGACAATGAAGAATGTTACAGTGCCTAACTTAATAGCTGTTGGCAACCTTATCTTACATGGAAGCGAGCATTTTTAATATTTTATTGATTTGGGAATTTCATACAATGTGTTTAGATCACATTTGGCCCCCCTCCCCATCCTCACCTTCCTACCTACCTGAACTCCCGAACTTCATATACTCTTATTAAAATTTATCTTTTTTTTTTCTTTTAAAGGCATATTGGGGGAGAGAGATGGTTCAGTGGTTAAGAGCGTTGATTGCTCTTGGAGAGGTTTGATCCCCAGAGCCCACATGGTGGCTAACAAATGTGTAACTCCATCTGACACCCTCTGCTGACCTCTGCATGCATTGCATGACATGGGTGCACTTAAACACATGCATGCAATACAGTCATACACATAAAATAAAAAGAATAAATAAAGTGTTTTTAAGGCATATTGAGTCTGATCTGTATTTAGCAAATGCTCTTGGCTATGGG
>NW_008359197.1:0-490 GCF_000622305.1 Nannospalax galili | reverse complement strand
AAAGTGCTTTCTGCTCTTCCAAGAACCCGAGTTTGATTTCTAATACTCACATCAGGTGGCTCACAACTACCCTTAACTACAGCTCCAGAGGATCTGACGTTCTCTCTGACCTCTTCAGGCACCCACAACCACACTCACCCTCACACACACACACACACACACACACACACACACACACACACACTAATAAGAATAAAATCAAATGTTGTCTTAAAAAAAAAAAACAACCCACATTTGGACTAGCTCTCTTATCAACCCCTCCACTCCTCATGATCAATTCAAGCAGAACATATCTAAGAAAATCAACACAACAGAAAAATAGATCCAAATAAAGCCATAAGCACATGACTTCTAGCTATCTACTGTGTTGAGACTCTCAGTTATGATAGCGGGTCTGCTGAGTGCAGTGCACCTCGTAAAGCCCACTCTTTCCTGAAGTACCTGTGGAGTTTGTGGACAGGATTAAGCAAACCCAGGGCCCTGAAACAGC
>NW_008359196.1:2723-3697 GCF_000622305.1 Nannospalax galili | reverse complement strand
GTGACCTTAAGTTCTACTGCATTCACAAGCCTCCCCTAAATCAGTTTCATGGTATCAGGTCTTATGAGGAAGTCCTTGATCTCCTTGGAATTGATTCTTGATCATGGTGACATATAGATATCTAAATTTATTCTCCTATATATAGCTATCCAGTTTGACCAGCACCATATACTGTCAATGCTGTCTTTTGTTCAAGGTGTATTTGGGGTCCCTGAGTAAAAAATCAAGTAACTGTAACTGTATGGACTTAAATCTGGGTCCTCAACTCTATTTCTTTGATCAAATGTTAGTGGCATGTCATTTTTATTACTAGAGCTCTGTAGTATATACACTTGAAATCAGGGATTGTGATACCTGCAGCTCTTCTTCTATTCTTCAGGATTGTTTGCAATACCATAGATTTCTTATGTTTCCATATGAGATTTGAGATTCTTTTTTCAACTTCTGTGAAGAATTGCATTTGAATTTTAATAAGGATTGCATTGAATCTTTAGATTGCTTTTGGTAGGATAGCCATTTTCACAATATTAATCCTACTAATTCTGTGAAGTATGTCATGGGGATTTTGATTGGGATTGCATTGAATCTATATATTGCTTTTGGTAGGATAGCCATTTTCACAATATTAATCCTACTGATCCATGAGCATGGAGCATCTTTCCATCTCTGGTATCTTCCTCAATTTCTTTCTTCAAGGTCTTAAAATTTTTATCGTACAGGTCTTTCACATCTTTGGCTAGATTTGTTCCAAGCTAGTTTCTGTTTTTTGAGGCTATCATGAATTTGATTTTTCCCCTGATTTATTCTCAGTAAGTTTCTTGGTTGTGTATAGGAAGGCTACTGATTTTCAAATGTTAATTTTGTATCCTCTTACAATGCTGAAAGTGGTTATCAGATTTAGGAGTTTTCTGGTTGAGTCTTTATAGTCTTTTATGTACGTAATCATATTATATGCAAACAGGGGTAATTTGACT
>NW_008359196.1:1005-1584 GCF_000622305.1 Nannospalax galili | reverse complement strand
AGTTTGCATACTTTTTCCCATTTCTCTTTTTGTTGTGTCCAACTTTATTCCTTTGTGGTCAGATAGGATACAGGATGTTATTTCAAACTTTTAAAATTTGTTGAAACTTGCTTTGTGTCCTGATATGTGGTTGATTTGGGAGAAAATTCCATGAATTGCTGAGAAGAAAATGTATTCTTTTGTGTTTACATAGAATGTTCTGTAAATGTCTGCTAGGCCCATTTTGATTTATGATGTCATTTAACTTGCAAGGTTTTCTATGTAGTTTTTCTCTGGATAAACTGTCTGTTGATGAGAATGGGATCTGGATGTCATCCACTATCACTGCCTTTGAGTCATTATGTGATTTTAGATCTCATAATGTTTCTTTTATGAAATTCGGTGTCCTGTGTTCGATGCATATGTTTAGGATTACATAGCTTCTCCATGGGTTTTTCTTTAATGACAATGAAATATCCTTTCCTATCCCTTCTGACTAGTTTTGGTTTGAACTCTATTTTAACATATACCAGAATAATCACATCTGCTTTTTTCTTAGCTCCATTTGCTTGGAATGCCTTTTTCAATCCATTTATTCTC
>NW_008359196.1:0-928 GCF_000622305.1 Nannospalax galili | reverse complement strand
ATCCATTTCTAATCCAGTCAATTAATCTGTATCTTTTTACTGAGAATTAAGGTAGTTAACATTAAGACTTATTTCTCACCAATATTTATTAAATCCTGTTATTTTGTTGTGGTGGTTTTGGGTGTTTTTTTGTCCTCTTTTGATTGACTGCTCTGGAATTGTTTATTATACCTTGTGCTTTCTCGGGTGTGTGCAAATTCTCATTAGAGAAGACACATTCCTCCTAGTATCTATTGTAAAGCTGACTTTGTGCACATAAATTCTTGAAATTTATTTTTATCATGGAAAGATTTCCTTTCCCCTATTTCAACTGATCATTTTGCTGGGTGTAATAGTTTTGGTTGGTATCTGTGACTTTTAAGAGTTTGTAGAACATTAGTGCATGCCTTCCCAGAGATTTCAGAATGTACAATGAGGTCTCATAGGCCTCCCATTACGTGTGATTTGGACTTTCTCTTTAGAAGCTTTCACTATCCTTTGTTCCGTATATTTAGTGTTTTGAATATTTTGTGACATGGGGAATTTATTTTCTGGTCCTATTTGGTAATTTGTACATCTTGCACATTAATAGGCATATTCTTCCTTAGATCTGAGGAATTTTGTTCAATGATTTTGTTGAAAATACTTTTGGTGCCTTGGACCTGAGTTTCTGCTCATTCTCGTATATCTGTGATTTGTAGATTTGATCTTTTTATAGTATCCCAGAGTTCCTGCACATTCTGTTCCTGGGTGTGTTTGTTTTTAATTTACCATTTTCCTTGATGGAATGATCTAATTTCCCTATCTTATCTTCAAGGCATGATATTTTCACATCTATTTGATCCATTCTGTTCCGTAAACTTTCCACCGAGTTTGATTTTGCAGATTGAATTTCTCTTTTCAACTTTTATTGCTGCTTTGTTTCTTTGCAGAAATTCTATTTCTTTAG
>NW_008359195.1:0-242 GCF_000622305.1 Nannospalax galili | reverse complement strand
GAAAAAATCTTTTGTCTAACTGCAAAGACTTCTAGACCGGAAAGGGAAAGGAGGACATTTTAGAAGAGAGGAAGAGATTAGATTACCCTCCTGAAGGGGAGGAGGGATACTCACGGATCCTTTGCGTTTCTGTGGGGCACCAGCTCCTAGCTGGCACGAAGTTCAGAGGCTAAGCTCCACGTTGTGAGAATGTCCCACGAGGTTCAGGGGGGTCCCACGTTGTGAGAGGGTCCCACGAGGTT
>NW_008359194.1:0-891 GCF_000622305.1 Nannospalax galili | reverse complement strand
TCACTATGTAGACCAGGCTGGCCTTGAACTGATAGAGATCCACCTGCTTCTGCCTCCCCAAGTGCTGGGACTACAAGCATGCACCACCACACCTGGCAAGAAGTATATTTTATAATGACAGAAAATTCAATCCACCTGAAAAATATAGTAATTATAAACACACATACACCTGACAAGAGAGCACCAAAATACATGAAACATATTTACAGAAATGAGGGGGAAAGACAATCCAACAGGAATATTGGAAACCCCAATACTTCACTTTCAATAATGGATAAAGCAGTTAGGCAGGCAATCAACGAGGAAACTGAAGACTTGAGTATAGCTACACACCAGCTAGGCCCATCTACACAGCAGTCTGCCTGAACAGGACACATATATCTTCTCATGTATGTATGAGGCATTCTTTAAGACATACTGTGTGTTGGCTACAAAATAACCCTTAATATATTCAAAATAATTCAAAATACAAAGCATTTCTCCTGAACTAGAATGACATTAGAAATTAACAACAGAAATAGATTTGAGAAACGCAAGAGTATGTGAAAGTAAGCAACACCTAAATAATGAATGGGTTGGAAAGGAAATCAAAGCTGAAATTAGAAAACATTTTGTGATGAACAAACATGAAGGCATAGCAATTTACACTCCTTACAAGATTTAAACTCATAGCAAAAATAATATTGGAAGGAAAGTTATGGTTCTAAAATGTTAAAATAAGAACAATTGGAAACCAATATCCTGAGTACCTACTTTGAAACCTGGGGAGAAGAGTAAACTAAGCCACAAAGCTATTAATGAAAGAAAGTAGAGAAAAATCAATAAACCAACAGCTAACTCCACTGAAACTTGCTGTGTAGACCAGGCGGGCCTTGAGCTCACAGAGATCTA
>NW_008359193.1:0-559 GCF_000622305.1 Nannospalax galili | reverse complement strand
CCAAAGTACTTTGCAAATTCAAAGTTCTGCTTCTCTTTGTATAGTAGAATATACTGAACAAGAGTCACAATTTCACCCTCTGCGAGAGACTCACCTAAATTTACCTAATTTTATCCTGTAAATGATCTAGATTAATTCACTTTTGCATCTCTATAGAGGATGGCTGATAGAGAAAAAATGAGGAAGGACATTTTTATCTTTACCCTCAGCTTCAGAGGGTTTCATTCCGTCATGGCAGGCAGCTCAGTTCATGGCCACAAGAGCATGTAGAAGATGCAGTTTTCATCAAGATAGACCATGAAGCAGAGGCAGAAACCAGCAATGGACTAAATAACCTTCACCCTGAGAGACCTGCTCTTCAGTCTAGGATATGAATCTGTAGAGAACATTTTTTGAAAAACCATGAAAATAAATGGAGAAGAGGCTGTATTAAGCCCAGAAGAACCCACACCTATTGATTTACATCCCTTAGTGAGGCCATTCCTTCCAAATCTTCCACAGTCTCCCATTTTTTTACCACAAACTGGGAAGGAATGTATCAAAATGTGAGCTTGTGGAG
>NW_008359192.1:0-550 GCF_000622305.1 Nannospalax galili | reverse complement strand
ACTCACACTTCCTTCTAAGGTCTATAGCCCTACTAGCAAGTGCTCACAGTGTAATTTGGGAAGTTTGCTAAGGGGAGGCCCAATTTTGAAACCCTTAGGCTGCCTGCCAAAGTCTCATCACCTGATGAAGGGTAGATAGGTTTAGCCCTGGCAAGTGGAAGGGGCCTCACTTGGTCCTGATTAGGGGCTTTGGAATGGCATTATTGGGGAAGCTCACCACCTTGTTCGTGGAGGCTGGATCTAGGCACACTCAGGGAGTCTGCTAAAGTCTCAGGCCCTACCTTACAGTAGAGAAGAGAGGTCTAGCCCTGTCTAAATGGGAGGGGGCTCATGTGAATCATGGGTGAAGCACGAAGGTTCAAAGGCCTTTGAGGTGCGTCTCATGTTGGGGTCCGCATGATGACTTAGAGGTTTTTCTCTGGTAGTTCTTGTAGAACTAGTAGGTTCCAATGTGGGAATTATACCCATATGGAAGAAAGGGCACTGGAGACTGGAATTTGAGGCAGGAAAGAATTCTAGCCCTAGATTTTTTATGTGTCTATGGTGCTGT
>NW_008359191.1:0-912 GCF_000622305.1 Nannospalax galili | reverse complement strand
AATTTTCTTTTGATTTATTTTTTCTTTCTTTAATATTTTATTGAATTTTTACGATTTTCATACAACATAGTTTGATAGTATTTAGATCTCCTCCCCTATGAGCATCTCTCTTCACTGTTCCCCACCCAATTTAATGTACTCTCATATATTTATATGAACACAGAGCCTATAGAGTCTGACTTGTGTCCCCAAAATTCCTTCAGAGTGAGTCCACCCATTGAATCCACCAAGAGTCCCATCCCTATAAGACACTGTCTTTTCCCCTCCCAGAAAGCCATCAATTGCCAAAAGTTCCATAGGTTGGGTTGCAATTTCTTGCCTACTTCCTCATGTCTATGCTAAGATTTTGTCTGGTCTGCGCTTGCATAGGATTTGTGTATGCAGTCACCATTGTTATGAGTTCATATGAGCAACTGACCAGCTGTCTGGAAGACAGCTTTTCCTTGTGGTCATTTAACCTCTCTGGCTTTTGCAATCTTTCTGCCTCCTCTTCTGCAATGAATCCTGAGCCTTGGGAGGCAGAGTTTGAAATACGTGTTCTATTCAAGGATAAGTATTCAGCCTCTTCTTTTCTACACATTGACCAATTGTTGGTTTCTGTGTTAATCACCATCTGCTTCATGAGGAAACTTCCCAAGTGAGAGTTGGGAGATCCATTCATTCATTCTATGTATAGAGGTCTCATTGAAGATATTTTGCTTACAGTTAAGTGTCTCATAGACACTTATTCTGTGCATTTGACCAGTTGTGGAATTCTGTAATAGTCTCCACCTGTTGAGAAAAGACCCTTCTTTGAAAAGGGATGAAGGAACACAATGGAAGGCAGGAGAAAGCTCCCTTCCAGTTGATAGTCATGTAATGTAAGAGACTTCCAGAATAGCACATGCTATTGCCACAGTCCTTGATTGCTTC
>NW_008359190.1:0-598 GCF_000622305.1 Nannospalax galili | reverse complement strand
TGTGCCTTTTGATTGGAGAGTTCAGGTTCTTGTCATTTAAAGTTTTATTGAAATATATATATTGGTTAGTGTTATTTTCATTTCTCTTGTGTTGATGGTCACATTTTTGTTTCCATATTTATAAATTAATTTGTTTTCTTTCTGTATCTTTTTGGGCATTATCCTTCTTTTTTCATTCAGTCCTTTTTATTGTTGTATATATTCTCTGTATGGCTGGTGGTGGACATTAATTCTTTCAGTATATTTGTCTATTTTTCTATTAAGAAGAATAGTCTTTCCTCATCATGTAAGATAGAAAGTTTTCCTGGGTAAATTATTCTTGTAGGCATGTATGGTCATTTAAACTTAGAACATTTGGTTCAAGCACTTCTGGTTTCATAGTTCACATTGAAAAGTCAGCTGTAATTCTGATAGATTTTCCTCTATTTGTGACTTATTTTTCACTTGCACTTTTAGTATTTTCTCTTTTTTCTGTACATTTAGTGTTTTTACTATGATATACTTTGGTGAGTTCCTGGTTTAGTTATAGTTGCTGCTCTGTTGCTTCATTTATCTGTATATGTAAGTCTTTGCTTTATTTAGGGAAGTTTTCTTCTAT
>NW_008359189.1:0-490 GCF_000622305.1 Nannospalax galili | reverse complement strand
ACCTTAGCTGAGTAATTATTGTCACTGATGGATTAAGGGACAGTTGGTCTTCTTTAAGGGTGTGACAGGCTGATCGGTCTTCAGGGAATGAACTCACATCAAGGGATATTTGGGAACACAAACTTGTCTTGATAGGCCTCAACATATATAACAGAATGCATGAAATCCAGCAGAGGAGGGTCTATAGGAGGGGGCAGATAGGGAGGGAGCATAAATTTGACATAAAGGTAATGTATGAATTGCACAAGTATTCAGTTAAAAATAGAAAAAAGGGGAAAACTATTGTGTACTTAATGTGAATGATTGTCATCACCATCTGGTCTTTTACACGCTCTTTCAAAAAATTCAACATAATTTGCCAGTTTTGAAATGTTCATATGAAAGTCCATTGGAATTTCTTGAGAAAGGCTTCCGAAAGCATCCTTCTATTGGGTTACCACTAATTTTTCTTTTGTCTTCCAAGGCTGGACTCTAGAGTGATGGAATCAGG
>NW_008359188.1:0-2541 GCF_000622305.1 Nannospalax galili | reverse complement strand
GCAGGAAACAGCATCTTCAACAAATAGTGCTGGCAGAATTGGAGCTCCACACGTAGAAGCATGAAATGAGATCGATACCTATCACCCTGCATGAAAGTCAACTCCAAATAAACCAAAGACCTCAATGTGAAGCCTGAAAACCTGAAACCATGGCAGGTCCCTGGAAAATACAGGTACAGGAAAGGACTTTCGCTGGTCCCTGTAAGTCAGTACAGTGGGGGAGAGAGACAAATTTGGAAGGCACCTCCTTGAGAGAACAAAACTTCATCACTCATGGAGGGCTATAAACCCTAAGCTGTATCCCACTTCATGTAACCCAGTGTGTCCCCAGCATCCTACCACAGAGCCATCTAAAAGGGGGATGTGTCACAGGACAAAGTCAAAGTTGGAAATGGTCTCCCTGGTAGAAGCTCAGATATCAGAGCTATAAATTTATAAACTTTACAAAGGTTTTATCCTTAGCTATTCCTCTATGCTGATCTGGGGGGGGAGGCACTAAATCCCATGATCCTACGGGGAAACACATTCAGTTCCACATCACTCTCAGAAGCCTCGTCTCAGGAAGGCATATTGTGGAGGTGCGTAGAACTTAGTAGCAGAGGCTCCTGTGTATCTCTTGGGTTTTAGAAGGTGATTCTCAAGATGAAGCTCTCTGTTTCACCATATATGTGTGTGTATATTTCCTCCAGGCCTCTATTACCAAGGGTTTGAATTGGTGATACCTATGTTGCATGTTTAGCACTATCTTATTTAGCTTGATCCTCATTTTGAGAGTCTTTCAGAAATTTTTATACATCCTTACAAATGGTGGTACATCAGTTTTGCAAGACCATTCCAAGCTCACTGTTGCTTGTCTTTACCAGGTGTACACCATGACTATCTTCTCAGTGGCTCCTGTATACACTGTCCCCCAAGACCACCTTGTCTCCAGTCGCTTCTCTGGAGCTCAGCTCTGGGTCTGTTATTGGTGAGATGACCCACAGGTGGAATCATCCAAAATATGGCACCAATCATTTCCTGGGGTAAAGCAGAGATGCCTCATTCCTTACTGATGAATAATGTTCAATCAGCTGCTTTGGATGCATTAAACTAATGACAGATATGGAGAAACCTACGAGACGACCAACCAGAGGCACACTTGTCATTGTGACAGCTGCCATTTGAGCTGACATGCAGATGCCCACATACCCTCTAGAATAGATACTTGTGGGCATCAGGACACTGCATTCACTCTTATATTGTTCTACATGGAAATTAACAAGAAAATACAGGGTGTTTGTGGCAGGAGAAAGCCGGGCTTAACACTATACTCTGGAGTAGAGTTACCACACCATGTTGACCTGTAAGCCCATCTCTAGAGATTTATTCTGGGGACTTCCTCAGTTGATTCTTTTCAGGATGTATAGATGTTATTATTAAATCAAATTGTTTGAGAAGATGCGACGCTTCTGTGATAATGTGTTAGTACTGTCTCGACAAAGCCCTGTAAACTGGATGAGTTCAATTCTGCCACGGAGAAATTCAGCATCAAGGTGTCAAGCGGCTTCATCTGTTCCCTTATCAGTGGTTATGTATTCCCCTTGTGTCTTCACACAATCATTCCTCCATGAACTCCTGTGTCCTGATTTCCTTCTCTTACAAGGACATCGCTTATATTGAATTAGAAGCTACTTTAAAGATCTCCTTCTTAACATAATCATCTTTTTCAAGACCCCATCTCCAAACACAGTTGCATCCTGTGACTCTGAGAATCATGGGTATGACATGTGAATTGTGGAGGGGAGTGTGCTACTCAGCCCATAAAAATCACATAATGGAAAGCCACTATTGTACACGTACTGATATTTTACAGCCATTAAGAATTATGACATTTTATAAATATTTATGGATGTAAGGAAATGTTCATGGTAAAGTTAATTTTTAAAATGTTATAAAATTATTTAGAATATTATCCCAGCTACATAAATAAAGCAATTCTTGCTGCAGCTGTTCAGAGAAAACTGACGTCTTTAACAGAGCTCACTGCTAGCAGTATCTACAGAAGACTTGAGAATATTCTGTGATGCTCATCCAGAAGTCAACATCCAGAATGCCCTTCAGACCTTCTTCTTACACTAGCTGCTAGCTCCGGTTGCCTGTGGACTTTCCTCAGAAGCTGCTGGTCCACTGGTTATGATGGTGAAGCTGATGTTCTATACAGCCTAACAGTTCACAAGGTACCATTCCTTCTTTTTGACCCCAAGTGAGTCCCCAGGAACTTCTTGGGCTCAAAGCTTTCTTGGCAATAGGCAGATATGTTCAAGGTTTAGCATAATTCTGTGGGTAAGTGAAGACGGTTCGATTCCATTACAATGAGCCGAAAATCTTGAGTCATTCGGATGCAGAGCTGCAGGTGAAGCGCCACCTGCTTTTCTTAGAGTTGTTCCACATTTCCCAGCTCACAAACATGGGACAGCAGGGATTAGACTGGATGGCATCCAAGGACAGGCGTACCTTTGGGTCTCTAACTGCCTCACCCTATGGTAGATCCTTTATCTTTCC
>NW_008359187.1:0-609 GCF_000622305.1 Nannospalax galili | reverse complement strand
GACCATCTACAAAGGTTCCAGGGCTTGAAATCAGGCTCAGGGGACTCTATACTCTCAGGAACCCTGGTGATACGCAGAGCGACTGACTTTCAAGGACATGTGTTCAAGTCCCTGACTCCTGCTGTCTGCTCACAGCCCCGTCGCCAGCAAATGGAGGCTCCTGGCTACTAGAAACTGGGCTGTGGGCCAAAGGCTCTTCATGCCTCAGGGGCTTATGCTCCCTATGGCTCCCTCTGCCCACTGGCCCCTTTACTGTTGTCACAACAGGCACATGGTGTGGTACAGGCCAAGGGTTCAGGCTTTGAAGCAGAAATTGGACGTCACTGTTACAAAGTGGCCAGGACCTGCTGACCAGTGCCTGGATCCAAATTGAGTCCCCAAAGCTGGGGCCTTTGTCCCCAAGGGCTCTGGGCTTCCAAGACCCTGGCGTGTCAATGGGGTGTGGGGCTTTAGGCAGGGTCTGGGCTGGCGAGTGGTATCTGGGCTGCGGCACTGCAGTAGGAGGAGGAAGCTGCCTTTAGATGTGAATGGCAGCCTAGGGTAGTGGGGCCAGCTGCTCAGTGGGCAAACCTCTATCTCCTGCAAAAGAATTCAGAATGAGGGTCACCT
>NW_008359186.1:0-646 GCF_000622305.1 Nannospalax galili | reverse complement strand
GCCCTAGCTAGCCTGGAACTCACTATATGAACTAGTCTGGCTTTGATCTCACAGACCCTCATGCCTCTGCCTCCCAAGTGCTGGAATTAAAGGCATTTGCCACCGTGCCTGCCTTCATTTTCTTAATTTTTTTTTTAATTTTTGTGTATGAGTCTCTGCATGTAGATAAGTGCAAGTGCATACAGTACCCACAAAGGCCAGAAGAAAGTTAGATCCCCTGGATCTGGAGTAACCAATACTTGTTAGCCACCATGTGGGTGCTTGTTAGACACTATGTGGGTCCTGGGAACCAAACCCAGGGCCTCTGGAAGAGCAACCAGTGCTCTTAACTGCTGAGCCATCTCTCTAGCCCTTATGAATCATTTTTAAAATGAGTCATCCTAACCCACTACCATGGAGTCAATCAATAGACATGTAGATTCAGATCTGTAGTAAAAATTCTCCTCTCCCAGCTCCATCCTCTGAGAGTTCTTAGTGCCCTGTTTCTTCAGCAGGGGTTTCAGACCCTACCCTTCCAGACTTAGCAGTGGAAGAGCAAAAGGCATTGTGAGGTTCCACTGACTGACTCTTTGTTTGGGACAGTGAACGGCACCACCGGAGAAGGCCTGTCCCTGAGCATGTCTGAGCGTCGCCAGGTTGCAGAGGA
>NW_008359185.1:0-631 GCF_000622305.1 Nannospalax galili | reverse complement strand
TAAGACATTTCTTGCCAACTGATCTATGAAAGTTGAGTTAGTCACAAATTTATACCAGTAGAATTCAACATATAGTGGATAGTAGCTGAGAATATTTTCCTGCCTCGTTACAAAGGAAAAAAGTACTCCAATTGAGTATTATCTCTGTTGAGAACTCAGGTGTACTAATATCCTGGTACTTTGTTTTTATTGAGCTATAATCCACATGACATAAGTCTCACTATTTTAAAGTGTTCAACACAATTGTCTTATGTCATTTTTGTAATTAGGATAAAATTCATACCAGAAAGTTAAACATTAGCTGTTTTAAAGTGGCTAATTCAGCGGCATGTAGTACATTCACAATGTCTCTAGTTCTAAAATATTCCCATGGGCCTGTGAGATGGCTCAGTGAGTAAAGGCACTTGCTGCCAAGCCTGACAACCTGAGTTCAATCCCTAGGACTCACATGGTGGAAGGAGAGAACCAACTCCCCAAAGTCCTCTGACCACCACACCTTTGCCCTGGTACACACATGCATACACACATACAAAATATATATAAAAGAATTTATCTGAAATTTTTCCCTTTTTTCTTCTGTTTAAAACTACACCACATCATTCTTTTATGATATTTAATGTTTAAATTATAT
>NW_008359184.1:0-542 GCF_000622305.1 Nannospalax galili | reverse complement strand
TGCTCCTGTACAACTTTGGAAGAATAAGATGAGAACGCTTAAAGAGTCTCTCTATCGCCGGGCATGGTGGCCCACGCCTCTAATCCCAGCACTCGGGAGGCAGAGGCAGGAGGATCACTGTAAATTCAAGGCCAGCCTGGTCTACATACTGAGTTCCAGGACAGCTGGGAGTACAGAGAGACCCTGTCTCAAAAAAGACCACCCCGCACCCGCCCCCCCAAAAAAACCTCTTTATCGCCTGCGTTTGGCCAGCCCCAAGTAAATTCCTGCACAGAGAGTGGCTCTGGGGCAAGTTCTGGGTCTGTGGGCTAACCGTCTGGCTCCGCCCCGGCCCGGGCCCCATCAGTCCAGAACTACAGTTCCCAGAAGGCTGCGCGAGCCCAGGAGGGAAGCAGAGCCAAGGCAGGAAAGGCGAGAGCTAGCGCAGGCGGGGGCGGTGTCGGGTTCCCTCAGCCGCGCGGTCGGTCCGGCAGCTGTCAGAGCCCTGGACTGCCGCGGCTAGGAGCCCCGCGTTCCCAGGCACCGGACGCGCCTAGCTTGCT
>NW_008359183.1:0-599 GCF_000622305.1 Nannospalax galili | reverse complement strand
ATTAGACATGGTTGGGTCACTGCATGTCTCAACTCATTCAGGGAGAAGGGAAAGAATTTGTTACACATGATGTACAGGTTTCAGCTTCATCTGTGACTCCCCCAATTGATTCTTCCAGAATATATCTCTAAACCAATAAATGGCATGAGAATATTGCCAAGTACAAATGTAACTACGTGTGTAAACTAGAATGGAAACGTATAATGTGGGCTGTTCCAGAAAAATGAAATGTGGGCACCCTGGTAACATAATCAAGATTTTATTGTTCATTATGAATGACCATATTCCTTCTTCTATGTATCAGTAGAGTCTATCCCATTGCATTGGGCAGGGAGGGAAGGAGGGAGGGAGGGAGGGGGAGAGAGAGAGCGAGCGAGAGAGAGAGAGAGAGAGAAACTAAATGCTTACATTTAGCATTTAGTGGTAGATTTAGTGTAGTGCTAGATTCAGTATCAAACCTGGCAGTGACCCACCCTTCTACGCCCACCTCATCATCAAAGAAGGCAAAATTCAAGGAAGCTGGACTAGCCATGGTAACTAATGGGATTGGACTAGCACTGTTGATGTGAGTTAGGTCCCCTACTGTGGAGTTTACCTTC
>NW_008359182.1:0-574 GCF_000622305.1 Nannospalax galili | reverse complement strand
TGCGTTAGATACAAATGTCTTAACGTGTTGCTCCATAGAGAGAATGATTAATTATAGCTGTGTACTGGGTTTCGGATGAGTGAGTATATTAACTGCACAGCAAGCAAAGGTACAAGAACATCAGGAGACAGCAGAAAAAGCAGTATATTCATAGAAGCAGGAGATACATAGCAAAATATCACCAAATTCAACCATCAGACTACGAAGAAAATATCCTTAGGAATATGGAAAGGAGAATAAATATATCAGGTGCCTCTATAATAATTTTGTAGTTCTCTTTTTTAAGACTTCATTTAATTTTATTTTACATATATGAGTGTATTGCCTGCATGTATGTAAATGCACCCATGTTGTGCAGTGTCTTTGGAGGTCAGGACATCAGATCCACTGGAACTGGAGTTATAGATGGTCTATATAGTCACCATGTGGGTGCTGGTAATAGGACCTGGGACCTCTGCAAGAGTAGCCAGTGCTCTTAACCATTAAGCAATCCTTCCAGCCCCTTGTAGTTCTCTTTTCCTATCAAGGATTCCATACTCAGATGGTTATTGGATTGATGTCTATTTTCTTTATA
>NW_008359181.1:372-732 GCF_000622305.1 Nannospalax galili | reverse complement strand
TGGTGTCTTCCTCAATCTCTTTAATGATTTAAAATTTTCATTGTAGAGATCATTGGTATCTTTGGTCAGATTTATTCCAAGATATTTTATTTTATTTTGCAGCAATTGTGAATGGGAGCATTTCCCTGTATTCTTTCTCCAATTGCTTGTCGTTGGTATACAGAAAGGCTACTGATTTTTGTAGATCAATTTTATAACCTGCCACTATACTGAAAGTGATGATCAATTCTAGGATTTTTCTGGTGGAACTTTTGGGATCTCTTAGGTATGGTATCATATCATCTGCAAAAAGTGATAGTTTGACCTCTTCTTTTCCATTATTACTCCTTTAATTTCCTTCTCTTGTCTTATTGCTCTTAC
>NW_008359181.1:0-278 GCF_000622305.1 Nannospalax galili | reverse complement strand
GTTTTTCTCCATTTAGAATGATGTTGGCTGTGGGTTTGTTGTATATAGCTTTAATTGTATTGAGGTATGTTCTCTCCAGTCCAATTCCCTCTAGGACTTTGAACATGAATGCATGCTGAATTTTGTCAAAAGTCTTTTCTGCATCTATTGACATGACAATGTAGTTTTTGTCTTTGAGTCCATTTATATGATTAAAACGTTTATTATCTTGTGTATATTGAACCAGACCTGCATCTCTGGAATAAAGCCTACTTGATGATGGTGAATGATCTTTTTGA
>NW_008359180.1:136861-141017 GCF_000622305.1 Nannospalax galili | reverse complement strand
CATCCTTTTGATATTATACAAAACGTAATGATTTCTCCAGAAATTTCTTCTCACTCTAGCCCTGATTTGATCAATTGCAGTGATCACGTTTATATAATAAATAGGTGTTTAAATTTTTTTCAGTGTAAAATATGATGAAAGAGAACATAATCTCGTTTCATTGCAGAGAGCCTAAGGAGAGGGAATATCTTTGCTCCTTTGTCCTTGAACTTTTGACCTTGAGAGCTTGGGAAATATTTTTCCTTAGAAATTGGTCCCTGAGGATGGCCTCATGATGTGTGAGCTTCAGTCCGATTATAAGAGCTACCCTGGAATTAGGGTTAGAGGCAGTCATTACTCTGTTCTGGAGAGATTTAACTAGCTCCTAGGCATATTTTTAAGACAAAATTTTCTATTAAATTTTCCATTTCACAAGGACCAAAACAAATCTAGTGTGATTTAATTTCCTGAGAAAGGTTTTGAAAATGAATTCACAAAAGTCCAAAAATAAATACATGAAGGAAAACAAATGTTATATTGGAGAAATGCACAGGTCTTTTAAAGGCTTTCATATTTTATACATTAAAAAAATCTGCCTATGACACAGAGATAGGCTGCTTTTTCCTTTTCGGTCTCTTTCTTTTGGTTGCTGGACCAGTATAAGTGTGCTTATAGGCACTTGGGCTGCCTCACTGTTTCTCAAAAGCCCTGGTCCTTGTCCTGTGACTGTTTGATGCCATGTGTCCAACCTCCTTACCTGTAACTTAAAAGACTTGGCTTTCTTCCTTATCTCCACCATTCTCCTCCTCCAGGCACTTGCTGAGATTTACAACCCATGACCCCTTATTTTCTTATAAACTTATAAAATTGTCCATGAGTTTCCCTTTAAGTTCATTCTTAAATCCTTTTATTAATGAGACTAAGAAAACCCTGAGAGTTGGTTATGATTTCCCTGGAATCACTATGTCAGTTATAATTAGAGGCCTATATACAACACACATAAAATTGCTGTCATTTTCTATATGTTATTGTGACTTTTTGCCTTCACTGGAAATTTTAATATTTGGGATTTACTTTGTCACTGAAAGGGTGATACGCATGACATCTACTATAATGGCAAAAAGTAAGAACCTTTTTTGAAAATTCCTTTGATATGAAATGTTGCAAAATTTACAGTTAAAAATTCTCATGCGGCTCTAGGAAGACAGATCAGCGGACTGAGCACTTGTCTTACAAACACGAAAAGCAGCGCTCATATTTCCAGAACCTATGTCAATGCTCAAGCAGAATTTGACCTATGTCAAAGCAGAGTTCATATTCCCAGAACCTATGATTTAAGTGCTGGCTGCCCAATAGTACTAGTCAAGAAGACACAGGATTCACAGGGGCAAGATGGCTTAATAGACCATCATCAAACTGTGTGTTCTTTTGTGATCCCCAACCTCAATGAATAAGGTACAGAACCACTGGGAGAATTTTATGATGTCAACCTCAGACCTCCATGTGCACATGTGCACTCATGTTCTCACATGAATATATATATGTGTGTGTGTGTGTACCTCCTACATACATGTATAAACACATATACAAAGACACACACCACACACACACAAACATGCAAAAAAACATCTTCCTGCTAGATGACTGTCTCGTGTGTACCTGGGAAGCATTTGAAAGCTATTTATTTCTGTGATTTATTAAGAAGATTCAACAGCTGCCTCATTCCCTTTGTCCTTGTTACTCCAGTTTTATAGTTGTTTTTAAATTGTACATCATTAAAAATTCTTGACTTATTTTAATAGAGAAAATATGTATTGCAAAAGTCAATGAGTGAATGTAGATTTTTGTGACTCCTACAAACATTGGTCAAATAGAAAGCTACTAAAATTTTATTTTTAAAATTCATTTTCTGTAATATCTAGAGGTGTACTTTTAGTTATTTCTGTCATTTAAGTTTATATTTGGAGCTAGAGAGATGGCTCAGTGGTTAAGAACATCGATTGTCCTTTCAGAAGACCCAGGTTTGAATCCCAGCACCCACATGGCAGCTAACAACTGTCTGTACCTCCAGTTCCAGGGAATCCAATAGCCTCTTCTGTCCTCGGTGGGCATTGCATGACAATACACGCATACACATAAAGTAAAAATAATAAATTTTTGCCAGTGCCAGCCGGCCAAGATGGACAGTACCTGAAAGGGGGAGTGAGGATTGAAAGAAAAAACAAGAGACAGAAAAGATGCTTGGGAGAGCTAACAGTAGAGACTGCAGCCCTGGTTTATTTCTGCTCTGCCTTTTTATACAGAAGACTCAATTCGCATCAACAGCTGTTTTTCCCACCTGTATCTGAGGGTCAAGGAGTGGTCAAATACTTCAAAGGCTTCTTTGATCTTTTTGTTTACCACTATTGCCTCCAGGTCAGGTAAACACATTCCTCCTGATTAGGCAGGTTAGGTAAACACATTCCTCCTGATTAGGCAGATTAGGTACTGGTGTGCATAACACAAACTCAGTAAACAAGCCTGCCATAGCTCAGTGTACATAATAGACTAACAGCTCCCAACATCTCTCCCTTCTTTTTTTATTTTCATAACCCCAGATTATGCTATTATCTAGGACAGAAGGACCATGTTTGTCTTAGGTTGTCTTCTGCCAGAGCAAAGCCTTACCCGTCATTGGCATGTAGCTTCCATCAGCTACGCCCTGTCTTAGGTCGACTTTCTCCCAGAAGATCTTACCTGTCTTTGACTACCGGCCTCTGTTAGGGGAGGGAGCGCAATCTCATATCATGCACAGCTGCCTTGACTTGCCACAGGATTTCATAAATAACTTTACTGCCACCAGATGAAAACAAAGACAAGAGGAAAAGCATGCCAAGTCCCACTAAACCATACACAATGGATGTGATAGAGGGCCACGATGGTAAGGTGGCTCTCAACCTTTTTAGAGTATCTGCCACTGCTTACAGGGTGGAAATGCTTGTGGAGAATTTTTTTTCTCCCTATTATCTCTTGGCAATAACACGTTGACATTGGTACAATATCCACTTTGTCCCACAAGCACACTTATTTTTAACAAAATAGGCAACCCGCTTCCCAATCCAAAATAATAATAAGGCGTTTTGAAGCAGGCTGAGTAATTAACCAAGAGTCATTCACAGTCACTACTATCTCTTTTTCCTCCCATATCACGGGGTGCAATATTGTGGATCAGGAACATAAGTCCAGTATAACTCAGCCACGATCACTTGCGGGAACATCATCATCAGCCATGTTTGTCGCCTCATCTTTCTTTTCTACTTCTTTTTTCTTTGGCGCTCATCCGGCGAACTTCACCAGCCTTTCTGGCAGCCACCTGGTTCCATCAGCACCCTGTTGAAAAACACAAGCATGCCCTCTTCCCCAAATCAATACACGGTCAAAGCCATTCCATTGTCCAGTTAAAGGATCCTTCCACCTGACTTGGGCGTAGGTATCCTGTGACTAAGGGTGCCACATTCTGTCTGCTGCAGAGTGGTCATTTTTATCCAAATTCAAAAAAGTTTTACAACAGGGACATAAGCCTGGCTCTTTATTTCTGTGACCTCCTCTTTGCTTATTAGGACACTGTTTCACTTGATGTCCCAACTGGCCACACCCGAAGCAGTTCCTCCCAGGTCCAGCCACCCGTCCTTTTGACCCTTTTGTTTGTTGAAAAAGTATCTCCTGAATAGGCTTTCCCTGCAATGCCACAGCCAAGGCTACTCCTTGGATGTTATAATCTGATAAATCACCTTTCTTTCTAAAAGGCCTAATAGCAGCTTGACAGGCTCCATTAGCATTCTCAAACACAAGCTGTTTCACTAAAAGTAAACCTGCTTCACTATCCCCCAGCAAATGACTGGCAGTTTGCAGTAATTGAGCCACGAAATCCTGATATGGCTCATCTGGACCTTGCTTGATCTTAGACAAATCCTCAGTCTGCTTACCACTAGACGGAAGTTTATTCCAGGCTCTTCGGTCTGCAGCACTGATCTGCACATAGGCCGCAACATCGTACTGCAACTGCTGAGCAGTATCCCTATATTGTCCTTCACCAGCTAACATATCAAAATCTATGAGAATATTCTGCGCTCTATTGGTATTTGCTGTCACCTGGCACTGTTCCTCATACTCAGATTTCCACAACAGATAATCTCCC
>NW_008359180.1:110310-136155 GCF_000622305.1 Nannospalax galili | reverse complement strand
CATGTGTACCTGGGAAGCATTTGAAAGCTATTTATTTCTGTGATTTATTAAGAAGCTTCAACAGCTGCCTCATTCCCTTTGTCCTTGTTACTTCAGGTTTATAGTTGTTTTTAAATTGTACATCATTAAAAGTTCTTGACTTATTTTAATAGAGAAAATATGTATAGCAAAAGTCAATGAGTGAATGCAGATTTTTGTGACTCCTACAAACTTTGGTCAAATAGAAGGCTACTAAAATTTTATTTTTAAAATTCATTTTCTATAATATCTAGAGGTGCACTTTTAGTTATTTCTGTCATTTAAGTTTATATTTGGAGCTAGAGAGATGGCTCAGCGGTTAAGAACATCGATTGTTTTTGCAGAAGACCCAGGTTTGAATCCCAGCACCCACATGGCAGCTAACAACTGTCTGTCTGTACCTCCAGTTCCAGGGGATCCAACAGCCTCTTCTGTCCTCGGTGGGCATTGCATGACACAGGTGCACTTACCTACATGCAGGCAATACACACATACACATAAAGTAAAAATAATAAATTTTTTTAAATGTAAACATTTATATTTGATTTTGTCGTAAACAAGCCTGCCACAGCTCAATGTACATAATAGACTAAGAGCTCCCAACGAATTTTTTAAAATGCAAACGTTTATATTTGATTTTGTTTTTCCATTGAGATAATGTGATTTTATTATTTTACAGTTCATCTTTTCTTGTAAAATTATATGTTTCTGAACATTATAAATAAAATGTAATTCAGGAGTTAATAGGTCAATATTTTTATTAATTCAAAACTGTCAACTAATTTAATCAAACCTTTTAAATGTTTTCTATTCTTTGACATTCCTAACCTATTTTGAGTTTGCCTTGTCTTATACCAATGCTACATGCAAGTGTTACGACATATTTTCTTTACATCTTTGTTGCTTGGCATTTATTTGGTATGTATTTATTTTGATCGTATTATAAAGAATAATTTAATAAACATTTATTGTTAATATAAAATTCCGTTTGGCTCATCAGTGACCCAGTAAGTGTTTTCTGTTCTGCGAATTTGTGGACTGTTTACACTTTTCTAGCCATTTTCATGACTTAGGAAGTTGATACTTAGTTTGTATTGGCCAAGATGGTCAACAGGAAATCCTCCATAGATGACAAAGAGGTTTTCTTAAAATTTAATTAAATTAAGACTACTCTTAAGGATGGTAAGGTGGTTCATTAAAGACTCTTGCCTTGTGAACCTGGTGACCTGGGTTTAATCCCTGGAAGCCATGTAAAGTGGAAAGAAAGAACCCACACTCAAAGTTGTCTTCTAACTTAGATATGCATTTAATGGCAAGAAAACCACACACACACACACAGCCAGTTATTGTTTTAATTCAAAAAGATTACTCTCATCTCCTTTAATAATGTTTTCCAACACTTATATCATAAATTATTATATAATTTATATGTAATATGAATCTTCACTATTTGAATTCCCTTATAAGCTCCACATTGTAGTAGTACATACCATATTTTATATACCTGTAATTTTAGGACATAAACTTCTGTTCATCATACCATGCTAAAATACTGTCTAGTATATGAGAAAGATTTTCTTTTGCCAAAGATAGTAACGAGGGGCTATGTGGTTTAGGTGGTAGAATGCCTTTTTAGCATGAACGGACTCCTGTGTTCAGTCCCCAGCACTGCATGCAAGTCTAGCTTTAAGGAGATAGAGGAGGTAAATGACATTCAAGGTCATCCATGACTACATGCAAGTTCAAGGACACATTGAGCTATTTGAGACCCTGTTAAAGAAAGGGAAAGGGAAAAAAGGAAAGAAAAAGAGGAAGGGAGGGAGGGAGGGAAGGGTAGGGAGGAAAGAAGAAAGGAAGGAAGGAAGGGAAGGAGAGAGGGAGGAATAGGGAGGAAAGAAGAAAGGAGGGAAGGAGGGAGGAAGGGAGGGAGGGGGAAGGAAGGAAGGGAAGGAGAGAGGGAGGAGTAGGGAGGAAAGAAGAAAGGAAGGAGGGAGGCAGGGAGGGAGTGAGGGAGGGTGAGGGAAGGAAGGAAGGGAGGAAGGGACAGAGGGATGGAGGGAGGGGCTATAAAATAGAATGGAAATATGTAAACGTAGGTTTTGAGGTTAATTTATGGATAGGTGATAGTTGCAATAATATATTTTGCTCAGCACTTACCATGTGTCAATTATGGAATATGTTTTACAAAAGCAAAACTACAGTTTATTTTTACAAATTACCTCAGCACTAGCAGATCACAAAGTTTTGATTTAATTTAATATAAGCAAGTTATTACTCAAATAGAGAGTTAGTGTTGTCCTGGAATGTTCTTTTACTCTAACAGTTCTCTTCCATTCTGTTAAAATAAAATGATTAGACATATGGACTATATGTAGTCTATTCAGTGCTTCCTCTGTTACTGTTTTGGCCTAAAGATGTACATTTTGGACTTTCTAATTATTGATGAAGCCTACTAGCTAGGCTACTCTCTAGAACCTAATATCAAATGCAAAGCTCTACTATTTAGCAGAACCATACCATTAAATGTAAAGTAGATTTTTCCCTTCACAAATCCTATCAAAGTTTTCATGACACAAAGAATTAAAACCAAAACCTGGCAAAGTATTTCCTGATAGCTAATGGCTTTGCCTTTTGTCCTTGCAGCTGGGAACCCATCCGTTATCTCCTCTGCCATTGCCCTCTGTTCTCACTGAATCCTCCCCTGATTCGTCATTAGTTCTGTTCCAATACCGTTGAGAATGTTTCCATTTTCCTCTCATTTCTGATTCTTCATTCCTGAAGATAACTATAGCCTGTGCTATTCTTTTTCAATAAGGTTGTTCTCCTCCACCTATTGAAAACTGCATTTTACACACCATGCTTCTGTTTTATTTGAATTTCATGGCATTGATTACCATTTTGCAATTTATATATTTTCCAGCGTGCAGATTGTATCCTGGATTTTTTTCCAGGCACCTATCACAGGGCTTCAGTGAATGTATTTAGAGGCTAATCTGATACAGGTGGTGAATGTGGCTCACAGTGAGAATAACCTGCTTACTCCAGTAGTCACAGAAGCCGCTTACATTTGCACTCTAGAGTCTCCCACTCTCTGAATCTAGAGCCCTACCACCATCCACCACCACTCAGACAATGCCATTTTCATTCAATAATTTCCTACTATAATCAGACTGGACTCCTAACCAAAGTATAGAAAACATTGACAAATACCAGAACTCACAATGATTTGTGTGTTACCAAATGGTCCCTATAGTTGAACATAAAAGTATAAAACATACTGTGATTTTGATAGTAGCTACATCTTCTCAAATAGAGAGTTAAAGTTTCACAGGAAAAAAAATAGGGAGAGAATTAAACCTTTTGTCAAGTGACTATGTTGTTGAAGGAAATTATATTAGTTAAGATACTTTCCTTGTTATCAAAGGGATCCAGAGTGTGGCTAGTATCTTTGGATACAGCCTTTGGTTTATCGATGATGCATCATCACTCCTTCAGTGTCAACTAGAGTTTCAGGGTGAATGTTTTCCCTAGTATAATCCTGGGGTGCAAAGTCTTCTGTTTTTATTTTGTTCTTCCTTGTTGTTTGTCCACTTGTGAATGTGTACAATCCTATTTGTCCTTCCTAGAGACTTCGGGTCTTCTTGGACCAATATTTCAATGGTGTTCTCACTGTTTTCAAAAGTATTGAGCATGACATCTTGAAATACTTATGCTTCCATTCTTCTCTGTGTATTAGAACAGTAAAGTTGTGAGATTCTTACATACTTTCTTTTATTTTTCTTTAAGTATTTGATTAATTAGCATCAGGTTTTCTTTCTTTCTTTTTGGTAGTATATGGATTTATTTCCTGATTTCCACCTGCTTTTCTTCATGTTTTATATTTTGGAATTTTGTTGTTTCTGACACTATTAGTTCTTTGAGAATTTCATATATGTATACAATGTATTTTTTACATTTTTTTAATTTTATTTTTACTTCTATGTGTATGCGTGTTTTGCCTGCATGTACGTAAGTGTACCCATGTCATGCAATGCCTGAGGAGACCAGAAGAACACATCTGATCCCCTGGAACCAGAGTTGCAGATGGTTGTTATCTGCGGGTGGGTGCTGGGAACCAAACCTGGGTCCTGTGCGAGAGCAACCAGTGCCCTTAACCACTCAGCCATCTCTCCAGCCCAGTGCACAGAGATCTTGATCACGGTGGCAGGAGCTTTTGAAAGAAGAAAATTATTTCAATGTCCATGGATTTGTGTGTGGGGAGCCATGCTCCACGCATGTAGGATGGGCTATGGCACAGCCTTTGAAAGATTCACACTGGCAACCTAACTAGATGTCTGCCCGCCACATGGATGGATTGCAAAAACATGGGGTGGGACAGAAATGCAATGTGAACAGTAGCTCATGATTTGCACGAAACAGATGTGTGCTATTGATAGATGTGTTGCCTAGATTTCTGGGAAAAAAACAAGTGGATTCACCTTTGGGATAAATTGCGTTAAGAGGTGGGAAGGAGACCACACACCGCTGTGTGTCACCTCAAGGGAAATTCATTCACACATAGTCAGCATCTGCGTGGTGACAGCATCCTGCTTCCTAACCCTAATGTGACAAATAGGCATGTCTTACCCACCAGAAATTCTTCAAAGCCATAATGTCAATGAACCCATGATCAGTAGGTTGACTACCACCTAGCTCTTCCTTCTAACAACAGCCTGATAAAGATTTTCCATGTGAGTTTTTGCCTATGCTTTCCGTTATTTCCTCTGGATGCATTTCTTGTAGTAGAATTATTAGTTGCAAACACTGAGTGTTTTCCCCAGCATGTACTGACAAGTTGCTCTTCGTAAAGGCTGGTACATCTGGTCTTGCTGTACACTTGACATAGCTGAGTGTAACTTTGAACCTTTGATAAAACGTCTTTGCTTTTTGTTTGTTTGGTTTGAAGACGGGGTCTCCCTATAGCCCCAGATGGCCTGGAACTTGCTATGTAGACCAGGCTGGCTAACCTCAATTTCACCGAAATCCACCTGCTTCTGCCTCCCAAGCGCTGAGATTAAGTAGTGTTTTGTCCAGTTCTACTTTTTAAAAAATATTTTATTAATTTGTTTTGTGTGTGTAGTGCCTGCATGTATATAAGTGCGCCAGTGTCATACAATGCCTGAGGAGGTCAGAAGAGGGCTTCAGTCCCCTGAGACTGGAGTTACATATGGTTGTTAACCATCATGTGGGTGCTGGGAATTGAACCCAGGTCCTCTGCAAGGGCAGCCAGTGCTCTTAACCACTGAGCCATCTCCTCAGCCCCCCACTTTTATTATTTTTGAAAACAACTTATATTTAGTGCTATACATCAGTTTTCCTTGCATTGAAAAGAATTTTCTTAGCTGGGTGTAGTGGCGCACACCTGAAATCCCAGCACTGAGGCAGCAGGGTGACCACAAGTTCCAGGTCTGCCTCAAATAAAAACCAAGAGTTTGTCTCAAAAATAAATAAATAAATGTGAGCTGGAAAGATGGCTCAGTGGTTAAGAGTACTGGGTCCAATTTCCCGCACCTCCTTTGAAAGCCAACAACCATCTGTAATTCCAGTTACAGAGGCTCCTACACCCTCTTCTGGCCTCTTCAGGTATTGCACGCATGTGGTGCATTTACATACATGCCGGCAAAACACTCATGCACATAAAGTAAAAATAAATAAACAAAAATGTATTAAAATAATAACTTATTCAATCAGAAGAAAATATCGTAGCCACCTAACGTTTGCCTTTTGGGATTTCAGTTTTCCTACTTAGTTTGAAGTCTGTGATAAAATTAAACTTTTTCCAACACCACAGAGCTGGATCCGAGAGTTCTTTTGAGGGTCGGGGATGAATCCCACCTGTTTTCTTTCACTCTCTCAGTCTTTGGCTTTGACAGCAGACATCAGGTGTGGCCTGGCCCAGCTGAGACCACCCACCCCTGGACACATCCTGTGGGGATGGCCACAGCACTCCTGTGTGTGTGTGACATCAGCAGGCCTCTGACTTTGGACAGTTGTCCCGCTGTTGTTTTAACCTTTAAAAAAGATCTCCTATATATATATATATATACTGTTTCCTACAGAAAGACTCATTTTTAATGCTACTAACACATAGATGTTTGCACATGTGTCTCTAATCTCTATATATATGATAATTACTATTCACAGTCAGTTACACTCAGATCCTTGGCACCTGAGTGTGGATATAAAGGCATCAGGTAGATTTCAATTGTAATGTTTATCACGTCTACTAATTAACATGGTTTTCATGCTTCCTCCTCAAATATGACTCACTTTTTAATTGTTGATTTTTTTGTGTGTATATCATACAGCACACCCCAAACAATCTTATTCATCTATATACCCACTTCCCAAATGGTACCCTCCCATACCCCCTCCCCCGCTGGAGCCCATATACTCTCTCATCCCTGTTACTGTCCACTGTGTTTTCAACACCCCTAGCCTTTCCCCAGTGCTTGTCCATCCACTGAATCTAGTCACCTAGGGGATAAAGGGAAAGAAGGAGCTCAAAAAGAGGTGGGACCATAGGAGAAGGGTATTATTAAGGGAGAAATAGGAAAAACAGGGGCATCTTAAATGGGGAAACTATGGTGGAAGTGTTAGACAATGTGAGAGATAAATAATGCCTAGCTAGTTTTAGAAAACTAGAGGGAGCCATCTTAAGCCAACAACCTACTGACAAATTATACAAACAGCTAGATCAAGGAATATAATATCTGTCTAGGCAAGGTTTATCTGAGAACGTTTGGTCTTTGCCCAAGCTTTATCTACATGGCACATGGTAATTAAAAGTACCAGACTGAGGCTGGAGAGATGGCTCGGCGGTTAAGAACACTGATTGTTCTTGCAGAAGACCCAGGTTTGAATCCCAGCACCCACATCGGCAGCTAACAACTGTTGGTAACTCCAGTCCCAGGGAATCTGACAGCCTCTTCTGACCTCCACAGGCATTGCACAACATGAGTGCACTTACCTACATGCAGGCAATACAGCATACACATAAAATAAAAACAATAAGTAATTTTTTTTAAAAAGTACCAGACTGGTGGAACTAACCTTCTTGGATGTTTAACAGCCATACTTTGAGGCCTATACTAATTTGGTCAGAGGAACATAAAGGACAGGTTTTGCTCCTTGCCCTCCTAGGTCTACTAAGTTCCAGGGGACTATAAGCATCTCTCAAAATGTCCTGAAACTGTGGCGAGTCACCTGTCCTCTTGATCAAGGAGGCCATGGAGACCCCACGAGATGGACTTGAACCAGTGTCCAGTTTACAAAGAGGAGGGTCAACACAGGGAGCACTTCCTCCATGCTTCCAAGCGAAGTCAGCCATTAGCAAAATAACAGTAGTGGTTTCACACTTGGTACCTGTAAGCTTCCCAGCCATACGTTCTTAAGTTCTGTATCAACTCTACTGATGGGCCTGTTTGAGAAATTCTTTATATCTGGTATTTTAAATGAGTGTGTGTGCGTGCGTGTGTGCGTGTGTGTGTGTGCGTGCGTGTGTGTTTATATCTAGCATTTCAGTGAATTCGAGCAGCATATTCATACATATGACTTATTATCTTTCCTAGAAGTTATAGTAGCAAAGAAAGCCTTGAAGAGAAAATTTCTGGTCAGGAGAATAAAACTCTGGCCTAGGTAGAAGAGAAGCTTTCCAGTTGGGCAGGTCAATCACCTGGCCAAGGGACTACCCCTAGGAGGACAGGTGCATGTTAAGTCGCAGTAAAAATATAGGTAGATTACTTAGAGCTTTAATGAAATGGTGAGATTTTCCTTCCCAGAATCCCTTCCCCTGAGTTCAATAGCTTATTGGGCTATAGATATGCAACCTCATCAATCTATTGGCTTTTCTAAATAATTAAGAAAATTGTAGTTTCTCCTTTTCTCTTTTCTAACCCATTGGCTGCTGCAACATTTTGGGTTATTTTTACTCTTCCTCTAAAGCTCCCCTTCCTGCCACGTCACCGCTTGTCTGCAGTGTGTGTGTGTCTGACCACCATTCTGGCTCTAAAGGGCATGGCCTCCTTCCCTCCTTCCTTTTGTTCTCTTTCTCTCCTCCTCTGAGCAGCTGCTGATATTTACAGCTTGCCTTCCCTGAGAGTTTTGCTTTGCAACCCTAATAAAATTGTTGTTAAGCTTCAGTTTGAGTCCATTCTGAATTCTTTTAGTAATGAAAATAAGAACCCCAAGAGGGTTCTCTGATTTCCCCTGTATCAGAACTTTTGTTTAAGTAATTTTCAAGGTCTTCATTCAAAGGCTACAAGGTACACTATATTTACAAAATTTTATTTACATTTAAATTTTTTTTCTTTTCTTTCTTTTATAAGACTTTTTTGTGTATGTTGTGGGCACACACATAGGTGTATCACATGCACGCAGGTGCCACAGAGGCCAGGAGAAGGTATCAGTTACCCTAAAACTGGAGTTACAAGGGCCTGTAAACTGTCATGTGGATGCTGGGATCTGAACCCAGGTCCACTGCAAGAACAGCAAGTACTGTTAATTTCTGAGCCATCTCTCTAGGCCTAGAAATTGATATTAAAACCCAAGCTCATAAACACTTGTGAGTGGCCTACACATTCCTGGAGATTGGCAGCTCTCACTTATCAACACAAAGTATACACAGCTTTCATCTTAAAGGAGATAAGGGATAGTTTATTCTGGAGTCAAATATGAGTGCCCATGATCTGAGAACATAGATTTGGGTTACCCCAAGTTCCATGTTCTAATGTGATACCTAGTTCATAGAGTTTTTTGTTTTTGTTTTTGTTTTGTTTTTTACCAAATTCGTGCAACAGAAAAAAGATAATCATGAATATAAACTTTTCAAAAACACTTGTGAGTACATCAGACAGGTAGCTTACATACAGCCTTCCAAACTGCTCCAGTTTCAGGTTCTAGTTAGTCAGTCAGCCTTTATTGGTGCAGAGTCTTTCCAGAAGCTTCCATTAATGTATTTCAGGACTCCTTACTTTTTCAACCTGCACTTAGTTGGTTTTAACATTTTATTTGTTTTCTCTTTGTCTCCATTTATTTTTTTATTTTAATGTTTTTAGGGTTTTGTGTTTGTTGTATTTTATTGTGCATTTTTCTGGTAAATTTTTAATGTATATTTTTAATTGAGTTTGTGTGCATTTTATATAATAGAGTTTAATCATACTTAGACCTCCCTCCACCATCTGCACCCCCTCATATACAACCACATCAGATTTCATGCATTCTGTCATAGATGTTAAGGCTTATCCATAGTCAAGCATTTGCATCCAGGTGTCCTTTGGTGCAAGTTCATCCACTGCAGTCTAGTCAGTCTATCTGGAGTCACTTCGTTAAAGAAGATCAACTTTCCCTCACCCAGGAGTAATCAGTTGCCAATAGTTCCTTGTTTTGAGACAAGGTCTCCCTGTAGTCACAGTTGTGCCTGTAGTCATAGTGACAGGGTCTCCCTGTCACTACACAGACCAGGATGGCCTGGATCTCACAGAGATCTGCCTTCCTCTGACCCTAGTGCTAGGGTTAGTACACAAAGTAATGGATTTCATCATGACATTTCCATACATGTTTGCCATTTTATTTTGTTTTTCTCATCTTCCATCTCTGCTGTCCTTCCTTGACCCTTGCACCCACCTCCTCCTGGCCCCCTTCTATCAACCATCCTCTCTCTGCTTTCATGTTACAGGGATTCTAATGCTCTCACTTTTTTCTACTTCTTCCCTTAAAATCTCTTCATCGCTTGTGTTCCTGTTTTATCACAGTGTCACCCCCCAACACACCACACACACACACACACACACACACACACACACACACACACACCATTTAAACCTAGGTTCAACATATGAGAGAATGAATATAGGCAATATCTGTCCTTATGAATATGGTTTATTTCAGTTAGTAAAATAATCTAGAATTAAATCCATTTTCTTTCAAATATCATGATTCTTTCTCTTTGCAGCTGAGCCAAATTTCATTGTATATTCATACCACATTTTCATAGCCATCCATCTGCTGATGGTCATCTAGGCTAGTTGCATTTCTTAAAGATTATGAATTATATAGCAATAAACATGGATTGCACCTCTGTAGTATGTTAACCTAGAATCCTTCTGGTATATACCCAGGAGGTAACTCCTTCACAATGTGGTTGTATTGTATTGTTTTGTTTTGTTTATTGGGGAGCCTCCATAATGAATTTCACAGTGGCTGGATTAATTCACAATCCTGTCAGCTGTATATAAGTTTCCACCTACATTTGCCATTATTATTATTATTTGTCTTTCATTTTGCTAATGAATGTCATTCTGACTGTGGTGAGAGGGACTCTCAGCTTAGATTTGATTTGTGTTTTCCTGATGGCTAAGGGTGTTGAACAGCTGATACCTTTAAATGGTAAGCTGCAAAGTCCTACTTTGAAATCATGCAGGGCACTCTTTTTTTAATGGATTTTTAATTGAATGTTTGTTTATTTTATACACAGCATCTTAATCATATTTACACTCCCTTACCCATTTGCATCCTCCCATAGCCCCCCCCCACACACACACCTGTATTTCATGCATTTTGACATTTCTGTTAAAACCTATCATGTCTAGTTGGTGTCCCCTAACATCCCTCAGTGCAAATTAACTACTGGGGTATAATCAACCTGTAGAGTCACTCCATTAAAGAAGATCATCTCTTCCTTACCGAGGAATAAATCAACTGTCCAACAGTTTCTTGGCAAAGATTAAGGCCTGATGCCCATTTCCTCGGAACTGTGCTGGTTTTTGTCTGATTGAGTTTGCATGTGTCTTGTGCATGCTGTTACCATTGCTGTAAGTTCATATTAGCAAGGTCCCAGGAGCCTGTAAGACTGTATTTCCACATGGTCTTGCACGTCCTTCTCTGGCTCTTACAATCTTTCTGCCCCGTATTCTGCAATGGTCCCTGAGTCCTGGGTTCATTACCCTCTGTTGAATGAGGAAACTTCATTGATGGGAGTTGAGAGATGTATTAGTAGACCCTCTACCCCTTGTTCCACTATGTTCCATGTGTCTTTGATGTAGAGGTTTGATTATAGACATGTCACTTAGGGTTGGGCATTTCAAAGTCACTTCATCTGTGTGTGATCATTTGTGGAACTCTGTAATAATCTGTGTTTTTTGCAAACAGAGCTTCTTTGATGGCTGGTGACTTCTATACTTGTCTGTAAATATAAGTATTCATAATCAATACACAGCAAGAAATTACATTTGTCTACGGATGTGACAGTCTTGATGTTTTTTCTAAGATCTAATACCTCTCCAACCATATGTATTTGACTATGTTTAGAATACTTCACATGAGTTCCCTCCCATTGAGAGGGCTTTAGATCCAATTAGGTAGATATTAATTATCCCCAAATAAAAGTGCCACTACTGCCCCAATATAGTTTGTTATGCCAGCCATTGTTGTCATTATTAGACCTAAAAGTTGGGGTTGGAACTTCAATTGATGTTCTCCCTTAGCAGCTTGCATAGCATTCCCCAAAAACTGTGAGAGCTAGCATCCAGAGAGGTGGCTTCCAGGTCATTTCTACCTCCAGTGCTCCAAGTTCTATGTCCAAAGTATATCTTGTCTTCAGCAATAGGGTCTTACCTTCAAGTTCTGGGAAGCAATCAAGGGCTGTGGCAATAACCTGTGTAATTTTGGGAGTCTCTTGGGCTACACTGGCCAACAACTTGAAAGGAGGTTTCTCCTGTCCAGTGCTGTTTCTTGATACATAGCCTTAAGCTATATACATCAATTCATGTAGAGATACATTATGTATAATTTTTCAGTAGGTTTTTGAACTAATATGTTTCCCTATATTTTTTACACCAGCTAGGCATTATTTATCTCTCCTCTCTCTCCTTGCTGAGCCCTCCTTCCTCCCACCCCAGTTAAAGTAACCCTATTTTTCCCATTTCATCCTAAATAACACCTGTCTCCTCTGGTACCCCCTGGATTGAGCTCCTTCTTCCCCTTTACTCCCATTATTTCTTTTTTTATTATTATTTTTATGTGTATGTGTGTATTGTTTGCATGTAGGTAAGTGAACCCATGTCGTGCAATGCCTGAGGACAGAAGAAGCTGTAGGATCCCCTGGAACTGGAGTTAAGGACGGTTGTTAGCTGCCATGTGGGGGCTGGGATTCGAACCCAGGTCTTCTGCAAGAACACCCAGTGTTCTTAACTGCTGAGCCATCTCTCCAGCCCCAACTCTCCCATTATTTCTTATATAATGCTCCCTCTCTCCCTCAGACTTAAATACCCCAACTTTACCCATTTACTCCTTCCTAACAGCTATCTGCTACCGTTCTTCTCTCTCAGATTCCTTTCCCTTTATCACCATGGTCCCTTTCCATTTTCCCAGCTCCTGCAGTTACATCAAGACATATACTCACATATAAGGATTTGGTGCTAGCGTCCACATATGAGGGAGAACATATGTCGCTTGTTTTTCTGAGACTGTGTTACTTCACTTAGTGTAACAATTTCAGATCCATCCATTTACCTGAAAACTTCATGTTTTTGGCTTTCTTTACCACTGAGTAGAACTACGTTGTATAAATGCACTACATTTTAATTATCCACTCATCAGTTGAGGGACACTTAGGTTGCTTCCATTTCATAGCATGCAGAGGCCCAACTCGGGCATTCTCAGGCAGTCTGAAAGTGTCTGGGCCCCTACTAGTCAACTTTCTGTCCTTATATTGGTTTTTGTTCTGTTTTATGTTTACTTTTGTACAGAATGAGAACTAAAAGGGTATCTAGTTCCATTCTTCTGCACCTTGTTATGGAGTTTGATTAAATATGCTTTCCTTTTTCCATTGTGTTTTTTTGTACCTTTGTTGAGAATCATATGATGATAAAAGTGTGGATTTTCCATTCTGCTCCTGTGAACTACGAGTTGATTTTTTGTTTGTTTATTTGTTTGTTTGACTGCCATGCTGTTTGTGTTACTGTGAGTCTTTAGCATAATTCCTGATCAGAAGTTCTGATACCTCCAGTTCTGTTTGTTTTGATGGAGTTGGCTTTGTCCATTTTGGATCTTTAGTGCTTCCATATTAATTTTAGGATTATTTTTCCCAGACTTGAGATATATGTCATTTGAATTTTGGTCTATAATGTATTTAACATGTAGAGTTCATTAAAATACTAGCTATGTTGATCTATGAATATGGATGACTTCCATCTTTTAGTGTCTCCTCCAATTTTTTCCTTCACTGTTCAAAATTTTCACTTTATGAGTCTCCTACTTCTTTGATTTGACTTATTTAAAGTTTGTATTATTTGGGGGGATTATTGTAAACATGATAGAACTGTGAGTTCATTGTTTTCAAATTCATTATAGATACATAGAAGAGCTAGTGATTTTTATTGGTGCTGTTACTGCTTATTTTTCATGCTACTATTTAGATTTCTTGGATCTAAAATTTTTCTGGTGGGGGTTAAGGTGTTTTCTGTATGTCCATGGAAATAGTGATTATTTGATTGACCATGGTGGGTACTTTATTTTGATATATTTGATGAAGCCTTTGCAGTATAGACCCAAAAAAAGTAAAATTTCAGGAATAGACTTCATTGGATCAAAATAAAATAACTTCTACTTTTAATGCTTCTTCATGTAAACCAATTTTGGAATAGGAATAAATACAGAAAACAAATCAAAATGATTTTCAAGTTTAAGTGAAAAAACATTTTCTCTATACTGAGCCTTTTATTGGGTATGTGTGTACTGTGCAAAATGACAACAAATTCAAGAGTATTTCTCATAGATGGAATACAAGGGGAATATGAGGCACTGAGGATCTTGAACATAAGAAAAAGTACCATGGCAGTCAAGGAGACCAGCTGTACAGATAACGGAGGAGTCATCCTCAGCGGCGATTTGTAGGTCATTCATTCAGGCTGTTCTTCCACTTGCTGGGCTCATTCTTGTGAACATTCTTAGTAGCATTGCTAAATTGTTATCACTATAAGTTTTGGAGATTCTTTATCATTCTTGGGATTGAAGAGGAGAAAGAAAAGGATTTAATAAATACAAATCTAGCACTAAAGAATATGCAAATGATTAATTTGATACATGTATGTGTGAAAATATTGTGCAGTTGCAGTAAAATTTCACAGAAATATACAAGAATGAGGAATTAACTTCATAATGTGGTCCAGAAACACATTCAATGTGGCCGAGTAAATAATATGGAATAGCCAAAGAGGATGAAGTCATATGGCAACTATCAATATTTAATATGTATATTAAAACTAATGGGTATATACCAATTTGAACATAATTATATACATATGCATGACATAATATGCTGGTAGATCAATTTGGACACAGTTATATACATATGCATGGCATGATATACTGATAATTCTGAATGTTATATTTTGGGACTTATTAATGCTTTGTTTGAAAGTACATTAGGAATATAAGGTACAGTAATAAAACAGCTAAATATAAATTACTCTGAGTTTTATGCTTACTCAGTTTCTCTATTTGTTTACTTATTATTTGTATGAGTGTATTTTCTACATATAAGTGCACCATCTTCATGCAATGCCCACTAAGGCCAGATTTGGACATCAAATCCACAGAAACTGGAATGAGAATGGTTCTTACTCACCCTGTGGGTGCTAGGAACCAAATCCAAGTCCTCTGCAAGAGCCATCAATGCTCTTAACCACCAAATGCTATCTCTAGCCCCTTACTTAGGTTTTTTTTTGGTTTTTTTTTTGGTCTGAACAGGGTCTCCCTGTAGCCCCAGCTGTCCTGAAACTCACTATGTAGACCAGGGTGACCTTGAACTCACAGAGATCCGCCTGCCTCTGCCTCCCAAGTGCTGGGATTAAAGGCATGCGCCACCACTCCTGGCACCTTACTCAGTTTTTAAAGTGCATTTTATTTATGAAACAATTTCTCTCAAATAACTTTCTCATTGCGTCTTTTACATCCTTATTCCTTAAACTGTAGATGATGGGATTGAACATGGGTATCACAATGGTGTAAAAGGTTGACACTACCATGTCATGCTCTAAGGTATAGTTGGAACGTGGTCTCACATACATGAAGAGTATTGTACCATGAAAAATGGACACTCCAGTTAGGTGAGCTCCACAGGTAGAAAATATTTTTCTCCTCCCTTCGGCTGAATTCATTTTCAGAATGGTCACTAGGATGAAACCGTAGGAGACCAGGACGATCACGACGGTGGCTATCTCTATGGAGCCCACACAGTAGAAGAGCAGAAGCTGGTTGATGTGGGTGTCAGAACAAGAAAGAGCAAGCAATGGGGGGATATCACAGAAGACATGCCTGATTTCATTGGAGCCACAGAAAGAAAGGCTGAAAGTGGCCACTGTGTGTATCGTAGCGTGCAGAATTCCACCAGCATAGGAAGCCATGATAAGCGGCACGTAGACTCTGGGAGACATGCTCACTGTGTACAGAAGTGGGTTGTAGATGGCTAAGTAGCGGTCATAAGCCATCGCAGCCAAGAGGAAACATTCCGTGGTACCACAGGTAGTAGAGAGAAACATCTGCGCTGCACATTCAGCAAGTGAAATGGATTTATTCATCGCAAGGAAATTGACCAGCATTCTGGGGGTCAGTACTGTAGAAAAGCAGGCGTCCAGCAAGGACAATACACTCAGGAAATAGTACATAGGGTTGTGGAGCCGGGAATCGCTAATGACCAATACAACCAATCCCAAATTTCCTATCAGAGTAAAAAGGTAGATGGCAAGAAATAAGAAAAATAAAATGACGTTCATGTTAAAATCGTCTGTGAATCCCAATAGGATAAACACAGTGACTTCAGTCACATTGTTCACCTGCATCCTATGTGCATCTGTATCTGATGGAGCCCTTGACATTCCTTGTTTATGTACAGGTTCTGAAGGCAATGCTTTGGGAACTTAAGAGTTCACCCAGCCGGATGCTTCTGGTCACATGGTGAAATAGCATAATGAAGCCTTGTCATTGCTGTGTGCAAAATGAGCCGAAACAGATTCATTTTTCTGTTTAAAGAAATAGAACTTTTTCTGTTGTTTACTAAATTTACTCAGCTTTTTTCAAAAAGGCAATAAAATTTTCTTAACTTCCCATTTATTTTCTCTCAAATTTTGTCATCTCATTTCATGTCATATTAACTTAAAAATCAGAGAGCCTAGCTGGACGTGGTGGCGCAGGCCTTTAATTCCAGCACTTGGTAGGCAAAGGCAGGTGGATCTCTGTGAGTTCAAGGCCAGCCTGGTCTGCATAGTGAGTTCCAGGACAGCTGGGGCTACAGGGAGACCCTGTCTCAAAAAGACCAAAAAAATAAAAAATAAAAATCAGATAGCCTGAACATACGCATATAGACTCCAAACTTTACTGGTCTTATTAAACACAAAACACACTTACATAGTAACAATGGGTTGAGTTTAACTGAATAAATCAATATGAGAATTATTAAATAAGTGTTATAAGTTAAGCAGAAACAAGCAAGTTTATACTTACATCTACAGAAGTTGTTCATTTCTCTTTCTCAGCAAAGCATCTGAGGTCCAGCCTTTGGAAGCTACTCCATCTCTCTAGTATTGAGGGCACAGTGATGGACAGAACAGAATCGCTTCTAGAAAAAGTTGAATCCTGTTTTCTACTTAATACTTTGTATTCAAGTGACAAATATCACCAATTATAAATTTATGGTCTCTATTGATTTTCCATTTTCTTACTTTTTTCTGGATTAAATTATCCATTTATTTATTTATTTTTAATTTGTGTATATCAGTGCTTTGCCTACATGTTCGTAGGTCCATTATGTACATGCAGTGCCTACAGAGGCCAGAAGGGGACATCAGATCTCTCGGAACTGGAATTCGAATTGCTGGGAGCCACCATGTATGTGCTGGGACCTGACCTTTGTCCTCTGCAAGACCAGCCAGTACTTATAATCATTGAGCTATTTCTCCAGCCTCTGCTTCCGGAATTTAAATTAATAGTCATGTAGCATTTATCAGCTTCTATGCTGATTGTGCCAGACAATTCTCTGAAATACATTTCTGTGAAAACATAACCATGGCCACTTCACATGTTTATAGCTCATCTGAGGTTTCTCAAAGTGCTATGTAAAATTTACCCATAAGTAATACAATTATTTACATATAATAATTTATTGCTAAAAAGCACAATAATTGGCACAAATATTTTGTGTCCAAAATAACTGAAAATGCATCCTTCTCTGATCAGAATACTTGTGTTGTTGAAATGAGATTATTAAACGGCCCATCATTTTTCCAAGATTTTCAAATGCAAACTGAATGTGGGTCATTGATAGAGTGCTTAACTAGCATTCCTGAAGTCTGGGGCTCAGTTCCTACTATAAACAGTCTGGCAGAGAGGAAGATATTCTAAAGAGTTACTTGTGTCTGGATCCAGCAGTCTATTGAAAAAGTAGAGCCCAAAGAAATGGGAATTTCCCTAGAACTCTCCTGCTGGATGAAGAAAAAGGCAACAGCCAGAGGGACACTTGTCTCTCTGAAAGAGTTTTCATGCAGTTCTAAGAACTTGTCACACTACCTTAAAGGATGACACTGAAGCCCAGACAAGGAGAGGAGAACAGCTTTACCTGGACTGCTTAGGTGTTCATTTCCCTGATCCTCTATTTAAACTTTGGTCTCATTACTAGATCCCAAAGGATCTTTTTGTCCATCCTCCCAACGTGACCACATTGAATAAATTTCTTCCTTTTACTTTTAACTATTAATTTGGCTTCTCAAGGATGTGTGGCTGAACTTGATTTCTTGGGATGCACACTGTGATCCCAAGTTCAGTGCCACTGACATTGAAAAATATAAACAGAAACAAAAGCTACAAAATTTTCAGGATTGTGATTTTTCTTTCTTTCAGTATGTTTACACTTGGAGGGGTAAGCTGAGGTGCAGAGACCTATAAATGATTTTCATTAAAGCCTTTCACTGAAACGAAGGTAGTTAGCAAACTAATTGAAAATTATTCTTAGAATAAGAAGCCCCATGCCTTTTTTACAAAGAAATTTCCTGAATATGTGTGGATGATTTTTCTAATACATAGAACCAATAGTTTTATAAGTGTGTGGTTGTAAACAACCAAATAAAACACTGATTAACTTCTTGGAGAGCTCCAGAATTTTAATTTTAAAAAACTAACTAAAATCCAATTTCTGGGTAAATTTAACACTCACACAAGAGATGGTGCCTTTGCCAGGTTGGCCTGCCCAGAAGAATGTTGGGCCTGCACTCTAATCTTTTGAACAAAAGTTTTATTTTAATAGGTTTTTATTGTTACTCTAACAAGATTATTGTAAATGAGAAAAGAAATGTATTTAAACTTTAAACTCCTGTGTTAATAATCTTCAATTTAGCATTTAATAGCAGCATAAGGTTAGAAAAGAATAGGATTGGCTTAATTTTTGCTGTAATGTCATTTTCATGAATAAGTTATCTCTACAGATCATTCAGCAATAATATATATAGATTATATATGTATATTACAATGTGTACTATGTAGCCCTGGCTATCCTAGAACTCACAATGTAGATTAGACTGTCCTCAAGGTCATAAAGATCTGCACACCTCTGCCTCATCTGACTCTTAAATGGTGAGGTTAAAGACATTTGCCAATACATACAGAGAAATATTTTTAAATTAATGTTTTAAATTTATGTGAAGAATGAAATAATATGAAATATTAAACATTACTTACAATTTTACTTATTAAGGCATAAAAATTAATAGGAATTTGCAAATTCAATATTTAGCATATGCTAATACAGTACTCAAGAGAGAAGAAAGCCATGACAAGAGCACAACAGTTCCTGTATAATTAAGATGTCAACAGGGAACAGACATGTACATGTTATGTATATTTTCAAATCTATGTTCCAACCTGCTAAATAAATGATTCAATGTCCTTTAATTGATGAGAATAGTGAGATGTGACTAGTCATAACCTGAGTAGCAGTTTGTAGCAGAGCCAGGAATCACACCCAGATTTTCTCTATCCATTCTTTTGTTATATCAAAATGTTGAAACCATTATGTCACTAGAAACAACAAATTATATAAATCACATTTCTACATATTTGATTCATTCATAATGCAATTAATTTTAAATAGGCTATGATACTAAAAAATATGAAAATAAAAATCCTTGATTTTTAGATTAACTTCTTAATTGAAAAAAATATAATTAATTTAAATGTCTCAGTAAGAAAAAAGTAAATCCCCTAATGGCATGTAACCAAAGGCTTATTTTTAAATTTTCTAAATTGTACATGTAAGAATTCTTTATTTGCACTGCTCTTGTCATGCTTTGTTTTATCAAGGAAGCTCAAAGAACTTCCTAACTTAATCCCTGTTGAGAAAAGTACATGGGGCATCCTGCCTCTGTGCTCTGCTGTGTTCTTAGAAAACAGAAAAATCAATTTCAGGTTAAATGAAACCTTCTATCTCTATTTAGAGAGTAACCCATACAATTTGATTGATAATCAATGTTTATGGCTTCTAGATAGTTCATGTGTGATAGAATTTGCTCTTACCTTTAGAAAACAGTGTCTCAAGTCAACTAAGGCAAGGTATGAACAGTACCCATTTTTCTCCTTATACCAGGTTCTTGAGCTCTTCTGAAGTCCTTAGGGATTTGCCAAGAAAAAACACAGTAAAGCTCTTCAGGGACAGAAAAGCAACCAGGTGATTTCATTTGCTTACAATAGTAAGCAAATTAATAACTTACAGTAATGACTATAATTATAAAAAAGATAAAAATGATTATAGGAATGCAAATTAGAATCTAATACTTACTAGCCCTCAATACAAAAAGCATATGCTTAGTAAAGAAAAACAATTATAATGACTCAATACGTAATTCCTGCTCTGATTTTATGTGTTATGGTTTTAATAAGGATTCTAAACTCCAGTTTCCCTTATTACATTCTTCTGAATACAGATAATTAGGAGGAGAGTTAGGGAAACATATAAATATTCTTTGCAATTAGTCATGATATTAGAGCTCTGGTAAACACGGGTCAATCTTTTAAGTTTTATGGTAACTATTTTTTGTTTTGTTTTTTTGAGACAAGGTCTCCCTGTAGCCCCAGGTGTCCTGGAACTCACTATGTAGACCAGGCTGGCCTTGAACTTACAGAGATCTGCCTGCCTCTGCCTCCTGAGTGCTGGGATTAAAAGCATGCACCACAATCTTGGAACTTGCAAATACTGATCTCTACATTTGTACATGTCTATATACAAGAGAAGTCTCCAAAAGATTGCAAAGAAATTAGGTTCCCCTCTTTTGTGCTCTTAGCTTTCTAAATAAAACATTTAGAAACTACATGGAAGGAAGGTCAAGTTCACCTCTACGGCTTTAGGAGAAAATAGGGCAGGTTAATTAAAAATCTTCAGCTTCTTAGGAGAAGGAGATGGAGAAGAAGAGGAAATTCCATGCTGTTTATATGTATCCACATGATAGTAGATGGTGAATAGTTTCATAGAAAGAAGGAGAAGGCTTAAGAGTGTCAGGGAAAGCATACACAGGTTTTGGAAAAAGAGATAGAAAGAAGAAACATAATTTATGGAGTGTTGGCGCTGTATGCAACTGCAGCAGAAGGGTTTCAGGAAGGATGAGTACACTATATTTTGAGAAAGGTAAATTATTCCTCCCATCTCTTTAGCATGATTTTAGATGAACAAGACAGCTTGTGAGGTGGGTTTTTGGCCAGATTATAGAAAGGCAGAGCTGGATTAACTCCTAAGGAAGGAGACAATACTGGGTAATGTTCTCATCTTTGGAGTAGATCAGAATGGCATCTCCATGCAGTCAGGGTTACAATCCCTTCTTTAGACACGAAAGAAATAATTTTCCCTTAGTGGGTCTCAGCAGAGTCCTGATATCCATCCTCAATGACCTCCATAACTACTGTAACAAAAATGATGTGAAAAAAAAATGTATGATCTAAGGAACAAGCCATAAAAGAAAACTAAATACAAAAGGCATAGCAGCTAAACTACTGTTTTCCAAAAAATAGGAAGAACATTTGCAAATCAGAAAAAAATAAAATAAAATTCCCAATTAAAAGACAAATGAAAGCCGGGCTTGGTGGTGCATGCCTTTAATCCCAGCACTGGGGAGGCAGAGGCAGGCAAATCTCTGTGAGTTCAAGGCCAGCCTGGTCTACATAGTGAGTTCCAGGACAGCTGGGGCTACAGGGAAACCCTGTCTCAAAAAGTCCAAAAAAAAAAGACAAATGAAAAACCTTAAACTATAAGACCTCTAAAGAACACTTATACATAAGACCAAAACACATATGAAGCTAGACATAGTGACATGTATCTGTAACACCAGCATCTGTTAGGATGAGAGAAGTTGATTTGAGATTCAGGGCCAGGATGGGTTACATAGAGAGATTCTGTCACAAACAAGCAAAGTAGCAAATAAACAAGGAAACAGAAGTATATGAAAAGATGTCTCAACTGGCATAGAGCAGTGAAATCTTAATTAAATAGCAAGGATACCAGTGCCTGACAATTAGGAGAAACAAAGGCAATTCCTTATGAAGATGGTGGTGGTGTGAAATAGGAACTTTTGTGTACTTCTTGTGGGAATGCAAAAGTTATGTGCTGATTTGGAGCAACTGGAAGATTTTTATGATTATAATCACACTTTTGCGGGGGATTTGAGCCTGCGACCCCCCACGCAATGATGGCTGGGGATGAGTAAGCACACCATTCGCCAACCCTTGCAGCCCCCCAGTACGGGGAACAATCAGGCACAACGGGGAGTCTAGTCAAGCAGGAACTCATTTATTGCAGGTGTTACAGAGCTTATAAAGGCATGTGGAAATCCCCCTCCCCCATGAGGGTGTATCTTAAGGATGGTCACACACTGATCATGCACTCCTCAGCAGTGCGGAAGTATCCTTCAGACTTTTAAAACAAGTCAGGCCATGCCCCAGTAACTTCCTCTCGGACCTCTGCAAGGTGGGACCTTTAGGTCCCCACACACTTTTACTTGTAATCTAGTGACAATAACCTTGCCAGTTACATAAAGGAATGGTAAATTTAAATCTACAAAAACTATGCACATATTTATATTTGTTTACAATTATTAAAAGCCATATTGAGCCATGTTGGGGACCTAGCTCAATGGATAAAATACTTGCTGCACAAGCAAAGCATGAAGATCTGGGTTGATCTCCAGGACATACATAAAAATACCAAACATGGTGACATGCACTTATAATCCTAGCTCTTGAAAGGTGTAATCAGGTGATAACTTGGAGCTTGCTGGACAGTCAGACTAGCTTAATCAGTGAGTCACAGGCAAATGATAGACCCTGTTGCAAAAGACAAAGCGAGCATTGACTGAGGAAGACAGCCTTGCTTGCCTCTGGCCTCTATAACTATGTGAACACAGTACAGGTGTGGTCTTCCTGCCACTACCTCCCAAGTGTTGGTATCACAGGTATGTACCACTAGGCCTGAACTGAAAAAATTATTTGTTCCTATTATTATTCACATTCTTGTCTTTTTTTTGTGAGCCTGAGTCTTATTGGCTGTGCCAGCTCTCCTGCCCACCAGAGAATCTTCCTCATGCAAGAGTATTATGCATACAGAAAGCCATAACTGGCCAAGTGTAGAGAATAAGAGACTGCAGTGAGTGTGTCCCTGGATAGGACTCCTATATTAAGTCTCACCCACCCATGACTTAGAGACCATTTCAGAAGAGGGGGCAAAAGATTATAAGAGCCAGGGGTGGTGTCTGATCATAAAGAAACACAGGCTTCCAGTCATCTGGAGACTTGAAATATGAATTTATGGCAATGCTGTAAACACACAAAAGGTCCATGAAAATTCATTTAGACAAACCCAGCATAGAACTGAGGAAATGAGCAGCAGGTCCCAACACTAGCAAAAGAACTATTGGCAACTGATCACTGCTGGAAGAGGGACAGTTAATCTTCTGTAAGGGAGAGAGGCAAGATAGACTTATGAGGCTCTAGTAGATGAATATGCCCTGATGGATGTCTTGGGACACAAACTTGATTCAATAGGCTTTAGAGTATATGACAGAATTCGTGAAACCCAGTGTAAGGGGATCGGGGGGGGGGGAGATGTTATAAAGATGTTTTAGATGTTTAATGAGGGGGCTATACATTAGTACTATAATTCAAAATATAAGAATATGAACTTACCATTTGACCTGTTTATACCACTCCTTAGCATATGTCCAAAGGACACATTCTATTGCAGAGACACTTGTACATCCATGTTTGTTGCTTCTCTTTTCACAGTAGCTCAGAGATGGAAGCAAACTAAGCATCCCTCAACTGATGAGTGGATAATGAAAGTTTGGTACATTTACACAATGAAGTTCTACTCAGCAGCAAAGGAAGATGAAATCATGAAATTTTCAGGTAAATGGATGGAGCTAGAAACTGTTTTACTAAGTGAAGTAACACAGACAGAAAAACAAACAACATATATTCTGCCTCATATGTGGATCCCAGGATCCTAGCACCTAATCCTTTTAAGTGAGTATGTGTCTAGACATAACTTCAGGAATCAGAATAATAAAAAGGAGCCAGGGAGTTAAACAGAAAGAAAGATCCTGAGAAAGGTGTTACTAAGGGACAAATGGATAAAAACGGGGTTAAATGGGAGGGGAGAGGGCAGATCATACAAGGAATCTTGGGGATAAAGGGAAGGAAGGAGCTCAAGAGAGATGGGACTATAGGAGACTGGTATTATCAAGGGATAAATGGGGAAAATGGGGACCCTTTAAGTGGGGAAACCATGGCAGAAGGGTCAGAGAGTGAATGAGAGGGGAGAGATAAATAATGCCCAGGTGGTTTTAAAAAAACAGGGGGAATCATATTAGTCCAACAACCTAATGACAAATTACATATACAATATCTCTACATGAGTCCACGTGTATAGCTAATGGCTATATAACAAGAAACAGTGCCAGACAGGAGAAACCTTCCTTTGAATTGTTGGCCAAGGTGATCCAAGAGACTCCCCAAATTAAACAGGCTATTGCCACAGCCCTTGATGACCTTCCAGAACTTGAAGGTAAGACCCCATCATGGAAGGGTTAGGTAGGGAGAAAGAGAGGAAAGATAAATAATGCCTAGATAGTTTTAAAAAACCAAAGCAATCATATTAGTTCAACAACCTAATGACAAATTACACATACATTATCTGTACATGGGTCCATTGTATAGCTAAAGGTTACTGTAAAGTGAAATTCACCTCTGGGAAGCTTGTGCTGCATGCACTCTAAGCTTCCAGGCTCTCTGTGAGGCACTGCAAACTTCTCCCCTGACCCTATCCTTATGATGACCAACAAAACCAACACAATGTATTCAGGTTTATTACAGTTTATGATGTCTGGAGGAGGGTTTCGTAAAAAGGCATGCACCAGTGGTCTTTTTTCCCTACATCTAGGCTGAGCTTTTCAGATTGGTGGCCACTGCAGTGCTGGCCAAGATGGTGAATGTCACACCACCTCCCCAGCTTCCTCCATGTCTGTTCTTGGCCCCTTCACCTCATGTAGTTGAAGCTGACCAATTGGGTGGAAGGGGTAACTGTCTCCCTCTCTTTCAAAGGAGCCTCTTAGGGTTCAAACATCTACCTGTTGCTAGTCCTTTTGGAGGAAAGTTCTCTCCAACACTCCACCCTTTCTTCTGGCTCCTACAATCTTTTCTGCCATTCTTCTGCAAGAGTTGCAGAACTTTGGAGGGGGTGACAGATGCAGGGTGATCTCTCTTTTATTGTGGCCAGATATTGAACTCAAGCCTTCTCATCATTTTTCTCAAGATGTAGCTCTTGATCCATCTCAATGGTATCTCTCCTACTATAAAGACAAATGAAAAGAAGCGGGAACATCTAAACAAACATGGATGCAAATACAAATGTTTAGAATATACTTTAGCAGATGTATCATATTTATTGAGCAAAATACTTGCAACAGCTTCCCCGCTGGGACCTATAACCTTCCCTGACAAGGGGGTGGGCCTAGTCTACATCACCAGATGTGTGTTCCACCCTGAGGGAGTACCTTATCCAATTAGAAAGTTGTCAGTTGTACATATGTTAGTCAAGTCATTATTTCAACAGCAGGCATTGCTTGGCATGTCAATAACATGCAGCACGCAGGGTCCAACACTGAGGAGTATTATAGGGAATCCTTCTCCCCCAGCCATCTGCATAGCATCTTCTGGCACATTGAAAGCCATCCATCCACTGGCAGAGAGTTTCCAGCTTAATCTCGGCTCCATCTCTCACTTTCCAACACTCCCATCGTGCAGTGCCTTCAGAAACATGGCCTTACCAAATTTTCCTGGTGTACAACAGACATTAGTAGCAATAGCCTTGGTTAATTTGAGGACCTTTGGGAACTCTCTGGCTAAAAGCTCATGGTGGGGGCAAACCACCCCTAGTACTGCAAATTTTACTTAATGTATTAGTCAGGGTTCTCCAAAGAAACAGAACCAGTAGAATGAATATGTATAGAGATTTATCAGCTTAGCTCACAGGATAGAGTCCAAGTAGTCCAACAATGGCTGCAGCACACTGGAGAGGCTAAGAATCTGTAGTCGCTCAGTCGAAAAGCTCATGGTGGGGGCAAACCACCCCTAGTACTGCAAATTTTACTTAATGTATTAGTCAGGGTTCTCCAAAGAAACAGAACCAGTAGAATGAATATGTATAGAGATTTATCAGCTTAGCTCACAGGATAGAGTCCAAGTAGTCCAACAATGGCTGCA
>NW_008359180.1:96501-106816 GCF_000622305.1 Nannospalax galili | reverse complement strand
CTGGCTGCCATCAGAAGGTAACACCCACATTTAGGGGGTGTCTTCTGGCTTTAGATGATCCAATCGAGAAGATCTCTTTCATTTCAGTTAATCTCAAATCCAATCAAGTTGACACCCAGGATTAGCCATCACACTTAACAATTATACAATTTGGGGAGCCTTTGTTTTTATTTTCACATAGGATTAGGCTGTTGTAGACTTTTCCCAACCATTCTGGTGGATATCACTTGTGCCTTACCCAACCATAAAGCTGCCAAAAATCTTACAGCTATAGCTGGCCTTTGTTTCTTTATGTATACTTGATCGCTCTCAAATGGGTTTCACATCTGCAAAACACTTAGAGGTTAGCATTATATATTAAATCAAACATAGACAAGGTCTAACACAGCATGGAAAGATTTTACTCATTTGTATTAACTGTACAGATCTCTGTTGGGTACCATAGCATGGATAAGAGGCATTAACTTGGGTAGTTCCTTGCTATCTTTATCTATCGCTTTATAGTCATTCCACATTCTAGGGATCTTACATGAAGCCTCCCAGTATTTTTTTATCCTTGATATACCCATGGGTTGTGGCTTGAGTTGCCTGACCCTGCACCATGCTGAGGAGGCAGAGGGTACCTCTTGTCTCTGCTGTACCTGTTGTTTCCTCAAGTCAGGTAGGCCCTGGGTCTTCCTCCTGACTGTAGCCATATCTTCTGCTTCTCCATTGACCATATCTGGCTGCTGGGGGAAGCCCTGGTGGGAAAAACTGTCTCTACCCCTAGTATAGCCTTTTTCATGAGAGAACTGAGACTTGTTTAATCTTTGGGGACACTTAATCATCCCTATGACAGTTTTTCTCTTTTGTCTACCTTCTCCTAACTGTTCCTCAGGTTTTAAAGCCTTCCAGAAACCCCTTAGTACAAAATTTGGTTTTTTGTCAATTTTTTCTTTAGAAACTTGGGCTATACATAAATCTTGCCACATTGGTCTTTGAGTAACCCAAACAGACCTCTTTTTCTGCCTTCTCTTTTTTATATCTCTTGTTGGTTGTTCTATTATTTTACAGACATGTTTTACAGGCTGGTTTGCTCACTTAAATTTTTCAAAGCCTCCCTTTCTTTACAAAGATCCAGCCCCATTAAGGTACTTAGCAAAACAGTCAAAGATCCATACCACTCTCGAGGTCCCTGTTGAATTTAGCTTTTCTTTAAAACTGTGGTGAACACAGTCTTATCTGGCTCAGGGATCTGGGCATCATATATTACTTTCCTTATACCTAGTTCTCTCAGTAATGCCTGTCCCTCTTCTATGATCCTCCAACCCCTTCTAGCCATGGGAGCCTCAATTGGTGATGACCAAGTATCTTTAATGCCTCACACAAGCCATTCCATTAGGGATTGCATCCCCCTGTATTTGAGTAGATTAAACAGCCTATGTCTCAAGGATGGGTGGGTGGTTATGTAAATCAGCTGTAATGCTTCTTAAGGATTTAAAATAACATCATTTGCTCCCATGTCCCATATCCTCACAAGCCATGTGGTGAAGGGCTCCTTCACTGCTTCTTTGAAAGCCTTTGATAGTTCTAACAACTCCAGTGTGGAATATTTTCTGCTGGCTACACTTACATGCATCAGGTCATTGTTATGGCCTTTATTAGTATATTGAAACATGACTTTTTCCTCTCTTTGTATCAAAGGTTGAATCTGAGGGAATTCTTCAACTATTTTTATTTTTAGGTCATTCTCTTTCTCATTAATCTCTGTCTTTTTCAGTGGATCCCTTGACTCCTGGTTCCATGATGAGCTTTGTATTACAGATCTAAGATGGGATCTCTTTTCTTTTTGGTCACCTAGCCTTAAGGAATTAAAATTTCATGTTGCCTTTCTCTCTCATTTGGTTTTAATGCAAGTTCTGAGGCTAATACTGAATTTGCCAGTAACTCCTTCCTAGTCTTCTCAGTCTCTGCCTCAGACAAGTGTTTTATTATGGAAAGAAGTGGCCAGACATCTTCAGCAGCTGTGTTTTTTTCCTTTTGATCCCCATTCTATTTTCACAGTCCTTAAAGAATTTTCATACATGCGGCAGTGACCTCTACCATTCAAGCAGCTGCACTATTTTACAGCATTTACAAGATGGCAGCCACTCAGGGATTTCCCCCATTGAACTTGTCCCCATAGGCAGCCTCATTTTAGTTACATATTACACTACCCATCGCATGATCTATGTGACTGCTGAAAACCCCAGAAAGCTTTTGGGGATTGCCTGAACTCTCCTCTCCCCCAACTTTGTTTCAGCTTTTTTCCATATCAGAGACATCATCATTGCTCATCCAAACTCCTCTGGTTTGCCACACCCTTGTGTATCTAGCCAAACTACACCAATTGTAAAGTGAAATTCACTTCTGGGAGGCCGGTGTTGTGTGCCCTCTCAGTTCCCAGGTCCTCTCTGAGGCTTGCTGCAACTGTCTCCCCCCATGCTGTCCTTACAACCTACAGACAAAACCAATACAATGTATTCAGGTTTTCGTACAGAGTTTATGATGTCCAGAAGCAGGTTACTTAACAATGGCATGCACCTTAGGGCTTTTTTTTATTTTTTCCCTACATTACAACTGATCTTTTCAGATTGGAAGCCACCAGAGGGCCAGCCAAGATGGCAAACTTAGAGCCACTTCCCTGGGTTCCTCTATGTCTGTCTTTAGACCCCAGCCCACAACTGGGTGGGAGTGGTGACTGTCTCCCTCTCTTTCTATGGCATCTTTTAGAGTTCAGACATCTGGTTGTTGCTGGGTCTTTCAGAGGACACACCCATCCAATAGCTACATAACAAGAAACAGTGCCAGACAGGAGAAACCTTCCTTTGAGTTGTTGGCCAAGGTAGTCCAAGAGATTCCCAGAATTACTCAAGCTATTTCCACAGTCCTTGATGGCTTCCCAGAACTTGAAGGTAATACCATACTGCTGAACACAGAACATATTTCAGACACAGGATTTGGAGCAATAGAGCTGCAGCTTACCTGAAACCACTTCCCCTGAAGGCTAGCTCTTGTAGCTTTGGAGAATGCTATGAAGGTGCCAAGGGAAAACATCAATATATGGTCCAATACCAGGTTCAAGACCAAATAATCACACCAATGACCAGCACAGCACACAACATTGGTGCAGTAGTGGCACTTTTACCTTGGGGACAATCAACAGCTAATTAATTGAGCTAAGAGCCCACTCAACAGAGGAAACTCGTGTGGTACTGTAAACAAAACCAAATACACCTGGCTGGAGAGGTCATAAATCTTAGAGAAAACCCCAAGACTGTCATATCCCTAGACTAATGTGATTTCTTACTATGTGCAAATATGGATCCTTATATTTACAGATGAATATCCCAGTCTTCACTCATCAAGGAAGATCATTTTGCACCAGTTGGAGACTATTACCAAGCAGCACAACTGGTCACACACAGACATTCTCTAAGAATTTCCCAGGCCCAAGTGACACATCTACAATGCAACCTCTACACTAAGGCTCATTAAACATAGAACAGGGGTAAGGAAGAGGATAGTAATGAACCTCTCAGTTCTCATTAATGAAGCTTCTTCATGCAACAAAGAGCCAGGAACCCAGAAGGTCACAAATGGCCAAAGATTAAAGATCAAAAATCTGCTGATTATGGTCCTTGGACAAGACCCCTTTATTAAACTTCACCCACAAAAGGCTCCGGGACCATTGCAGAAGAAGGGGCAGAAAGATTGGAAGGGTTAGGGAGGAAGTGCATGACCAAATGGAAACAGTGTCCTACAAGCTCCTGGGAACCTGCTCAGCATACACAAGTCCCATGGCAATGCTGTCAGCATACACAAGTCCCATGCAAACATGGGAAAAAACCCAGCACAGAACTGGGAAAATGAACAGCAGACCCCAATGTTATCTGAATATTGGCAAGTTATTGTTTCTAGGTGAAGAAGAGATGATCTTCCTAAAACAAGGGACTCTAGATAGCCTGAGTGGAGCTCAGTGAAGGGACTCGCGCTGGGGAATGTCAGGGGACACTGACTTGACAGAGTGGGCCTTAACAACAACAACAGATTATATGGTCTCCAGTTGGGGGCTTATGGGAGGGTGCCAGTGGGGATGGGGGTATAAGGATGTTTAAGATTGAATGAGATGTTCTGTATGAAATACACAAAAATTAAATAAAGCAAACCTTAAAAAATAAAGATATATTCACAGTGTTACAGAGTGTTAGATTTGGTTTGTTTTGTTTTGTTTCTCCATATCCATGGAACATTTTTTTTGCTTGAATGATATCCTTTAATTTTCTCAAAATTTGTCCTTTATTAATTTCAAAATATGAGTTTATAATATGATCAGAGAAAAGTATAGTGTACCTGAAGGACTCTAAATGCCTCTGGTAGACTTGGCAAGGCATATCTTGATTGCCCATCATTGCAGCTTCCTTAATTACTGACTTGTTGATATGTTAAAAAAGAACCTAAACTGTTAGCATGAGGAAAATTAATATTATAGATCTTAAATTATACCCCAAATCAATTGTTTGACAAAAAATTATAGCCCACATCTTAAGATATCTTCTCTCTTTAAAATGTCTTCCAAATTTTTCCTAATTTACTATTTTTGACCAGAGACCAATGAACTCTTCTTACTCTACAGTTGTCCTCGTGTGTGGGTTTTTCCAAAGCCACTTATTTTTTCTATTTGATAAATCATTACATTGTTTTCCTAGAGAAGGTAATTAGAAACCCCTATGGCAATCTCCTATGGGCTTCCAAATCAAGTTGGATATAAATATTCTTAATGAACAATATACTTAATGATATTAAAACTGCATTTGCTCTGCCACAGGTAAGGAAAAAAATAGCCCATTCTCAGAATATTTTGCAGATCTAAAATTCAATAATTGAAGTCCTTTCATTGTTAAACACAGAGGACAAAATGGTTAATTCTTGCCTATTGCAAAAGTGGCTTGAATATATTTACTGAAACCTAGTTTATACAAAATTCTGCTTAAGAATTGAACATTATTGTGATCACTTTTAAAGGCATTTCTTAGGCATTTTTTATCGCTTTGTTTGAGGACTCTCTGTACAGGTCCTATGCTCATCTTTTCATTTGGTCTTTTATTTTCTTGTTTCATTGTTTTTGACTTATTTGTATATTCTGGATATTAATCTCTGTCAGATGTGTAGTACATGAAGATTTTCTCCCACTCAATGGGTTTCCTCTTCATTTCCTTAGTTGTTTCTTTTGCTGTACAGAAACATTTTAATTTAATGTTGTCCCACTTGTTGATTGTTGACCTTAATGCCTAAGCAACTGCTGTCCTATTTAGAATGTTCTTTCCTACACTCTGTCTTGTTGGGTGCTGCCTATTCTTTCTTTTATCATTTTCAGCTTTTCAGTTTTCGTATTGAGGTTTTTGATTCACTTGGACTTGACTTCTTTACAGGGTAAAAGATAAGGGTTATGCGTGGGTACAGATGGTGGAGGAGATATAAATTGAGAAAAGATCTATTATGTGGAATACACAAAAACTCAATGAAATATTTTGAGAAAGTGTAAAAAATTCAACATGAGCACATCTGGGAAAAGAACAATGAAAACTGAAAATGTGTGATTTCTATGCTAATAGTAAATAAGAATGTTGCAAATAGGATGCATGCTTCACTGAAACAATCCAAGAGGGCACCCACTTTGATTATAAGCACTACAGGAATCTATCAAAACAGAGAAAAAATACATTCAGCTTATTCAACTTTGAAGTTCTTATTTTTATATAATGTGAGAAACAATCTTTTTTTGTAACAAAAAAAGTTACTTCTATTGAAGTTACTCCAATTACTACTGATTTCTAATATTTCTTTAGAAAACCATGCTTGGTTTTATTTCATTGTGGTAGATGGTGGTAAGAGTGTCCCATGTAAAAGACAGGAACAGTTTCAGGTCAGGCAATATAAAATTGTCAAATGATAGGCATTGTGAGTGAGACATGGGATTAATCCTATCCTCTGGGCCTTAGCTATGAGAACCGTTATGAAGTGAGTCAGACAGTCTTTACAGGGGTTCATGTCTGTCCAACATACCTAAAAATAGCCGTCAACATGAAATCCACCCCCAGTATGATGGCATGTGCTTTAACAAACAAACAAAAACTCGTATTTGGAGATTTTTTTGTCTCAACTTACATTGTATTTGTATAAAGATTTCTAGTGATTTTAAAACTTTACTGTTAATTTTTTATGGATCATAGTCATTTTCTCTTTAATATTCTGAGGTCTTTTATTATAGTTAACTGTGTTTCAGCCAAAAACCAATATCACTCCTCTTTGGGCATCTAGTGATATAAAATGAAAACATGAATTGAACTAAAGTTAGAACAGAGATTACTGATATTACAGAATAAAGTGAGGCTGGACTATATATAGCTGAATTTGATTGATGTATACTGCATATATTGAAATAGCACAGTGAAACGTATTACTGTATCCATTTAATGCATGCAAAGCAAAACAAAAATGACTGCAATAAAGCAATATACTGATAGGAATACGTTGTATATATTTTGGTAATAACAGAACTTACTAATTAAAAATTACATTCTCAAAAGAATAAGCCACAGTCAAAAAGCCTGGAAGAGAGAAAATAGAAACATTATCAAGGGTCAGTCAGATGACTCAGTGGGAAAAGTTACTTGCCACCCAGCTTAAAAAGTGAGTTCTGTCTCTGGGGCTCACATAATCTGTAACTTGTCCTCTGACCTCCACATGTGCACTATGAAACATGTGCCTTTCCCATAAAAGGAATAAATGTAATAAAATATTCAAATAGTTGACATATTTAATATAGAATAAATTAAACAATATTCTAATAAAATAATGCATTATATTTTATAAAATATATTACATGTAGACAAAGAAGAAAAGAAACAGACTTTAGAAGTAGTTAAGTGCTGGATAATTGCTTAGCATGTTCAAGGTCTTGGGTTCAGTCCAAACACTACAAAAAATAAAAGTAAAAATTAAAAGAAAATACATATTTCAAAGTTCTGGTCACATACCCATTCAATGACTTAGTTATAATTCAAAATTTGTGACCCAATATGTAATAATTTTAAGAAGACCCGAGGAAAATGTTTTGATTAAAAGTGATATTACTGTCACTCAAATTTACATAATAAATTTCTCTGTGTATAAATTTGCACATTTAATTATTCCACCTAGATATATTCAGAATTGTATTTCTTATCTATTCAAATGTACTTTTATTTTAATGATGACAAATCTTTGCAGAGCTCTCCTAACATAATACATAGCATTTAGTGATGACGTTCTATGGTAAACACTTGCTTTCAGATTCAAAATCATGTTTCATGTCTAGAACTTGAAATATTATGAATCTAATGATGAGACTGTCTTTAAGCTCAGTTTTCTCTTTGTGAACTTCGGTCATAGCACGGATGCACTTTATCTTAGTCCATGTTGCATTTCTTCTGATTCTGTTTTCAGAAAGAATGTTACATGGGAGTATATCTGATTTATCCTATACTTGTTATTCTACATTCTATTTCTGTTTCTCACAGAAATTTGTATTGTATGAAACTGAAATTTGAATGTTACCCCCCTTCTTGTTAAATGCGATCCAGACCCTATTAAATTGTATCTTTAGGCAGAGGCATGCCTGTCTTTAATTTGCCACTCACAATTTTCATTTACGTATATATTCATTTACTTGCAGACAAAATCTAGTATAATTCTGCCACTTTTAAAAATGAATCACTACAATATTGTCTTGTCTTTTGCCACTCAAGATTCTGACTTTGGTTTAATGAGTGTTGATTCACTTTGGCCATCTCTCTCTCTCTCTCTCTCTCTCTCTCTCTCTCTCTCTCTCTCTGCATTAGATAATAATATTTCTCAAAACAGCCATATCTTCCCACTATCAGAGTGGGAACTTTTGCTTTCCTTCTTTACACTATCATTTTTTAGTTATTTTGAGCATACATGAAGATATTGTATCATTTGACATTTTGCCAGTAATATGCAGTCATAAAAAAGGATTATTTTACTGCAGTTATCTGTATGTATATTTGTCTATTTTATTTTTCTGCAGCATTTTAAGTCATTTAAGCAACGCATGCATGCCTTTATTTCCTCTATTTCCTGCAACCTTTGGGGCATTGTTTTGCTTTATAATTTTGGATTTTTTTCAGGCAGATTTTTACGATAATAATTGATACATTTTATTAATTTGCTGTTTAAGGATGCATTCTTTGATGAGTCACCTCTACACCTTTCAGTTGAATGATTGAATATTCAGAATTAAAAATATCAAGGCCCAGTTTTGTCATTTGAAGAAAGAAGCCATATGAATGCCAGAGATGAAGGTGAAGGGACCTGTTAACAGATGAAAACCTCCCTTGAGGTTGTCACCCGAATTCCCTCTGGGTCTCCTGTGCTATCAAGCAAACCATATAACATATCTTTATGTGAGTTTATTATGGTTTATGCCCTCGGGTAGGGAGGGGGTAATTGGGAAACTTACACGGAGACAAGCACTCTTGCACCAGGACTCAGAGCCCACCACCAGATGCCCCTGCGGCTGGCCCATAGTCTCTGTTAACTTTCGCACATGCATCTTGAACCAACAGTCTCGGTAATTGCCCCCTCTCGTGTCCATGCGGCGGAGGCGCTGGGGTCATCTCTCTCTCCACACCCTAAGCCAGAAGCATTCCTCCTGGCCAGCAACTTCAGTCCCAAGATGGCTCCCAGCTACCCCTCAGTAGTCTGAGCTCCGCGGCAGGCCCCGCCCCTTGGAGGAACTAGCCAATTGAGAGACAGAGGTATTGAAGTGGAAAAATACTGTGATAAGAAAATTAAAAGAATTAAAAAATGAATAATTGTAGAATATTTGGAGGCAACAAGGAAAGAGAGAGGAAAGAGAGGGAGGAAGGAGGAAAGAAGGAAGGAAGGAAGGAAAGAGGAAAGAAAGAAGGAAGGAAGGAAGGAAGGAAGGAAGGAAGGAAGGAAGGAAGGAAGGAAGGAAGGAAGGAAGACTAGTACTTAAATTATTTTACCTTTGTTTTTCTAAAAATGCTACCACAACACTTTTTCCTGATAGTGACAACTCTTTTGCCAACTCAGGATTACCTTTCCCAGAGCATGTTGGTATGTCGCTTCTTCCTTTGTCTAGCACTGGTTCTAATACAAAGGCTCTCTAAGGATGGGATGATGATGATCAATTAAAACAGTCTTTGGTAAGTCTAATTCATTCATTGATTATACGTAGTAACATATAATGTTCCAAGAATTTAAGAAATTTTAGTCGTATATATGTTATCATGTAATTATCATAATCCATCTCTTCCTACAAATATTTATCAATTTTATTAATACAAATAACATTTATTTTGTTATTTACTTAATGGGGGCATATAAATGCCAAGGGGTATATGCGGAGGTTAGACAATTTGCAGGCCTTGGTTTTTGCCTTCCAAGATGTGTATCCATGGGAATCAAACTCAGGACGTCATGCTTGGCAGCAAGTGCCTTCATCCTGGAAGCCATCTCACAGGCCCCCAATTTTATTAGTGCATTCTTAATAATAGCTAAGGTCAATAGATAGAATTCTTTAGAAGCTATATAAAATATTATGATACAGGAAGCAGGTATTTGAACAAAATAACCATATGCAGACCAGAAGGGAATTTTTTTAAATTTTATTTATTATTTTTATTTTATGTGTAAGAGTGTATTGCCTGCATGTAAGTAAGTGCACCCATGTCAAGCAATGCCCACAGAGGTCAAAAGAGTGCATTCAATTCCCTAGAAATGGTTGTTAGCCTCATGTGGGTACTGTGAATCGAACCCAGGTCCTCTGCAGGAGCAGCTGGTGCTCTTTTTTTTTTTAATTTTAAAAAATGATTTATTTAATAACAACATACTTAGAAGAAGCATATCATTGCAACACAATTAACCTATTCAATAACATTTTTCTGAGCTAGGGTACATCTCTTTCAAAATTGGCTGTACATTTTTAGGTTTACAGATGAATTATTAAGCTTATATAATCTTTAACTCATTGTAAACTCTATAAGACATAAAATTAAATGAAGTTCCAACGTTTAAAAAAGATATCCACTTCGTTGTTAAATTACACAGTTTCATACAGAAAAATTCATTTTAAGGCAATTGACACTGAGATGTTTTCACATGCATTTCTAATCTCTATATATGACTATTTCTGGTCGCAGTCACTTACTTTCTGAGTTCCTTGGCATCTGAGCATGAATACAAACTCGTCAGATAGACAGCCTTC
>NW_008359180.1:59398-91148 GCF_000622305.1 Nannospalax galili | reverse complement strand
AAAGGCAGATGGGGAGGGAAGAAGCCCCAAGATTTCCCAGGGAGTGGATTGAGTAGCTGGGTTGTACTGGATGCAAAGGATCAGGGAGAGTAAAGGTAAGCCTCGGAGCCCTAGAAAGAGGCTGTCAGCCCCAGAAAGAGGCTGGCGGGGGTTGGAGGATCGGGGAAGTAGAGGGAGATGAGGGCAGGGCCAGGACCAGAAGCGGTGCTCCTGGAGCCCAAGAAAGGGACTGAGTTGCTCTGGGTGAGAAGGATCAGGAAGCAGTATTGGTTCCCCAGGTGTCTGGGGCCCGAAGACTAGGAATGGCACAGGGTCCAAGCTAGAGTATAGAACAGCGGGCGGGGGGGCAGGGTGGTGGTGGGTGGGGTGGAAGGGTGAATGAGGCTTAGGGAGTCCCGGCGTCGCGGAGAGCTGCGCTATAGACTTACCCCAAGAGGCCTGAGGATATATGTGCAGGCTAGGAGAGTTAGCTGGTGGTGCAGGCCCAGGGAAGCAGAGCGAAGTGAGGGCGGGGCCAGGACCAGAAGTGGTGCTCCTGGAGCCCAAGAAAGGGACTGGGTTGCTCTGGGTGCGAAGGGTCAGGAAGCAGTATTGGTTCCCCAGGTGTCTGGGGCCCCAAGACTAGGAGTGGCGCAGGGCTCAAACTAGGAGTATAGAACGGCGAGGTGGGGGGGATGGAAGGGTGAATGTGGCTTATGGAGTCCCTGCGCGGAGAGCTGCGCTATAGACTTACCCCAAGAGGCCTGAGGATAGTAGTGCCGCAGCTGGTGCTCTTAACCATTGAGCCATCTCTCCAGTTCCAAAGAATTTTTTTATATAAGGTATTATGTTCTTACTTGGGCATGGCCATAATGCAACAACCCATGCTGCAAAATGCATAATATTCACATTCTACTAGAGAGATGATTATGGTAAATCCACTTACCAAATATCTCAAAGATCTAGAAATTTGATATTCTCATCCTGTGATGTGTCCTCTAACACAATGAATGTTTGTTTTGGATATGTCAGGAGGAATTATTAACCTGTCCAGTTTATTTATCATCAACTAAATTCAGAACATTCTAAATCTAAAGTAACTCTAAAATCTCATTGCTATTAAGTGTTTATCTTGTAGCCTATATTCCCATTAAGGAAATTTTTTTACAATATGGACATACTCTGGACAAATGGCTTTTACTTAACCTTACAACCAAAAAGATAATATTATCTTAGCTTGTCTATAATGAAAATAAATCAACTAAGACTTGAATTCCTCTTTAAAAAATTATTTTTATTTTATGTGTGTGTTTTGTCTGTATGTATGTGAGCCTGTGCATGTAATATCAATGGAGGCCAGAAGAATGTATCAGATTCCCTGGAATTAGAGTTACAGACATTTTTAGACACTATGTGGGTGCTGGGCACTGAACCTGGGTCATCTGGAAGAGCAGCTAGTGTCCTTAACTGCTGAACTATCTCTCCTATCTTGAGCTCTTCTTATAACCTGAGCATGTAGCTCATGAATGTTCCTTGCCCTTGACCCACAAAAAATTTATTTCTGTGTGTGTGTTTGTGTGTGTGTGTGTGTGTGTGTGTGTGTGTGTGGTGTTTTGTACATCATGCAAGCACTACAAATCCTAGATATGTATGGAAGTGATGTTATCATTCCATTTGTATTGCAAACAAGAGGAATTAAATTTATATCATCTTCTTATGGTTGTGTATGTGCTGGTCTATGTCAGTAGGCCATAGAAAGGACAAAATCCTGATACGATAAGGATCCTGTCTCCTTTACTTACCAAATTCATGCTGAACATATCATTTTAATAGAAGAGAGAGAAAAGGAAGACCTTTGTTAAAGAGCACTGGTCTGTGAGAATTCAGAAGGTATGGGGGCCCTCTTGACTAAAATGGATGTTAGGAGTCAGGTTTTATTTGGAGATAGGTGCAATGAGGCATGGTATTAGTAATGCCACAACTTATTTTGTAAAATATATAAAGTTAATGTTCTACAGTTGCTGAAAGACCTAGAAATCTGGCATTCTCATCCAGTGATTCATCCCCCAACATAATGTTTTAATTTTTGGAATTTGAGAAGGGATTTTTACCTGATCCGTTTTTGGTTGCTTTGTTTGTTTTTATTTATTTATTTTTAACTGTCTCCTCACTGTCCTCAAAAATGCTGTGTGACCAAGGATGACCCTGAATTCTCATACTCTCCTCCCTAGCCCAAGCCTATATCACCTGGATTTCTCTTTGGATTTTAATATAATATGAAAATAAATACTTTAATACAAGGATGAATTAACTAGGAGAGCTGATGGTTTTAGACACAGCAGAATTCATTCAGTCCTTAAACACCGTTGTTTTTCTTTTGTTTCTGACTAGTGTTTTTACATTATACATCACCAGTAAATAAAGGAACAGGGGTAGTTTGTGTTTCTTGACTCCAAGATTTATTAGTTTCATAATAATATGAATGGTTATTTTCTGCATATCTTCTAGATGATTCCATGAAATTTCAACATGAAGAATGATTCCATTGGATTTCAACATGAAGAATGTCATGAAGTTACTCTATTCATCCTGAGGGGCCTCACAGACAATGCAGAACTGCAACCCATTCTCTTCTTCCTGTTTCTAGTGGTTTACCTTTTCACTCTAACGGGGAATTTAGGATTGATTGTAGTTGTCATTGGGGATTCCCGCCTCCACAATCCAATGTACTATTTTCTGAGTGTTTTATCATTTATAGATGCTTGCTTTTCTACCATTATTACCCCCAAGATGTTAATAGATCTTATGTCAAAGAAGAAAGTCATTTCATTCCTTGGATGCACAGCACAGATGTTTCTAGCCGTCAGTTGTGGGTCCACAGAATCTTTTCTCTTGGCAGCAATGGCTTATGACCGCTATGTAGCCATCTACAATCCACTGCTGTATGCAGTGAGCATGTCACCCAGAGTCTACGTGCCTCTTATCATCACGTCCTATGTTGGTGGAATTCTGAATGCTGCTATCCACACAGCGGCCACTTCTAGCCTATCTTTCTGTAGCTCCAGTGAAATCAAGCATTTTTTCTGTGACATTCCTCCTATACTGGCTATTTCTTGCTCTGACACAAAAGTGAATGAGCTTCTGCTCTTTGTCTTTGTGAGCTCCATTGAGATAGTCAGTATCTTGGTTGTCATAATCTCCTATGGCTTCATCCTCTTTGCCATTCTGAAGATGCACTCTGAAGGGAGAAGGAAAGCCTTCTCTACATGTGGTTCTCACCTCACTGGAGTATCCATCTATCATGGGACGATCCTGTTCATGTACATGAGACCAAGTTCCAGCTATGCCTTGGAGCATGACATGATAGTGTCAACATTTTATGCCATTGTGATTCCCATGCTGAATCCTCTCATCTACAGTTTGCGGAACAAAGATGTCAAAGGGGCAATGAGAAAACTTTTAGAAAAAATAATGCATACATAAAATGATTTCTTCAGTTTAAACCTTCAAATAAAATAAATTTCTTTTCAGTGTCTCCTTATCTCCAGTTCTGAAAAAGTACCTTGTTTATTTCAGTAGTGCTTTTCTGTTCTTGAACAGTTTAAAATGAGCATGGCAAATAGCTACTTAATATTTGCAAATAAAAAATGCATCCATCCACTATTTTTATCTTATTCATCTCATATAGTCATATACACACATACTCAGGTTTTCATGCCCATAGAAATACTTGTCATCAGTTCACCCTGTTTATAGTAACACATGCTGTACACTGGGTGACTTAAACAACAGAAATATATTTTCTTACAATTCCGGAAGCTAAAGTGCAAAATTGAGGTGTCTGTGGAAATGGAAAAGAAACTGAAAAGGTGTCATCTGCCTTCCAACAAAAAATTCCAGGATCCTATGGCTTCACTGCTTCACTCTAATGGAGTAATTCAACCTTTCTCAAACCAGACCATAAAATAGAAAAGGAGAAATTATTCTACATTCATTCTCCAAGGTCACTAGTACCTCAATGCTAAAACTAGACTGGTAACAATCCTGGACCCACAAAAAAGAAAGAAAGGAAGGAAGAAAGAGCAACAAAACCTTGTAACTATTCAACAAAAAACAAAACTACTACCAATTGATTTCTTTGATGAATACTGACACAAAATATCCTCATTTAAGCACTCTGCATATGTCTCAAACAAATTAGGTGAATATAATATAATATAGTTCCACATAAAGAAATGTAGAAATGTAATAGTAGTAGTTCATAAACAGACTATCCCCCAAGTCACATGACCATCTCAATAGATGAAGAAGAAACCTTTGAAAAACCAACATCTCTTCCAAATAAAGTTCATGAAGAACCTGGAAATTGAAATATCAACTCAACATAACAAAAGTTGTGTATAACAAATATATAACAAGTAGTAAGCCATCTAGAAAAATTCGCAGATTAGGAATCTTTCATATTAGGAATAAGAGAAAGATGTACATTTTCTTTGCTACAATAATTAATATTAAATATATCCAAAACATTGAATATAATCAATATTAAACATACTTAAAAACTTAGCTGGGCAACAAAGCAAGAATAATAGGAAGATAAATTTGAAATGAAGTAATCAAAAAACCTTTTTGTAGATGATATCTTATTTGTGGAAAATGATGACGACACCAGAAAACTTATGTCTGATAAAAAGTTTCAGCAAAGTAGAATGATTTAAATAAATATACAAAACTCAATCAATACATTTTCTATATACCAATACATACACGGTGAGAAAAGAATCAAGAAAACAATTTTTGAATGAAACTCCTTCTGTGAAATGCTAATACGGTGTCTAAACATTAATGCATACGTATTCCTGGGAACTGCTTGGCAAGAAACACAGTGCCAGACAGAAGAGACCTCCCTTTGAGTGGTTAGTGAAGGTGTTCCAGGAGACTCCCAAAATTACACAGGCTATTGCCAAACCTCTTGGTTTTCACCCAGAACTAGTAGATAAGATCCTACTGATGAAGACAGGACATGCTTCAGATAGAGGACTTGGAGCACTGGAGTGGGAACTAAACTGGAAGCATTCGAACCAAAGTTTAGCACTCATAATGGTACTTGAGAATATGCAAACTGTCAAGGGAGAAACACAATCAAGGGTCCAATCCAGCCCTAAACCCTAATAACCATAACAACTGGCATGGCGTCTCTATTGGTGCAGTAGTGTCATTGTTATCTTGGGGGCAAGGAACAGCTATCTTATTGGACTTAAAGTCCCCTCAATGGGAATGAACTCATGGGTGGCACTTTAAACTCAGCCAAGTACACATGGCAGGAGAGGATATAGATGATAGAGAAAATCCTAATTCTTTCATATCATTAGACAAACAAAAATTTTTACCACAAGGATCCTTGTATTCATAGACAAACATACCTTACACCACTCATCAAAGAAGCTTCTTTTGAAAAAGATGGAGGGTACTGAATAATCCCACAACTGGTCAGACACAGAGAACATACATCTGAGAGATGCCTAGTATTAGGTGACATATCTACAGTTGAACCTCTACACCCAAGACACGTGGAACATAGCAGAACAAGGGATAGAAAGAAAACTAATGCATCTGCTCTCACCAGTAAATCTTCCTTATACAACAGAGTGTAATGCACATAGAAGGCAACCTCTGACCAAGTTTTAAAGAATAAGAGATTGCAGAGTGTGTATTCTTCGATGGGACTCCTATAATTGAACTTCACCCACTCAATGCTCAAAGACCATTGCAGAAGAGGGGGCAGAATGTAAGAGCCAGGGCTGGTTCATGAACACAGGGAAGCCAATGCCTTCAGACCACTGGAACCTTGCATATGTGAACTTGTGGCAATGGTGGCATTGAGCACAGGACCCATGTCAATACAGTGATGAAAGGACCCAGAGAGGAGGAGAGAAGTGGATGGCAATCAGGCCCTAGACTGAGAACTATTGGAGACCCATTAATGGTGGATCTCTAGATGGGCTGACTTGACGCTGGTGAACAAATTTACACTGAAGGACATTTGGGTACAAATGCTTGACTGAATTAGAATACGTGAAGTCTGGTGGTGGGATGGGGGCATAAATGGGGAGGGGAATCCAAATACGATTAAGAACTGTCGTATGAAATTACACAGCTCCATAAGAAACTTTTTAAAAGAGAAAATATTCTGAATGACTTTAGTAGAGTGTTTGTCCCCTTCATTGATGCCTATGATTCATGGGCTAGGTGTGTGTGTGTGTGTGTGTGTGTGTGTGTGTGTGTGTGTGTGTCCCAGAGCTCTGCTGTGGTTTTATTTTTTTCTTAAAATTGACCTTCACTAAGTGCTCCCTTTTTCCTTCTTTGTCTTCCATCTCTGATACACTGTCTTCCGTAAGATTTACTCCGTTGGCGAAGTTTCCACTGAAGTTCTATTTGGATATTGAGTTTTCACTTCAAGCATTGTTTGAATTTGGGATTTTTCCAGCAATTCTAATTCTTTATTAAATTCTGTTTTTATGCCTTGGGTTGACTTACATTTCATTCAGCTTTGTCTTTTTCTCTTGGAATATATTCATACCTTCTTTGAATTATTTGAATACAGTTATAGTGCTCTGTAATTCTGTATGAAGGATCTTTCAGGTCATTCTTGTAGATGTTCATTACTATGGAATTAGCAATTTTGGGGGGTGACAGCATGTTGTCTTGATTTTCTCTGGTATTTTTATCTTCCCCTGGAGCTTGCACTTTTCGAGTAGTTTGATAATTGACTATTCCTTTCTTTTTATTCAAATCACCTGTCTTTTTCTCTGTTGACTTGTATGATGTTCATAAGAAGATCAATTTTTCAGGGTTGAGATGCTATTTTCTGTAGTGGAATTGGTACTGAGGGCAGGACTCTGTCCCATTGTCTATTAAGAGTCTACTGCATTCTGTGTGAGAAGACACTGAGGACTGGCACACTTCTTGCTGTTCACCCCTCTGCTGTCTTGCTGGGGCTCTCCACATCTGTTTTCCCTATCTTCAGTAAGCTCTAGTCAACTGCTGCTTGGGAGCAAGAAATTTTCTGAAAATGGTTGTGCAGTCAGAAATCCTGTGGGGCAGGTGGGTAGGACGTACCTGTCGGCACTTGGAAGTGAGATCATGGAGGAGAGGTTGGCTTATCAGGTGGGACAAAGCAGGTCTACTCTGAAATACTGGGACGAGAACTCCCCAAAGAACCAGGTGGGACTATGGAGTGTGAGAGGCAGCTATACCTCCAGTTTTTTTATACTATAAAATAAAATTTAAATCATAATTGCCTGAGAAAGTGAAGCAGATTGCCTAATGTTGCATTCTGATGAAATAGCTGACAGCATAAAATCAGACTGGATATCTAGACATCCCAGGGATGCATCAAAATATGTATTTATTAGCTTGTGAGTGCCCAGTTCATTTAGTGAAAGATGGAACCAGGTCCAATACAATGTATATATTATGCACTTCCTAAAAAGCATTATAAGACAGGTCATTGTGTATGAAAGGTTCATTTTAAAGTGAGCAAAATATACTAAATAATTAGTATAATAATTATAAAAATATGCAACTACATGTCCAAAAATGGGTTTTGCACAAAAAAAATGATTGATGAAAATTATTCAACAAAACTTGAAGAAGAGCAGAAAATCGCTTCCATTTACTCATTGACTTTTGCTATACTGTACTGTGTATATTGAGCACATTTCACTCAGGAAAGAATTACACTATTTAAATTAAAATTTCCTTTTTAAAAATATTTTATTATTTTTATTTTATGTGTATGAGTGTATTGTCTGCATGTAGGTAAATGCACCAATGTCATGCAACATCTGCAGAGGACAGAAGAGGCTGTTGGATCCCCTGGAACTGGAGTTATGGGCAGTAGTTGTTAGCTGCCACGTGAGTGCTGGGATTCCAACCCAGGTCTTCTGCAAGAACAACCACTGTTCTTAACCTCTGAGACATCCCTCCAGCCCCTCCCTCATGAAAAACTTTACTATTTCATCTTCCAGAATATCACTGATAAATGAAATAATAGATAATATTCTTATTATATATAATATATGTGATATATTCTCCTTTTCCATACTAGTTAAAGATGATATGATTTAACCATTGTACTATGCAAACAATACACTTAAAATGTAGATATTACTTTTCAATTGGAAATTCATTTTTAATAAACCAAATAAGAAGACATATTGAACATTCTACTTCTTTGTGGACTCTTAGGGAAAGCCAAGCCATTTGCTGAATTAGTCCTTGAGCTTTGATCCTTGAAATCATATCAGTAACATTTCTGGGAAATTAGTCCCTAAGGATGGCCACATGCTGTGAGATTCTCAACTCTTAGGTGATGGCAGTAAAATTCCCGTGCTGCTCTCCTTATATACACACTAGATCCCTGAGAAGCCTTTGAAACATATCTTCCTGGAGAACTTTCTATTTGGTCAAGACCTGAGCATGATTTCTAAAGTGATCTAATTTACCTCTGAATTTTAAAAATATAAATGTACAAACATAGGAAAATAACATTCTCAAGGAGGACACATTCTACAGTAATTTTCATACCTTTAACTGAATTGCCTATATTATTCAGGAGAGATATTGGGAGTTTGCAAAGTTTTCAGTGTATGGTAGTGGAAGCAGTGTTTTATTTCTTTTTTCTGCATTATTAAACATTGGCTCATTGTAATTATTACTGAAATTGGAGAGGTTATATCAACTAAAATGAAGCAAAAGCTTGGCAGAAAGAACATATAAGCACGTGGCATTTCTGGTTTATCTAAGTAATATAAAGATTTATATAATCAGAGTCAACAGAATGAGATTCTACATATAATTATTATGTTTTCAAAATATAATTTTAAATAAATATAACTTTGAATTGTTTGGAAGGGAAAAGATCCCGTCCCCATTAATGGTTATATGTCCCAATACAGCCTATTAAAATTTCGTAAATATAATGTTATTTGTAAATAGTTTTATTATGAACAGAAAATGATTCATAGAAGCTGCTTCCTAATCTCATTATAGGTGTAACAATTCATTAGATTTTGGTGAATAAATCTGAAATAGAATAGTGTTGTGATCATGCTCTCTGCAGTCAGACAGTCCACATGAATTTGAAGTGAGTTCAAAAGAGTTGTTTGACCTTTCTGGCTGCTTTCCCCATTTTACATGCTGTAAAGATATAAATTAAGCATGCTATTAAAGAAAATGATTTAGAATATCAGAGCTATTGAAAACGTGAAGTATGCTATCCTTCACCATAATGTATTCAATCGTCAGTTTATAACTCTGTTAATAGCAGTCAATTTTTCACAAACTTTTGTTGTAGAAGTAATATCAATATTGAGTCAACCGACAGCAATGAAGAAATACTACTATATGCATGTGGATAGAATCCTTTTTAAATTCATTCAAGCTAAACGTTGCCATTTATTTTCCAACAGTTCACTATGAACAAATGGAATTATACAAATGAACCTGACTTCATCCTGATGGGACTGACAGATTCCAAGGAGGTCCAGCTGGCCCTCTCTGTACTGTTTCTCCTGATATACCTGGTTACTGTGCTGGGGAACACAGGGATGATTCTCATCATTCGTCTAGATGCCCAGCTTCACACCCTGATGTTTTTCTTTCTCACTCACCTGTCATTCCTGGACCTCAGTTACTCAACTGTCATCACACCTAAAACCTTAGAGACCCTGCTGACTTCCAACAAGAACATTTCCTTCACTGGCTGTCTCATTCAGAAGTATGCATTTGTTCTTTTGGCTGCTGCTGAATGTTTCCTTCTGGCATGAATGGACTATGACTGCTATGTGGCTATCTGCAACCCTCTACAGTACCTGGTTATTATGTCCACAAGACTCTGCCATGTGCTCCTCACTGGGTCCTATATGCTTGGAGCTATGGATTCCACTGTTAATTTGCTTTGCATGAGAACCTTACATTTCTGTAGCTCCAACATCATCCCTCACTTTTTTTGTGACACATCAGCAATTTTAGCACTACCGTGCAGTGACACATATAACATTCAATTCATCATATTCATTTTTGCTGGATTCACTCTAGTGGTATCTCTAATCACAATATCCTCATCATATGTATCCATTCTCTCTACAATTTTGAAAATCAAGTCCACCTCAGGAAAGCAAAAAGCTTTTCCACCTGTGCCTCTCATCTCCTGGGAGTTATTGTCTTTTATGGCACAATGATGTTCACTTATTTAAAGCCAAATAAGTCCTACTCCTTAGGAAAGGATCAAGGAGCTTCTATTTTGTACACTATTGTGATCCCCATGCTGAACCCACTTATTTATAGTCTCAGAAATAAAGAAGTGAAAAGTGCTTTCATTAGAGTTGTGAAGAAAAGGGAGGGTTCTGGGCAGTTAGTTTGGTAATGGTGCTAAGTATTTAAACTCTTTTTCATGTATTTCTTATTGAGAATTTTCTAGTTGCGTCTTTAGTAAAACAATTGTTGCCTTGTTTTCCTGTGTATTTTGGACTTCCCTTACACAAACATAGCCATGGACATTATCAAGAATATGGCTTTAATTTTTTTGGTCATATTTGGAATACAAGAAACACATTAACACTCCATCTGAATGTATGTTTTTAGGGCAACTAATGTGAGTAATAATAACATATATTCATAATTTTAAAACTATATCAAACAGTATTTAATACTGAAATTTTAGTTTCTTACAATATGAAAAAAGTTCTAAAATTGTAAAATATGTGAAATTCCTTAATCATTCCTATATTATCCAATTTGTGTATTACTTAGCTAGTCAACTCTGCAGTCCTTAATGAATCACTAAAAGTTTAATCTTCATTTTTCTCACCTGTTGATGTTAAATAATAATTCCTGGTGCATGTTATCTGAGGATGGATGAAACACATTTAAGGCAATAATCACAATTGTTATCTACAATCATTAAAACTTACTTGCCAATGTTTAAATAAATAATGGCTTCTCTTGAGAAATAGTAATCATTGTTTTACAAATTATTTTCAGTTAACTCAGGAGCACACATTTAGCTGAAAAGGAACATGATCAGTATTCTTCAAATTAGGGTTTTGTAATGTACATTTTACTGGTGATTTTTCATGTGCTGTTTTAGTTCACAGAGAAGCTGGCTCTGGAAGTAGGGTCACCTCCCATTTCAGATCCAAGTATGTTTTTCTCAGCTTGTACCCATAGATCCTGTCTAGGGTTGGTTTGTCCCTCTAACTCTGTTACATGTAAGGATCAGAACAAAATTGTCCAGCAGAAAAACATGGTGCCCTTGTGAAACTCTAGAAGATAAGCCAGTCCCAGGAAAGGTTTCTCTTGTTTATTCCATGCTATAAAATTTCCTTAAGTGGGAAAGAGAAGCTGGAAATTCAGCATAGGAAGCTTCTCTGTGGAGAGAAAGCTCATTTGGAAACTCCTCAGCGACTACCTCAGCTTCCCCAGTCTGCTAGTTCTGGAAGTTGCAATCACCTAATTTGACCATGTTACCTTTATTTTTTGCCATCTGTTGTTTTAGTTGGAGGCCTCATGCCAGGAGAAACTATGCTTTTCCAGTGACTCTCTCTAATGGGATCAGCATCTGGATGCCTTACAGTGATTTGCCGATTCAATTTGTGCTAGATATTTTGAGTGCCATATTGATGATACTTTGCTATTTATCATCTATCATCTATCTATTTGTCTATCTTTCAAATATCATCTATCTATATCTATATATCTATCTAGCATCTATCTACCCATCCATTTGTCCATCTCTATCATCTACCACCTATTATCATTTATCTATCTTTCTGTATATCTATCATCTATCTATCATCTATCTATCATCTATCATCTATCTCTTGCTATTTATACTCTTATTTTGCTTTACCATACACTTAATAAACCCATTCAATACAAAAAGAAATGCTATGGTAGATCATTCTCTGGAATGTACAGCACAGATTTAAAGTAAATTATTAAAGTAAAATTAAGTTGTATGCCATTTGTATATGCTAATGTTAGTGACGATTTGAAAATGTTTTAATGAATAGAAACTCTGTGAAAATTGATGATGCTTATGCACATCTTCTTCTCAGTCAATAACTATGAATGTATGTCTGCATGTGACATATGGAAAAATTATAGCATTTCCTTTAGATTACTTTGCAGCTTTCTACATTAAGACCTTTATATTCACCGCTGCATGCTTTGACGTGAATGTGTTCTAAGTGTACGAGAAAATACTGTGCTTGGTTTGCATTGTTTTATAATTAATATATGGCAAGTCTTTCAAAATATGGGTACAGTAATGCCTCTCGTGTGCAGATGCACAATATATTTAAGAGTTATAACAAATACCTCTGCTCTACTGCTTAGCTGTGCTTTACCTCATTACATTAAGATTTTAAGGTTGTGAAAAGTTTTTTAAATGCAATAATTCAAAGACTGAAAATCCTTTGCTCTTGTCATTATCTAGTACAAAATAAATTACAAATAATTAAAAATACCTGAATATTTTGTTGCACATCTCAATTTTGATCAGAGTAGTAACATTTGTTTTTTGTAAAAATTTTATTGAATTTTTATGTATTTTATACACAGCATCTTAATCATCTTTATACCTGCTTCCCCACTGGCACACTCCCATAGCCCCCAGCCCCCACAGGATTTAATGCATTCTGCTATTTATGTTAAGGTCTATCAAGTCCAGTTAGTGTCCCCAGATTTCCCTCAGTGCAAGTTCATCCACTGTTATCTAGTCAGCCTATCAGGAGTTCCTCCCTTTAAGATCAGCTCTTCCTCATCCAGCAGTAAGTAGCTGCCAATTGCTCTTCGGCTCTCCTTGGCCATTTGTGTCTTTTGTGTTCATGGCCCTCTGTTGCATGAGGGAGCATCGTTGATCAGAGTTGAAAGATGCATAAGTTTTCTCTCTTCCGTTTGTTCTACCATGTTCTGTGAGCCTTAGGTGTAGAGGTTGCATTGTAGATGTGTCACAGGATTGGGCAATTCACAGACAGTCTCTGCTGGAACTAACCTGGAAGCCACCTCCCCTTAAAGCTAGCTCTCATAGTTTTGGAGAGCACTACACAATCTGCTAAGGGACAACATCAATAGATGGTCCAACTCCAGCTTTAAGATCTAATAAGAAAAAAAAAAAAAAAAAAAAAAAAAAGGGCAAACCCCATTAACATGGGGTAAAAAACGGGCACAGCACACTATACTGGGGCAGTCGTGGCACTTTTATGTTGGGAGTAATAAACAGCTACCTAATGAGTTAAAGCTCACTCAGTGAGACAAAACTCATGTGTGGTACTGTAAACACAGCCCAACACATAAGGCTGGAGAGGCCATAGATCTTAGAGTAAACCCTGAGGCTGTCACATTCCTAGACAAATGTAATTTCTTACTATGTTCAAAATATGGACATATTTACAAGAAAGTATCTCAGTCACCACTCATCAAAGAAGTTTCTTTTGCAAAAGACAGAAATTATTACAGAGATCCACAAGTGATCACACACAGCATTTATGTTTGTAAATATTAGGTACATATACTATAATTTATATACATACAGTTTGAATTATCTTCTGTTTATGAGTGTTTTATGAAATAGGGTCAATTTTCCATGATTAATTTCTTTTGACAAATTCCTTTTTTCTTTCTTTTAAAAAACTTTATTTTTGATTTATTTATTTTATTTTATGTGTATGAGTAATTTTTTCTGAATGTGTATAAGTACACCCAGATTGTACAATGCCAAAAGGGTCAGAAGATTTGGGGAGCAGAATAGTCAGGGCTACCAGGTGTAGGCTATCTGCTCCTGCCTGCCCCTCCCCCAAGGGATAGTGGTGCAACCTATCCTGGTTGACACAGGGTCAAAGAACAGGTAGTTCAGGCCCCAGAAAGCAGATAAGGGGGATATTGGCAAGGCCTGTCCTATCTAACCTGAGGCTGAGCATGTACAGGTCAGTCTCTGATAATTAGTCTGCATGTACATATCTTTGTCTCCATAGGTCTGCTTGGGTATTACTTTTATAATTACACATGATAAATGAAACTGCTCCTAGGCACATGTCTTTGTCCTAGAAGTTCTTCTTGGCTACCACTAATGCAAGTACGTGTGATTAATGAAACCATGATTATTGAAACTGCATGGTTCAAGGGAACTGGTGGTTTTGTGCTATATTTCTATAGAAGATTCTTTCCTGCTTTGAGGCAAGGTATAAAAACATTGTTGTCCTGCAATAAAGTGCCTGCAATGTCATCAGCCTGCATGTCCTCGTGATCCCAGCTGTGTCTGTGTCTGTGTCTTTCTTCCTTCAACCCCTTCCTTCCTATGCAGGTTTTAGGATCCCCTACAGATGGACTGTGGCAAGAGGGTGTTGGAGTCCCTAAAATTGGAATTTGCTTTTTAGCCACCATGTGCATACTGGAAACTGAACCTGGATTCTCTGCAAGAGCAGACAGTGATCTTAACTGCTGAGCACCCTCTTTATTTTGTGACAATTTCACATATACATATATACATGTATACAAAATATTATTATATTTAAAACACTTTATCCCCTGTCTTCTCTCAGATGCCCACCTTCTTCCCAAGTAAAATTATATCATAAATCTTTGTATTGTTTCATCTTTTGACTCACTGAGGTTATGTAAGTATGAGCAAAGAAGAATTTTCCGGATTATGGGCAAATTAGCAGTGACACACCAATAAAAAAAATGACATCCCCCATCTTGGCAATCATTAACTAACACTATCCTCAGGTGTGGGGCCTCATTGGCACCAGCCACACACATGATAGAATGTGAAAGGGTCCAAAGATGCCCTGTACAAATATTCAGAATTGCTGTGTATTCATGATTGCAATGGCCGTGTCTTATCTTGATTACAGCGTTTCATGTCACTCTTCCTATCATCTGACTCTTACATTCTTCTTATCCTCTTCTTCAATGTTCCCTGACCTTGGAGAGGGAAATGAAGGTTTCCCATTTATAGCTGACCATTCAACAGTCTCTTATTCTCATTATTTTCACCAGACATAAGTCTGAATTAGCAGTACCCATTACAAAATTTAGTTCTCCAAGCCTTAGAGCTGCACTAGTCTTTGCATATAAACATATACATTGGGAAGACAATTTCACAGCATGTCCATTTAGCAAAATAACACTAGTAGGTTCCCTCCTAGGACCTATGGTCTCCTAAGCCATTGTTTTATGTTGAGATACACAATATTAGGCATGGGTCCTTGTTGCCCAAATTCCTTCTGGGTCTCCTGCGTGATCAGACAAACCATATAATATATATTTTATGTGAGTTTATTATGGTTTATGCCCTCGGGTAGGGAGGGGGTAAATTGGGAAATGCACACAGAGACAAGCACTCTTGCACCATGGCTCAGAGCCCACCACCAAATGCACCCACGGCCCCATCCATAGTCTCCGTTAACTTTAGCCCACGCACCTTGGGCCTGCAGTCTCATCCCAGGTCAGTAAAAGCCCCCTCTCATGTCCATGTGGGTGAGGTGCTGGGGCCATCTCTCTCTCTCCACACCTGCCACCATGCACATTCTTCCTGGCCTGTGGCTTCAGTCCCAAGATGGCTCCCGGATGCACCTCAGTAGTCTGCACTCTGTAGCAGGCCCCGCCCCTTGGAGGAACTGGCCAATTTGGAGACACTCCATCCCTTTCCTCGCTCGTACAATCTTCCCATCCATCTTCTGCTAAGGTCCCTGAGCCTTGGAGGGGGCGATAGATGTAGGGCGATCTCTCTTGTATCATGGTGAGATAGTTCCTTCTTGGGCCTCCCCATTAGGTGCCTTTAGGCCATGGTCACTGATCTATCTCTGTGATGTTTCTTCTACAATAAGGACAAATGGAGGGAAGTAGACACATTTAAACAAACATGAATATAAATACAGATGCCTAGAAGATATCCCAGTGGGTGTACTATATTCATTAAACAGTATACCTATGATGGCTTCTCCACTAGGGCCTGTAGCCTTTCTCGGCACAAGACATTGGCCAGGTCTACAGCACCATATGTGTGTTCTACCCCTAGGAGCAGGCCTTATCCAATTAGAAATTTGTCAGTTGTACGTATGTTGGTCGAGCCATTGTTGCACTTGCAGGTATTGCTTGCCGTGTCCATAACGTACAGCACATGGGGTCTGTGGTTGAGTAGAATTATAGAGGATCCTTTCTTCCCCAACCATCTGCATAGAGCCTTCATCTATCCAGTGACAAGGAATTTTTTGGCTTAGTCTCAGCTCCATCTCTTCTTCTCCCATGCTCACAACATGCAGTGTCTTCAGCAACATGGACTTACTGACCTTTCTAGTGTACAACTGACATTAATGGCAATAGCCTTGGTGAATTGGAAGACTTCTAGGATCTCTCTCTGACCAACAGCTCATAGGGGGGCAACCCACCCCTCGTACTGTAGATTTTCTTAACAGTTATAAAGTTTGAGAGTATCAGTCCTCATCTTACCCAGCCTACATAAAACTCCCAAGAATCTTACAGCTATAGCTGGCCTTCGCTTCTTCAGGTATCTTTCAAATGGGTTTCACATCTGCAAAACACTCGAAGGAATGTTAACATTATATATTAAATCAATCATAGACAAGGTCTCACATAGCATGAAAAGGTTTTGTCCATTCATATTAGCTGTTTTCTCCATAGATCCTTGTTAGGCACTATAGCATGTGGGGCATTAATTTGCTTAGCTCTTCATAATTTTTAGTTATCCCTTTGGAGTCATTTTGCACTTGGGGGATTTTACATGGGGTCTTTTTGTATTCTTTTATTCTTGATACACTTATAGGTGTTGGCTCCAGTTGCCTGACCCTGCACTGGGCTAAGGAGGCGGGGGGCTTTTCCTGTCCCTGCTGCACTTGGTTCCGTGAGTCAGATAGGCTCTGGGTCTTCCGCCTGACTGTAGTCACATCTGTCCTCTTCACATTGACCACACCAGGTTGCTGGTGGAGAACTTGGTGGGAAAACCAGCTTCAACTGAAATGCATCTTATTTAATCCTTGGGCATTCTTAACCACCCTTGTACAGTTTTTATTCTTCAAATGTCCTTTGTAAACTGTTCTTCTGGTTTTAAAACCTTCCAGAAACACCTTAGTACCAAATTTGGTTTTCTATCAATTTTTTCTTTGGGGATTTGGGCTTGACATAAGTCTTGCCACATTTGTCTTCAAGTAACCCAAGTGGGCCATTCCCTCTGTCTGGTCTTTTTTAAATCTCTTATAGGGTGGTCTGTTATTTTACAAACATGTTTTATATGCTGGTCAGAATCATTTAGATTTGCCAAAGCCTCTCTCACTTTACAAAGATCCTGTCCCATCAAAGGGCTTAGTAAAGCCATTAAAACCCCATAGCATTCTCGAGGTCCCAGTTGAATTAAGCTTTCTTTCATATCTCTGGTGAACACAGTCTCATCTGGCCCAATGAACTGGACATCATATATTGCTTTTCTCATACCTAGTTCTCTCAGTAATGCCTGCTCCTTTATAGTCCTCCAGCCCCTGCTAATCATTTTAGTCTCCCTTGGTGACAACCACGTATCTTTAATGCCTTCAACCAGCCATCCCATTAAGGACTGCTCCCCTGTATTGGCCTAGGTTGAATAGCCTATATTGCAAGGACAGATGGGTGGTTATATAACTCAGCTGTGAAGCTTCTGAAGGACTTAGACTTATGTCATTTGCTCCCATGTCCCATACTCTCACAAGCCACGTGGCTAGGGGCTCTCTGATTGCTTACTTGTAAGTTTTTCCTAGTTTTCACAGTTCTAGCATGGAATATTTCCTAGCTACAGCACAGTTAGCTTTTTTTCCCTTTTTACTATTATCTGTCTTGTCCTCTGAGTCCTTGGACTTTACACAAGTCAAAGTGTCCCGTCTTTTTTCTCTCTCCAGCTCTGCAACTGGGTCTGCCAGTTCAGCCTTTTCAGCTTTCCCTGCCTGGGGCACATCTTTTATGAGGTAAAGTGGCTGCCCCCTCTCTCTCTCTCTCTGGGTGCTCTGTTTGGGTCCAGAGCGGTAAAAGTTCTTCTAGCCTTTGGGTAACCTTTAACAAATCTTCACATACCCACAACATATCCACACATTTACAACATAGCTGTGGCCCACGCTTCTGCATGGCTGGCCTCTTTAACCCATTGTAAAAAATCACTTCAATGCCTCCATCAGCACTCTTTTAAAACTCATTCCCAGTTTCATTATATCTTGCTGACTACGCCAATTTTGTCACCGGCATTCCCTCTGGGTCTCCTGCATGATCAGACAAACCATATAATATATTTTTATGTGAGTTTATTATGGTTTATGCCCTCGAGTAGGGAGGGGGTAAATTGGGGAATTTACACAGAGACAAGCACTCTTGCACTGTGTCAGAGCCCACCACCAGATGCTCCCACAGCCCCACCCATAGTCTCTGTTAACTTTCTCCCATGCATCTTGGGCCCGCAGTCTCATCCCAGGTCGGTAAATACCCCCTCTTGCATCTATGCAGGTGAAGAGCTGGGGCCATATCTCTCTCCACACCTGCCACCACGCACATTCCTCCTGGCTTGCGACTTCATTCCCAAGATGTCTCCCAGCCACACCTCAGTAGTCTGCACTCTGTAGCAGGCCCTGCCCCTTGGAGGAACTAGCCAACTGGGAGACAGTCCTCTCCATTAGGTCAGGCTTCAAGTACAATATGAAAGGAGTTGTTGATCATCCAGAGATCCATTCCACTAATATATTAGCAAGCACTTTGGCAATTTAGCAGGCAGGGTTTACAGTTAGGAAAGGCTCTTGATGAGATTTCTACCTCCTGAAGCCTGCATAGCCACTTCAAGTTCTGTTTACTATTCAGTAATGCATAAGCCTAAAGCACAGTTCCAGCTTGATTTCTCTCTGTCTTATGAACAAAATTTGTGTGATGTCTTCTGGAAGAGGGTCTTTACATTCTTGTTCTGGTGGGCAAGCAAAAAATTTGCAGAAGCCTATAGTCTTCTGAAACCACTTTTGTTAACATTCCTTGCTAACTACTTGTAATAATTACTGCCAAGATTGTTTCAATCTACCAGATACAATTTTGTAATTTTTTTCTGAAATGCATGGAGATTAACACTGTAAAACTGTAGCTTTTCTAGAAGCTTCTGAGTATTTTACAAGAAGTAAAAGCTGTCACTTTTGGTAGATAGTATTTCAAAGTTTTCATAAATTCAAAACTACCAGCTAATTTATCTAAATATTCTAAATATATATTATGTCCCCACACTGTTAACCCCTTTCATAGATAGACTGTATCCCATATCAATGCCACAGAAAGTTACTAGGTATTAGTATTTGTTCATTTTTTCTGGTTTATTTTATTGTTATTCTCTTGAAGCAGAGTTTCTCTGCATCCCAGCTGACCTGATTTTGACATTTATCCAAGGCTAACCTCATTCTCACAGAGATCTTCCTGCCTGCTCTTCCTGAGTTCCGAGGTTAAAGGTGTGTGCCTCCATACCCAGCTCATTTTCAGTTATTTATTCAAAATTTCATACATGAGTACTACGTTTACATCATTCCCACCTATCCTCCACTCTACCAATTCCACACAGGAACCCTCCTCGATCACTCCCAAATGTATGACCCCCTTCTTTCATTATTATTGTTACATATATAGTTATACATACATATAAACATATGTATGCAAAAATACAATCTACTAAATCCCTTTAATGTTGCTTGTGTATACATGTATGATTTGGGGCTGGCCACATGATAGTGGGTAACCTATCAGTGAACACACCCAGAGAAGTCTTATTCTGTCACTAAGGAACCATTGATTGACTGCAGCAATTCATCTTCTGTTGCAACATCGTGAAATCTTCCACATCCAATTTGGCATAACAGCTGGAGTTGTCATCATGCTGCTCTTGACTTGATAACTTTTTAAAATTTCATGGGTACTGCATCCTTAACATGCCTAGAAATTAGTCTAGCAGCACGTATCCTAGATGTCTGAATTCTACAATTTTCCTTTTGCTCTGATGTGATGTTCCTGCAGCCTTTGGTATAAGAATTCATTATATATGTACCAGTTGCATCTAGGAACCCACAGTCCCTTATTGTCTGCATTTTGCCCAGGTCTGGAACTCTGTAATAGTCTCCCTCTGTTGCAAAAACAACATGGTGTGGTGAGGCATGAGGACTGTGTGTTCCATTGAGATATGTATTTTGAATCCTGTTAGAAATTATATTGATTTAGGAAAATAGTAGTAGTAGGTTCTCCTCTAGGGCCTATGACCTCTCCAGATGGGGGTATTTAACTAGACATATGGTAGCAGTAATTCCCTCCTATTAGCAGGCTATACATCCAATTAGACAGCTGTTTGTTACTCCCAAGATAAAGGTGACACTATTGAGCCAGGTATGGTAGTGCTTGCCTTTAATACTAGACCTTGAGAGGCAGAGGCAGGTGCATCTTTTTAAAGTCTAGGCCAGCATGGTTAATACAATGAGTTCCACACCAACCATGGCTACATAGTTAAGATCTGTCTCAAACACCAGAAAACAAAAACAAAACCACCACTATTGGACTGGGCATGCCATCTCTTGAATTAAATTCCACCACTCTGGAGGCAAAGGAAAGTAAATCTCTATGAGATCAAAGCCATAATAAGTTCAAGGCCAGCTGGGGCTACAGTGAGATCCCATATTAAAAAGACAAAAAAGGAGGTCTCTAAGGTACCATTGGGGATATCTTCCTGGGTGGGCTATCCTTGTGGTTCATAGGCTTTTCAGTTGGGTAGGACTAATGATTGCTTTTCTCCTGTGGCAGTTTACATAGCACCTGATATTATGAGAGCTAGTTAGTCCTCAGGGAGGAGGCTTTCAGGTCAGTTGCAGCTTGATTTCTCTAAGTCCTATGTGTGAAATGTGTGGTGTCTTCAATTCTAGGATGAAAATACAAGCCACTACAGTGGTCTGTATTATTTTGCAAATATCTTGATTTCCATGGCCAAGTATTATCACCTGTGCGGTGTAACTCCATTTGAATTATGTGGCTGTGTGTGTGTGTGTGTGTGTGTGTGTGTGTGTGTGTGTCTACACACACAACACATATAATTAAGCTTATAAAATAATGTTTCCCTATGACCTTTAATCATCTCCAATATTAATTTTATCTCTTCCTCCTTATTCCTCTCTATTACTCTCCCTTTCTCCTCTCCAATTAAAGTTTCCACACACACATTTTCCCAGGCTTTATATCTTATTATAGAGATATTGCTCAACTAATTTCATTGTTGCCATTTCCACAATAACTAGGAAATGGAAACAACAAAATAAATACTCTTCAACTAAAAAAAAAGATAATGGAATGCATGGACAGGATGGAATTCTATGCAGCTAAAGAGAAGTTAAGTCATAACCATTGTAGGAAAATAGTTGGGACTGGAAAGCATTAGACTGAGGTAACCCAAACCCCGAAAGACAAAGGTTATGTGCTCTTATTTGGGGATTCTAGCTCTGGAACTTTAAATAAGGATATCACCTGAGGTAGCTGAAGACTCCAGGAAAACAGAAAAGGACCAGGAAGCAGACGAACTCTGAGATTTGATTTGCTGTGACGGGTGTGTTGTCTCAGATCTGTGTTTGCTGGCATGTCTTCCGGTTCTATATTGGAATAGGAATTTAATAGATGTCAGTTCTTCCATATGCTGCTTTGGCTCATTACAGCGCTCGACTGTGCCATAAAACATTCCAGATTTTATGGGCTCTTCTCTCTTTTCCAGTCCTGAACACCCACTTTCACCTTGCTTACATTTGTGTCTTGTTTCTATAGTTAAGTTAGCAATCAACAGAGTCTTGAACTTTGAATACAACACCTAAGTTGAGAAAAATTGTAAATTCTATTTAAATAAAACTACCTTATAATTTTTATAATATGTGTAAAAATACCTGTATAGGTCTTTGGATAATTAGAGTCTAAAGTGCATTTAAGGAAAACAGCTTGGGGTTCAAAAAGTCAGTTTCTGTTGTTTATTTCTTCTGAGTATTGGAGCTTCAACAGTGATGACATTTAGCTAGCTGTTTATCATCTATCATCTATCTTTCTATCTATCTACCTATTTATCATCTATCTCTTTCCTCCTTTCTTTCTTTTTCATTCAGGTTTTCTATGGTTCCACCTGACCTGTAAGTCACTGTATAGATCAGGCTGATCTAGCTCTCACAGTAATAATTGAAACTTAAATGTTGGGATCCAGTGTGTGTACCAGGACGACTGTAAGTTGCATTTGTGACTGGGAGGCAAGTGCATGGATTCCTCCTCCCACTGCCTTACAACAAACCTAGAAAATACTCCTACATACTACAGTTTAAGTAATTTAGATATTTATTGGGCTTACTAACAGAACATATGATGGCGATAAAGGGGTACTTACAAAGGTTCGTGTACCCTTGGACTTCTTTTTTTTCTAGATTTCAGCTGTGGCTTCCAAGCCTGCTTCCCCCAGTCCAAGATTGCAAAATTCTCTCTCTGTCTCTCTCTCTGTCTCTATCTCTCTCTGTCTCTGTCTCTCTGTCTCTCTCTGTCTCTCTCTCTCTCTCTCTCTCTCTCTCTCTCTCTCTCTCTCTCTCTCTCCTTAGTTCCTTCCCCTCATACAGTTAAGTACAGTTAATGCTGACTGATCACGTGGGAGGGGTGACTGTCTCCCTCTACCTTCCCTTCCTCTGGATAGTTTTAGGATCCAATTAGTTTGAAGTAAGCAGGGGAGAAGCTTGGGAAGAAGACATCTATTTATTGCTTGCTAGTCTGGGTTGACAGTCAGAGGACAAGCTTATCAACATGCCACACCTTCATCTGTCTCTTAGGCCTTCTAATCATTTGTTTCTAAGATGTGGCTGTTGATCCATCTCAGTGGTATTTTTCCTACTCTAAAGATAAATGAGGGGCTGGAGAGATGGCTCAGTGGTTAAGAGCACTGACTGCTCTAGCAGAGGATCCGGGTTTAATTCCGAGCACTTACATGGTGGTCTCAAACCATCCTTAACTCCAGTCCCAGGGGAATCCAAAGCCCTCTTCTGACCCCTGAGACATTGCATGACACAGGTGCACCCACATATATGCAGGCAATACACTCATACACATAAAACAAAAAAATGAAAAAAAGATAACATGAAAAGAAGCAGGAACGTCTGAATGAACATGGACTGCTGTAATAATATGACCTATAGATGTAAACGCAAATGCTTAGAGGATACCTTAACAGATGCATCACATTCATCTAACAAAATACTTGTAGTGGCTTCCCCACTGGGGCCTATAACTTCCCCTGCCACAGGGATTGCCTTGGTCTACAATAGCAGAAGTGTGTTCCATCCCTAGAAGTCCTTAAATCCAATCAGAAATTTGTCAGTTGTACATACATCAGTCGAGCCACTATTGCAGCAGCAGACACATCTTGTTGGGAATGTCAATAGCATGCAGGACATGGGAGTCTGGTCAATGAGCAGAACTTTTGGGGACCATTTTCCTCTAATGATTCTGCTAGGCACCTCCTGGCTCTATGACCACCAGCCATCTGGTGGAAGGGAGTTTCTAGCTTAGTCTTGACTTGTCTCTCCCTCTCCCACACTCACATCATGCAGTGTCTTCTGAAACAGGGCCTTACAGACACTTCCTGGTATACAACCAACATTAGTGGCACTAGCCTTTGTCATTTTGAGGATCTCCAGGGTCTCTCTGGCCAACAGCTCATGGGGGTTGGGGGAGCCGACACCTGGTACTGGAATTTTTACTTAATAATTATCCAGTTTGGGGGAGCCTCTGTTTTTATTTTTATAAGATATTTGTTGTTTACTCTGGCATTTATAGGATTAGGCTATTGTGGACTCTTCCCAACCATTCTGGTGGGGATCACTTGTGTTTTAGCTGACCATAAAGCTCCCAAGAATTTTATAGATACAGCTGGTCTTTGTTTCTTCAGGTGCACTTGATATCTCTCAAATGGTTTTCACATTTGTGAAACACTCAAAGGTTGACATATACTAAATTAAACATAGACAAGGTCTAGCATTGCATGAAAATATTTTATCCATTTGTATTAATTGTTCTCTCCACAGATCTATGTTGGGTACCATAGCATGGATAAGAGTCATTAACTTAGTTATTTACTAACTTATCTTAGTTATCTTAGTTATCTTTTTAGGAGTCATTCTGCATCCTGGGGTTTTACCCAGAGCATTTCTGTATTTTTTATTTTTTATAAATTCATTGGGCCTGGTTCAAGTTGCATGATCACATACAGGGCTAAGGAGGAATACAGCCCATCTTGTCCCTGCTGCACCTGTTGGTTCCCTAAGTCAGGTAGGCCTTGGATCTGCCTCCTCCTGGCTGTAGCTTTATCTGCTGTCTTTCCATTGAACACACTTGGCTGCTGGGGGAAGCCCTGGAAGCCAAAACTGCCTCCACCCCTAGTATAACTTTTCTCAGGAGAGAAATGTACTTTGCTTAAGCTTCAGGGGTCCTTATCCGGCCCTGGAACAGTTTTTAATCTCTTGTATGCTGTTTTTGAACTGTTCTTCATGTTTTAAAACCCCTCCTGAAACTCCATAGTATAGAATTTTTGTCATTTTTTTCATTTGGAACTTGTGCTAGACACAAATCTTGCCACATTTGCCTTCAAGAAACACAAACAGATTCTTTTTCTGTTCTGTTCTTTTTATATCTCCTTTAGGTTGCTTTACTAGTCTACAGATGTGTTTTACATGCTAGTTTAAGTGATTCAAATCAGTCAAAGCCTCCCCTACTTTTCAAAGATCCTGCCCTTCTAAGGGGCTTAGCAAAAATATTAAGACTCCATACTAATCTTGAGGTCCCCGTTAAATCAAGTTTTTCTTTAAATCTCTGGTGAAATAACCATGTTAGGTTAAAAAAAAGTTATGTCAGGCTTTTATATATAAATGATATATGGTAATTGAAACTTATTATATTGAAATTCAATCTTACTCAAGCAAAATGACTATGGTCAAGAAACGAAAGAGTAAAAAATAAAAATAAAAAAGCCTGGATTAGTGTTGCAGTGTTTTCTAGTCATATGTACTTATTCTTTTGAAATCTTTCTGTTCAGTTTCATGGCTCATTCTTTAATTGGGCATTTACATTTTTCTTGCTGTTTCATTTTCTGAGTTCTTCGTATTTTGTAGACAATAACCCTCCATCAAATGCATAGATGGCAAGATCCCCCCACCCCAATTCCATTGGCTGGCATTTCGTTTGCTTGACCATTTCCTTTCTATGTTTTTGTCTAATTCTGTGAAGTATGTCATGGGGAATTTGATTGGGATTTTATTGGATCTATATGTTTATTTTGGTAGGATGATGCTTTTCACAATTTAAATTTTTCCAATCCATGAGCATAGGCAGTACTTCCATTGTCTGGTGGCTTCATCGGTATCTCTCTTTAAATATTTGAAATTTTTGTTGTAGAAATCTATGATGTATTTTGACTAGGTTTATTCATTGTTTTATACACATATATACTGACACACACACACACACACACACACACACACACACACACACACACACATATTGAATGGGAGGGTTTCCCTGTACTCGTTCTCTGATTGTTTGTTATTGGTACATAGAAAGGTTGATTCTTGTAGATTAGTTTGGTAATCTGCCACTTTACTGAAATGTTAATGAATTATACAACTTTTCTGGTAGAATTTTTGGCATCTTTTAGGTATAGCATCATATCATCTACAAAAGAGATGAATTGACTCTTCTTTTTCCATCTCGTTTCCTATTGCTCTAGCAAGAATTTCAAGCACTATATTGTAAAGGAGTGTAGATAGTAGGCATTCTTGTCTGGTTCCTGATTTTAATGGGAATGATTTCATTTTTTTTCATTTAAAATGATGTTGGCTGTGAGTTTGTTGTATATAGCTTTAATTATGTTGAAGTATGTTTCCTCCAGTCCAATTCCCTTTATGACTTTTATCATGAATGCATGCAGAATTTTGTCAAAGGTCTTTTCTGCATCTATTGAGATGATCACATATTTTTGTCTTTGAGTCCATTTATATGATTTATGATATTTATTGACTTGCATATGTTGAACCATCCCTGCATCTCTAGAAGAAAGCTGACTTGATCATGGTGGATGATCTTTTTGATGTGTGTCTGTATATAGTTTGAAAGTATTTTGTTGAGGATGTTTGCATGTATATTCATTAAGGATATGGGTCTATAGTTTTCTTTTTGGTTGTTACTTTACCTGGTTTTGGTATTAGAGTGATGTTGGCTTCATAGAAGGAATTTGGGAGTTCTCCTTCTGTTTCTATCCTTTTTGAATAATATAAGTTATGTTGATTGCAAATCTTCTTGTATTCCCTTATAATGTTCTGTATCTTTTTTTGGTGTCTGTTGTGATATTTCCCTCTTTCATCTATGATTTTGTTGATTTGGATTTGCTCTTTCTTTTGTTTAAGTGGGCTATGTGTCTATTTTGTTTAGCTTTTAAAAGACCCAGCTCTTAGAGTCATTCATTATTTGTATTTTTTGGTTGTTTTTTTCTATTTCATTAATTTCTGCTTTGATTTTTGTTATTTCTTTCTTCTTCTAGGTTTGGGTTTCTTTTGTTCTTGCCTTTCCAAAGTCTTGACTTGCAATGGTAAGTCATTTATTTGTGATCTTTCTGGTTTTTTAATGTAGATACTTAGAGCTGTAAACTTCCCTCTTAGGACTGCTTTTAAATCATCCAGGAGGTATTGTTCTGTTGTACTGTCCTTTTCCTATAATTTCAGGAACACATATTTCTTTCTTACTTTGTTCTTTGACCCATTCATCATTCAGGGTTTTGAATTTGTTGAGGTTTCTTTTGTGCCCCAGTATGTGGACAGTTTTTGAGAAAGTAACTTACAAGATGTAGGTGTAGGAAAGGACTTTCTAAATTGGGCACCAGCTGCTCAGGAATTAAGATCAACAATTAACAAATGGGACCTCATTAAAAAGCTTCTGTACATCAAAAGAAATAATCAAGAAACTAGTGAAAAAAAACACAGAGTGGGGAAAAAAACCTTCACCAGTGACATATCTGACAGAAGTTTAACATTCAGAATATATAAGGAGCTCAAAAAACAATCAAGAAAATAAATGACTCAATTAAAAAATGGACAAAAGATCTGAACAGAGTTCTCAAAAGAAGAAATAAAGATGGCCAAGAAATATCTTTAAAAATGTTTACCAGGTGCATGGTGCACACTTGTAGTCCCAGCACTTGGGAGGCAGAGGCAGGCAGATCTCTGTGAATTCAAGGCCAGCCTGGTCTACACAGTGAGTTCTAGGACAGCTGGGGCTACAGGGAGACCGTATCTCAAAAAGACCAAAAAAATGTTTAACATTGTTAGTACTTAGAGAAATGCAAATAAAACTATCTTAATATTTCATCTAACCCTAGTCAGACTGGCTAAGATCCAAAGAGCAAATAGTATCAAATTATGGCAAGGATGTGAAAAAAGAACGCTCCTTCACTGCTGTAAAGATTGCAAACTCATGCAACTCCTATGGAAAGCAATGTGGAGAACTCTTAAAAACTAGAAATGAACCTGCCATTTGGCCCATTTATAGGCTCTTTAGTATATACCTAAAGGATTGATCCTACTGCAGAGATACTTGTAAAACCGTGTTTGCTACTGCTCTTTTCACAATACCTAAGAGATGGAAGCCACCTAAGTGTCCCTCAACTGACAAGTGGCTAAGGAAAATGTGGTACATTTACACAATGGATTTCTACTCAGTTGTAAAGAAAGAAGAAATCATGAAATATGCAGATAAATGGGTGGAACTAGAAACTGTTATACTAAGTGAAGTAACACAGACTCAGAAAAAATAAAACAAAAAACTGAAAGACATATGTTCTCCCTTATTTTTGTATCCTACCACAAAACCCTTATAAGTGAGTATATATCCTGAGATAATGGCAGGAACCAGGAAAGTGGAAGGGAATCTGGAAGGAAAAAGGAAAGAAGGAACCCAAGACAGAAGAGTAGAAGGCGAGTGTTACTGAGGGGAAAATGTATAAAAGAGGGGAGTAGTTAAATGGGTGAGGGAGAAGGGGGGCTCTACAGGGAACTATGGAAATAAAGTGGAAGAAGGAGCTCAAGGGAGAAATGGGGAAAATGTGGACACTTTAAATGGGGAGGGTGAGGAGGCATGAAAGACGAGAGATAAATAGTACCTAGCTAGTGTAAAAATACAGATAAAATCATATTAGTCCAAAACCTACTGAAAATTACATATACAGTATCTCTACATGAGTCCATGAGGGTAGTATCTCTACATGAGTCCATGAGGGTAGTTGAAGGCTACATAACAAGAAACAGTGCAGACAGGAGCAACCTTCCTTGAGTTGTTGGCCAGGTTAGTCCAAGAGACTCCCCAAATTACACATACTATTGCTACAGTCCTTGTTTGCTTCCCAGAACTTGATGGTAAGACCCTAATGCTAAAGGCAGGTCATATTTTGGGCACAGGATTTGGAGCAATGGAGGTGGAACGGACCTGGAAGGCACCTCCCTGGAAGACTGGCTCCCATAGCTTTGGAGAACACTACGCAAGCTGGTAAGGGAGAACATCAGTCTATGGGTCAACCGCAGTTTCAGGCCTAAAAACCACATCAGTGACCAACATAGCAAATGAAATTGCTGCAGTAGTGGCAGTTTTATCTTGGGTGTAATCAACACCTACCTAACTGGACTTAAAGTCCAATTAGTGGAGGAAACACATGTGATACTGTATTCCTAGCCAAATACACAGTTGGAGATGCCATAGATCTTAGAGAATACCCCAAGGCTGTTGCATCCCTAGATTAATATAATTTCTTACCATGTGCAAAATATGTATCCTAAAATTTACAGACAAGTATCCCAGTCACCACCCATCAAAGAAACTTCTTTTTCAAGAGACAGAAATAATTACAGAGTTTCACAACCAGTTACACACAGAGATTGTCTGTGACTTGCCCAAGCCTATGTGGCACACCTACCATGCAACCTCTATACCTAAGGCTCATGGAACATAGAACAAGAAATGGAAAGAACAATAATGCATCTTTTGATTCTTATCAATGGAGCGCCCTCATGCAACAGAGGGCTAGGGATTTAAAAGCTCATAAATGCCCAAAATGCAGAGAATAAGAATCTAGATAGTGTGCGTCCTTGTTCAAGACTTCAACATTAAAAGCCACACACCCAGGGCTCAGAGACCATTATGAAAGAGGAGGAGGAAAGATTGTAAGAGCTAGGGAGGAGGTGCATGATCATACGGAAATAGTCCTATATGCTCCTGAGTCTCTTCTCATACAGACCTACAGCAAAGGAATCAGCATGCACAAGACTCATGCAAACTTAAGCAGACAAATACAGAACTCTGGAAACGAACAGCAGCTCCCAAACTTAACTGAAGAATTATTGGCAGCTGATTACTACTGGGTGAGGAAGAGCTGATCATCTTAAAGGGAGTGCCTCGAGATAGGATGACTAGATCCCGGTGGATGAACTTGCACTGAAGAATGTCTGGGGACTCTGACTTCACCTGAAAGGCCTTAAAATAAATGACAGAATGTATGAACTCCATTGGGGGGACTATGGGAAACTGCCAATGGGGAAGGGGACATAAAGATGATTTTTTTGCATGAAATATACCAAAAAATTCAATGAAAAAGGGAATAGAACAGTAAAAAGGGAAAAAGAATAAGTATGAATTGGCTGAAACTTTTCATCTCTTCTGACTAGCTTTGGCTTGACATTTATTTTATCAGATAATAGAATATCTATGCCTGTATATTTCATATTTACATTTGATTCTTATATCTTTTTTTCATCTTTCTACCATCAAGTTGTACCTATGGTTAACGGTGAGGTGTGTTGCTCGGAGGGAACCAAAGGATGAATCAAGTTTTCCAAACCACTCTGCTAGTCTGTGTCTTTTCCTGAGAAATTCATATTGAAAGATATACATCAGGTCGTGTTATTCTGTTGATTTTGCTGTGTTTTCTTAGACTTCTTTTGATTGACTGTCCTGGCACAGTTTATTTATTCCTTTGGCTTCTTTCTTCTCTTCATATTGACGAATTCCTTCTAGTACCTTATATAGATCTTTGTGAACCTTAGATGTCTTAAATTCCCTTTATCATTTTATAATCATTGAATGTTTTCATTTCTGCTTTACTTTTAATATATACTTTTTCTAGATAAAATAGTCTAGACTGAATTAATCTAACCATTGTACTGTGCAAACAATTACTTAAAATTCATGCATTTATTACTTTTCAGTAGAAATTCATTTTTAAAATTTAGTGTATTGGCTCCAGCCCTCAGGCCTCTCTTGGGGTAAGTCTATAGTACAGCCCTCCGCACCTTGACTCCGCCAGCCGCGCTCACCCTTCCATCTCCCCCGCTGTTCTCTACTCCTAGCTTGGGCCCTGTGCCATTCCTAGTCTTGGGGCCCCAGACACCTGGGGAGCCAGTGCTGATTCCTGACCCTGTTCACCCCCACCAGCTTGGTGCCTTCCTTGGGCCCCAGGAGCACTGCCTCTGGACCCGGACCCGCCCTCACCTCTCTCTGCCTCCCCGGACCTGCACCACCGGCTAACTCTCCTGACCTTCTACCCTATCCTCAGGCCTCTTGCGGTGGGCCCATCGAGGAGCCCTCTGCACATTGACTCCCCGGCTTCATTCACCCTTCCATCTCCGCTGCTGTTCTCTGCTCCTGGTTTGGGCCCTGCGCCATTCCTGGTCTTGGTTCCCAAGACACCTGGGGAACTGGGGCTGCTTCCTGATTCTTTTCACCCAGGCCAGCTTGGTGCCTTCCTTGGGCCCCAGGAGCACTGCTTCTGTGGGACCTGGCCCTGCCCTCACCTGTCCCTGCTTCCCAGACCTGCACCACTGGCTAACTCTCCTGGCCAGCTCTCCCGCCCTCAGGCCTCTCTTGGGGTAAGTCTACTGTGCAGCCCTCCGCGCCTTGACTCCACCAGCCGCGCTCACCCTTCCACCTCCCCCGCTGTTCTCAACTCCTAGCTTGGGCCCCATGCCATTCCTAGTCTTGGGGCCCCAGACACCTGGGGAGCCAGTGCTGATTCCTGACCCTGTTCACCCCGACGGCCTTGGTGCCTTCCTTGGGCCCCAGGAGTACTGACTCTGGACCCGGACCGCCCTCACCTCTCTCTGCTTCCCTGGTCCTGCAACACCCGCCAGCCTCTTTCTGGGGCAAGCCTCTTTCTGAGGCTCCGAGGCTTACCTTTCCTCTCCCTGATCCTTTGCATCCAGTACAACCCAGCTACTCAATCCACTCCCAGGGAAATCTTGGGGCTTCTTCCCGCCCCATCTGCCTTTGCATCCCTGCATGGCACGGCCATGGCCAGGGTCTCAGGTCAGTCCAACACCCAAGTTCCTGAGGCGAAAATCATTCTTAGAAGATTCCAGACCCAGGGAGAAAGTCTGAAAACTTCTGACCCACATTGGAAGTGGGCCACCAAGGAACTCCTAAAGAAAAAATCAGTCCAGCCAAAACAAAATAAAATCAAAAGAGAGAACCAGAAGCTTAGACGAACCAGCTCTTCATACCCAAAAAGTAAACCACAAAGACACATAAAGTTCAAAAAAAAGAAGCAGAACTAAACTTGAAGGCCCGAGTATCACACAAGAGTCAGAAACTACAAAAGAAATTCACATGTCAAAATCACAGA
>NW_008359180.1:46441-54930 GCF_000622305.1 Nannospalax galili | reverse complement strand
CCCCAATTCTATCCAAAGGAATACTGACAATGGATTGCTGTAGATGAGGAACAGCTGATCCTCCTGGAACAGGGACCTCTGGCTGACTAGATTTATCAGAAGGACAGATGGGGGCAATAGATGGGGGTCCTGACAACACAGTGGACATTGGCAGGGATGACAGAGTATGGAGGCTCTAGAGGGAGAAGAAGGCTGTTTATCTGACGAGTTTATATTCATACTCAGATGCCACGGAACTCAGAAAGTAAGTGACTGTGACCAGTAATAGTCATATATATAGAGATTAGAAATGCATGTGAAAACGTCTCAATGTCAGTTGCCTTAAAATGAATTTTTCTGTATGAAACTGTATTTTAACAACGAAGTGGAGATCTTTTCTAAACATTAAAACCTCATTTAATTTTATGTCTTGTAGAGTTTATAATCAGTAAAAGATTGTACAAGCGTAATAATTCCTCTGTAAACCTAAAAATGTACAGCCAATTTTGAAAGAGATGTACCCTAGCTCAGAAAAATGTTATTGAATAGGTTAATGCTGTTGTAATGAATGGCTTCTTTTAATTAAAAAAAATTTTTTTTTAATTAAAAAAAAAAAAACAGGTTGAGCATGGGCCAGGGGAGCAGGCCAGTAATCAGTGTTCCTACATGGTCTGTGCTCCAGCTCCTGCCTCCAGGCTCCTACCCTGAGTTCCTACCTTGGGCTCCCTGATGAACTGTGACCTTGGAGATGTAAGCCAAATAAACCCTTTCCTCTCAAAAAAAAAAATTTGGTGTATTGAAAAAGGAGACATATTGGACATTCTGCTTCTTAGTGAACTCTGAAGGAAAAGACAAAACATTTGCTAAACTAGTCCTTGAAGTTGGTCCTTCAAATCATATCAGTAATATTTCTGGGAAATTGGTCCCTGAGAATGGCCACATGTTGCATGATTCACAGCAGTCTTACATCATGGCTGTACAACTCATGCACTGCTCTCTGAATATAACACACCATCTCCTTGAGATTCTTTTGAAACACCTTTCTGGAGAACTTTCTATTTGACCATCACATGTGTAGGGTGATCTAATGTAACTCTGAGTTTTGAAAAAATAAATGCTCAAAAATAGCAAAATAACATTCCCAAGAGAAACAATTATTACACTAAGGAAATTTTCAGATCTCTGACTGTATTTCCTATGTTATTCATGGTAAATATTGAGAGTTTGAAAGTTTTCAGCATATGATATTGGAAGAAAGGCTTCATTTCTTTTTTTACCTTTCACAAATATTGGATCACAGTAAGTATTACAGAAAGTGGAGTGGTTTAAATCAGTTAAAATGAAACAAGGACTTTGTTAAAAGAACATGTAAACATATAGCCTTTGTGGATTATAAAGTTATATAAAGATTTGTATGATCAGACATGTAGAGTTGACAAAATATTATTCTATGATGATTATTGTTTCCAAAATGCAATTTTGAATTAAATGTGTTGTTAAGGAAGTAACATAGACTAGTAACAGAATCATTGATAATATGAAGAATGATATCTTTAGCATAATAAATTCAGCTGTCAGTATATAACTCTATTATTAACAATCAATTTTTCACAAACTTGTTCTGTAAAAGTAATAGTGTTAATGAGTAAACCCAAAGCAATTAGAGAAATACTAACATATATGTAATATTATATATATATATATATGGATAAGAACCTTTTAAAAATCATTCACCCTAAACATCACCTTTGATTTCCCTACAGTTCAGGGCAGTTCAGTATAAATACCTTAAATTACACAAACGATCCTGACTTCATCCTGATAGGGCTGGCAGATTCCAAGGAGATCCAGCTGGTCCTCCCTATGCTGTTTCTCCTGATATACCTGGCTACTATGCTAGGGAACACAGGGATGATTCTCCTCATTCGTCTAGATGCCCAGCTTCACACCCTGATGTATTTCTTTCTCACCCACCTGTCATTCTTGGACCTCAGTTACTCAACTGTCATCACACCTAAAACCTTAGAGAACCTGCTGACTTCCATCAGGAACATTTCCTTCACTGGCTGTCTCATTCAGAAGTATGCATTTGTTCTTTTGGCTGCTGCTGAATGTTTCCCTCTGGCATCAATGGCCTATGACTGCTATATGGCTATCTGCAACCCTCTACACTACCCAGTTATGTCCACAAGACTCTGCCATGCCCTCCTCACTGGGTCCTATATTATTGGAGCTATGGATTTGCATGAGAACCTTACATTTCTGTAATGTCATCTGTCACTTTTTCTGTGACACATCACTAATTTTAGCACTGTCTTACAATGACACATATAAAGTTGAGATCATCATATTCATTTTTGCTGGATTCACCCTAACCGTGTCTCTGATCACAATATCCTCATCCTATGCATCCATTCTTTCTACAGTTTTGAAAATCAATTCCACCTCAGGAAAGCAAAAAACTTCCCCCACCTGTGCCTCTCATCTCCTGGGAGTTACTGTCTTCTATGGCACCATGATTTTCACTTATTTAAAACCAAGTATTACTCCTTAGGAAAGGATCAAGTGGCTTCTGCTGTTTATACTATTGTGATCCCCATGATGAATCCACTTATTTATAGTCTCAGAAATAAAGAAGTGAAAAGTGCTTTCATTAGAGTTGTGAAGAAAAGAGACGGTTCTGGGCAGTTAGTTTGATAATGGTGTTAAAGTGTTTAAACTCTCCTTTTCATATTTTTATTGAGCATTTTGTAGTTTTTTTTAATAAAATAATTTCTGCCTTGTTTTCATGGACATGGAGTTTCCCTTAGACAAACAGTCTTGGACCATATCAAGAATATGACTTTAATATTTTTATCATATTTGGAATGCAGGAAACATTAATATTTCACCTATATGTCTGTTGTTTGAGGGAAACTAATGCAAGTAACAATAAGATTTACTCACAGTTTTCAATCTTTAACAGTATTTCATGAATACTGAAATTTTAGTTGCTTATGACATAAAAATGTTTCTAAAATGTGAGCAATTCCAGAATCATTCCTGTATTAACCAATCCATATAGGACTTAGCTAGTTAGCTACGAGTGTTAATGAATCACTAAAAGTTTAATCTTCATTTGTCTGACCTGTTGAATTTAAATAATGATCCCTGGTGCACTTTATCTGGGGATGGATGAAATACATTTAAGGCAATAATCACAACTGTTATCTACTATCATTAAAGATTTACTTGCCAAGATTCTAGATGAATAATGGCTTCTCTTGAGAAATATTAATTATTGTTTTGCAAAGTATTTTCAGTTAACTCAGGAACACACATTTAGCTGAGAGGGAATATAATCAATAGTCCCCAAATTTGGGTTTAATATTGTACATATTAGGGATCATTTTTCATGTGATGTTTTAGTTCAGTGAGAAACTGGTTCTGGAAGTGGGGTTATCGCCTCTCACTTCAAATCCAAGAATGTTTTTCTCAGCTTGTACCCCTAGGTCTTCTCTAAGGAAGGTCAGGCCCCTCTAACTCTGTTACATGAAGGGACAGGAACAGCAATATTGTCCAATAGAAAAAACACTGTGCCCTTGTGAACTTCCAGATGATAAGCCATTCCCAGCAGATGTTTCTCTTATTTATTCCATGTTATAAAATTGCCTTAAGTGGAAAAAAGAAGCTGAAAATCCAGCAGAGGAAGCTTCTCCATGGAGAGAAAGCTCATTTGGAAGCTCCAGTGACTACCTAAATAGGCCTCTGGTCTGTTACTGCTGGAAGTTACAGGCACCTAAGTTCACAATATTATATTTACATTTTGCTATTTGTTGTTTTAATTGGAAGCTTCATCCCAGGGGAAACTTTGCTCTGCAAGTGACTTTCTCTATTGGGATCAGTATCTGGTGGCCTTATAGTGATTTGCCTAGTCAAAGTTTGCTAGATATTTTCAGTGCCATATTGATGATATTTTGCTATCTATGTATCTATGCATATATATATATATATGTATCTACCTAACATTTATCAATCCATCTATCTACCTGTCTATCTATCTATCTATCTATCATCTATCTATCTATCTACCTATCATCTATGTATCATCTATCATCTATTACTTGTTATTTATACTCTTACTTTGGCTTGCCATATACTTAATAATGTCATTCATTCAAAACAAATGAACAAACAAATAAAAAACTCATGACTATGGTAGATCATTCCCTGGCGTGTACAGCACAAATTTAAAGTAAATTATTAAAGTAGAGTCAAGTTAGATGAAATTTGTATATGATATATTGGTGACAATTCAGAAAATGTTTAATATTTTTAAGTAATAGAAACACTATGAAAATTTCTGGTGCTCATGGTCATCTTCTTCTCAACTGATAATTATGAATGTATGTCTGCATGTGACATATGGAAAAAATTGTGTAGTTTCAGCTACATTGCTTTGTATCTTTCTGCATATAATAAAAACCCGTATGCTTACCACTGCATGCTGTGAAATGAATGTGTTCTAAGCCTATGAGAAAATTCAGTGCTTGATTTTCACAGTTTTGTAATTGAAATATTGCAAATTTATCAAAAAATATGTGAAATAATGCCTCTCATGTGTGAATGCACAATACATTTTAAAGTTATAACATTCTGAAATATATCAAGTACCTCTGGTCTACTATTTCAGTATGTTGTATCTCGTTATTTTTAGATTTGAAAGTTGTGTGAAATTAAATTCATGAATTAAAAGATTGACAAACTTTTGCTGTTTTTACACAGTACAAGAAACACGCAAAAGCAAAGATTTAAAACTGAATGGATTTTTTTTGATGAATACTTCAAATTTGGTCATAGTACTAACATCCTGTTTATTTTTTAAAATGTATGCACATATACTACAACTTCAGTTTGAATTATCTTCTATTTAAAGCATTTTATGAAATAGGGTTTCATTTTTTATCACAAGCCTCTCAGGACTTGGGGATCCTGGGAATAGGTGCAGGAGAAATCAGGACACAGGGGATGCAGAGGATTGTATGCCAATGCATATTTATTATGAAATTAAGAAAGTTTATATAGAAAGCAGATCTGGAGTAACCAAGGAGTAACCAAGGATAAATCACCTCACAAAGTTTACAGTATCTTAGAATAGCCACCTCCTTAAGGTGTTCTGTTTGTTATTACTCTTAGCAACTATATATATTATTACTTTTAGCAACTACTAAAATATATATATGCCAAGCCTACAGTACTGAGAAACTCCTGTGCCCCAAAACTGAAACAGAATTAATTATTTATGTCTCCTAGACTACTTATCATAAGGGAAGCATAGTCTGTCATAGTCTGTCAACTCAGACTACATAAGCAAAGAACAGGGAAAGTCCCATGGTGGAAGCGTTCTTCCTCCAATTCTCAGTGTGCCAAGAGTAGCTTGTGACTCTCTGCCAAGCTTCAGGTCATGAATTCATCAGCCCTTGACAATATTCCATGGTTAATATCTTTTGATAAATTACTTTCTTTTTAAAAAATTATTTATTTACTTATACTTATTTTATATATATGAGTGTTTTCCTTGCATGTGTGTAAGTTCATCCATGTTGTGTAATGCTACAGAGGTCAGATGATGATGTTGGATCCCCTAGAATTGGAGTAAAGAGTGTTTTTTAGCAACCATGTGGGTACTGGAGACTGAGCCCAGATTCTCTGCAAGATGTGTCAGTGATCTTAACTGCTGGACCATCTCTCCAGCCCCCTCTTTATTTTTTGGAAATTTCATGTATGTATATGTACATAATACAAAATAGTACTACATTTAAAACACATTACCCTATTTTATCCCCTCCCTCTCTGATGCTCAACTTCATCCCAGCTAATCTGTTCTCAAGGATATATGCCATTTTTTCTCTTTTGACTTTTGAGGTTAATTATGGCTGCTTATGTGAGCATAAGTAAAGAGTAATTTGTTGAATAATGGGTAACTTAGCAGTAGCTACACCAAAGAAAAACGAACTCCCTCCCCTGGCAATCATTAACTGACACTGTCCACAAAAAGTTGTGGGGCCTCATGGGCACCACCCACATGAATGATGGAATGTTGAAAGACCCAAGGGTGCCTAAGCTGTTGTGTGTACGAAACTGCAATGGTCACGTCTTAGCTGATTGCAGTGTTTCATAGCACTCCTCCATATCCTCTGGCTCTTACATTTTCTCTCACCCCTCTTCTCCAGTGTTCCCTGACCTTGGAGTGGGAAATGCAGGTTTCCTATTTGTAACTGAGCATTCAGCAGTTACTTATCCTCATTATATTGACCAGGCATACATCTTCATTAGCAGTTACCCATTACAAAAAGGAATATAAAGTCTATGGACACGCACATATATATTGAGAAGACAACTTTATTGCAAGTCCATTTAGCAAAACAATAGTAGTAGGTTTCCCTCCTAGCACCTATGATTTCCCAAGCCATTGGTTTTTGTCCAGATATACAATACCAGGCATGGGTCCTCTCTATTAGATCAAGCTTCAAGTATAATATGAAAGGAGTTGCTTATCATCCAAAAATCCATGTCACTATTATATCAGCGAGCACATGCTGCCCATCACTTTGGAAATTTAGCAGGGAGGGTTTACAGTTGGGAAGTCTCTTGATGAGATTTCTAATCCCCACAGCCTGCATAGCCATTTCAAACTCTATTCTAACCAATAAGGAATAAGATTAGAATTAAGTTCCAGCTTGAATTCTCTGTGTCTTATGAGCAAAATGTGTGATATCTTCAGCAATAGTGTCTTACCATCTTGTTCTGGTGAGCAACCAAAAGCAGTGGCAGAAGCTGATTCTGTTTTCTAAGAATTCTTGCTAAGCACTTGTAACAATTACCAAAATTATTTCAATCTGCATAATGCTTTCTGAAATAGGTAGAATATTAGTGCTGTAAAATTATCTTTAGTCTAAAAGCTTTCTTAGTGTTTAAAAACAGATGAAAACTATCTCTTTTTGTGGGGACCAAAAGGCCCCACCTTGCAAAGGTCTGAGAGGAAGTTACTGGGGCATGGCTTGACTTGTTTTAAAAGTCTGAAGGATACTTCCACACTGCTAAGGACTGCATGATCAGCACACGACCATCCTTAAGATACCCCCTCGGGGGGAGGGGGCATTTCCAGAAGCCTTTATAAGCTCTGTAACACCTGCAATAAATGAGTCCCTGCTTGACTAGGCTCCCCATTGCGCCTGAGTGATCCTGGTACTGGGGGCGGCATGGGCTCGAGAACAGTGTGCTTACTCATCCCCAATCATCACTGCACAGGGGTCACTGGTTCGAACCCCCCACAACTGCCACCCAGCATGGCGCTCGAAGGAAGGTGAAAAGAAGGAAAGAAAACAAATGGATTGGAGCCAATTGAGAGTTCGGGGTAAGCAAGACCCCAAAGATGGGTAATGCAACTAATAAGCCTGAGGACTCAGTGCTTAAAGCACTAAGAGATATGCTTAAAAGTAGGGGACTGGATCTGTCAGATCTGGTAGCTCAAAAGGTTTTGGCAGAGGCCATTCATTTGGCTCCCTGGCTACTTGGGGCTAATGTTTTTATTGGGGATACATGGGAATCATGGGAAGAGTTTAAGGAGGAATACAGAAATGCAACAGAAGTGAAACCAAAATCAGCCAAAGTAACAAGCAGCACCTCGGGCATGCCCTGGCCAGCTTCAGGGCTTCCAGGACCAATGCTCAGGACCCATAGATTCCTTTTTCAGAAAGGCAAGCGGAGCAGAGCCCATGGGTTGGAGGCAAAAGCCGCCCACCCAACCCATCTTGAAACACGGACCAAGGAGTCTAATGCATTCACAAGTCAGGGGCAGCCGCTGCTGGGCACATTTAGAAATCGGAAAAAAAAAAAAAAAAAAAAAAACACCCTTGGTGGTGCACCACGACTGGCTCCAGGAAGGCTGGGAAGGCCCGGTTCGGGGAAGGTGGCTTGGGGGCAGGGCCATCCCATCTGCTCTGCCGGCAGCCTGAGATCCACCCGCCCCGAGTGTTACAGCCCTGCCGGCAACAATGCTAGCCGAATCCCGAGGCTGAGGATGCCCTTAGTAAAAGCCTATAATGTTTTCACTGATGGGAGCAGATTTGGAGCTGCAGTGGTAGTATACCCAGGGGCAGATAAGAAACCAAAAAGATATGTCCACATTTGTGATGGCTCAGCTCAATTCAAGAAACTCATGGCCATTGCTTTCTGACAGCATTCAGACTCATATGCTCCTTAAGGAGAGAGAGACCCCTTTCTTCTTACAGCATCTTAGAGGTCACCAAGGATTGCCTGGGCTTTTATCCCAAGGCAATGCAGAGGCAGCAACCCTTTCTACAGGTACCGCCTCTGCAACAGCCAGGGGTAAACCCCAGGGGACTCAAGCCCAATTCCTTGTGGCAAATGGATGTCACACACTATGCTCCTTTTGGAAAGCTTAAGTATATTTTCATGTCCATCGACACATTCTCCCATGCCTGTTGGGCTACCGCTCATACAGGAGA
>NW_008359180.1:23181-46307 GCF_000622305.1 Nannospalax galili | reverse complement strand
AACTGGGACTGCCCCAAAGAATTAAAACTGATAATGGACCATGTTTTGTGAGTAAAAATTTACAAGGTTTCTTTTCACTTTGGGGAATTCAACACAATACAGAAATTCCCTACAATCCCCAAGGTCAAGCCATTGTAGAACACAACCATCAAAACCTAAAACTTCAATTACAAAAACAAAAAGGGGGCATAAGCCCCCACCAAAAGTTGGGTATGGCCTTATTCACTATTAATGTTTTTAATTTTCAAAATTCAGTTGGAGTCCCAGTTTCAGAAGCATTGGGGACTACAGGAACAGAGACCTGAGGTATGGGTAAGATGGAAGGACCCCATTACAGGGCAATGGAGAGGCCCAGATCCATTGCTAACCATGGGTCAAGGCTTTGGTTGTGTCTACCCTACAGAAGACTCAAACCCCATATGGGTGCCTGCAAAAACCCTTAAGTGGGTAGGCCAAGATCCGACTGACTAGCATGATGGTCCATGGACAATAATTCATGAGACAAAATTCCTCTCTTTATTTATATCCATCTGACGTGAAGTACCCAGTTCCTTGGCTTCATTGCCAGTCAGCCTCTTTGCCTTTCAGACAACTGGCTAATTGGCTAAAAGGTACATGGTCTCAGAAGTATTTCAACTTGTTCTGCACCATGACTTCCTTTGTTTCTCTTGATAATGCTTATCTTTAAGTGTCTTTACCAGATAATTCGGCAACAGAGGACCCTTGGAACTGCCACGGCCCACCTCCTCGTGATTACGGACTTCCCCAGGAATATACCCCCTCTGGTTGCCCACGCTTGGCTAACCAAGTTAGGCAGAGACTAAGACTGTCACGGGCTGGCATTACCCATGCAGCTGCCCTTAATCATGACACATTTTTAGCCAAGGATGGGTAAGATGTCCCATGACAAGCACTCCTAAGACAGGACATGCACATGGCCGTGTGCATGGTCCAATGATGGGCAAGGCTTGGTCAGAGGTGACACAACCTAAGACAGGCAAAAATGCATAAAATTAGAGGAAGGAGATAGCCATCTCTCCTCAGGGAACCATCTATAAGATGGGTAACCCATGAAATAAAGTCAGTCCAGCCTTAAATAAAAATAAAAGGGGGATATGTGGGGACCTAAAGGCCCCACCTTGCAAAGGTCTGAGAGGAAGTTACTGGGGCGTGGCCTGACTTGTTTTAAAAGTCTGAAGGATACCTCCGCACTGCTGAGGAATGCATCATCAGCACGTGACCATCCTTAAGATACCCCCTCAGGGGGGAGGGGGGATTTCCAGATGCCTTTATAAGCTCTGTAACACCTGCAGTAAATGAGTCCCTGCTTGACTAGGCTCCCCGTTGCGCCTGAGTGTTCCCGGTACTGGGGGTGGCATGGGCTGGTGAATGGCGTGCTTACTCATCCCCCATCATCACTGCACAGGGGTTGTTGGTTTGAACCCCCCGCATCTTTTGATAGTAATTTAACAATGGTTCACAAATTCAAAATTGCCAGTTTATCCAAATATTCTAAATATATATTGTATTCCCACAGCTTGTTAGTCTCTCTCATAGATAGGCTGTACCTGATATCAATGCCCTAGAAATTACTATGTTTTACTATTTTTTTAATTTTTTATTTCTTTTGTTGTTTTTATTGAAACAGGTTCTCTCTGTAGGGTCAGCTGGCCTGAACCTAACTGTAGCCAAGGCTAGCCTTAATTTCACAGTATTTACCTGCCTCTACTTCCTGAGATTAAAAAGGTGTGTGTCACAGCTTTAAACACTCACTGTGTTTACACCATCTGCCCTTCCTTCACCCCCTCCAATCCTCACAGGAATCCTCCTCAATCACTCTGAAATTTGTGACCCAATTCTTTTAAATTTTTCTTGTTACCTATATATTTATATGTAAAAATAAACATATATATGCATAAATACATCCTACTGAGTCCCTTTAATGTTGCTTGTATGAACATGTATCTAGAGCTGGCCACATGATAGTGGATAATTTATCAGTGAACTCAACCCTGAAAAGTCTGATTTTCCCTCTCAGGAGCCATTAATTGATTGTAACTCTTTATCTTCAGTTGGGACCTTGTGAAATTTCCCACATCCAGGTCGGCATGTCAACTGGATTTATGCCACTCTTGACTTGATAACACTATTGAGGATATTTCTGGGTACCACTTCCTTAACATGTCTAGAAATCAGTCTAGCAGCAGGTATCCTAGGTGTCTGAATTCTACAATTTTCCTTTTGCTTTGATGTGATATTCCTGGAACCTTTGGTATAAGCGTTCATTATAAATGTACCAATTGCATCTTGGAACCCACAGTCACTTATTGTCTGCATTTTGCCCAGATCTGGAATTCTGTAATAGTCTCCATGTGTTGCAAAAACAACCATAGTGTGGTGAGGCATGAGGACTGTGTGTTCCATTGAGATATGTATTTGGAATCCTGTTAGGAATTATATTGATTTAGGAAAATAGTAGTAGTAGGTTCTCCTCTAAGGCCTATGACCTCTCCAGACAGGAATATTTGACTAGACTTATGATAGCAAGAATTCCCTCCTATTAGCAGGCTGTTTGTAACTCCCACGATAAAGGTGACACTATTGAGCCAGGTGTGGTGGTGCTTGCCTTTAATACTAGCACTTGAGAGGAAGAGGCAGGTTAACTCTGTGAAGTCTAGGCCAGCCTAGTAACAGTGAATTCCAGACCAACCACAGCTACATAGTAAGACCCTGTGTCAAAAAAACAAAAAACATAAGCAAAAGCACCACTATTGATCCAGACATGGTGGCACATGGTTTCAATCCCAGCAGCCTGGAGGCAAAGGCAGGTAGATCTCTGTGGCATCAAGCTCATAATGAGTTCCAGGCCAGCTGGGCTACAGGTAGACCCCGTCTCAAAAAGACAAAAACGGGGCATCACTGATGTACCACTGGGGATATCTTCCTGGGTGGGTCGTCATTGTGGGTCATAGGCTGTACCAATGGGTGGACTAATGATTGATTTTCTTCCATGGTGGTTTGCATAGCATTTTCTGATACTATGAAAGCTAATCTTCAGGGAGGAGCCTTTCAGGTCAGTTCAAACTTGATTCCTCCAAGTCCTATGTGTGAAGTGTGTGATATCTTCAACAATATGATGGTACCTTCAAATTATGGAGTGCTAACAAAAGCAATTCCAATGGCCTGTATTATTTTGTGAATGCCTTGGATTCTGAGGCCAACAACTGAAATGGTATTTTCCTATGTCTGGCACTGTGGTTTGTTTTAGTGGTATTTTCAGGGAGCATCATCACCTGTGTGGTGTAACCCTATTCAAATTGTGTGTGTGTGTGTGTGTGTATTTATGTTTGAGAATATTTTCAGCTACACTTGAGCATCATGCCAGCCAGGGCTACATAGCAAGACTGCTTCAAAATGAATGAATGAATGAATGAATGAATGAATGATGAATAAATAAATTAAATCAATCAATCAATCAAAACAAACATACAAACAAGCAAGCAAAAAAAAAAAAAAAGATAAAAACAAAATTTGAACCGGGCATAGTGGTGCATGCCTTTAATCCCAGCACTTGGGAGGCACAGGCAGACAGATCTTTGTGAGTTTGAGGCCAGTCTGTTCTACATAGTGAGTTCCAGGACAGCCGGGCTACAGAGAGACCCTGTCTCAAAAAGACAAAGAAAAAATTTGATGCACATACAACAGCCATAAATATGTCTCTTTTTTCTCCACTGACGTATACTCCAGACATCATCTCAAAGTCTTAAACACATTATTAATATATTTCTTATTTACAGTATGATTAACAACTGAGAAAGAGAAAAAAATACAACTAATAAGAAAAATAAAACAACTTTGGCAATGTCAGTGTTTCTTTGCCTGTTTTGCTTCGTTTACATTGTTTTGGGGGGAGAGTCTCCTGTAGTTATGGTGATCTCTAGTTATGTTGGCAAGATGACTCCTGATCTCCCTGACTCCTCCCAAGTACTGAAATTACAGGTCTGCGTCATCATTCACAGATGCTTAAGCTAAGTCTTATATTTCCTACTTAAATTTTTGGTGTTTCCAACTGTTTTTTCTCCGTTCTATGAACTAACATTAACTGAATATGTAGAATTTGGATCCCACTCTAACATACCTTGGTCCAAGAAACTATCATTTGAACTTTAAAATAATTGCTGTAACATCTAGATTTTATTTTTTTCCTATTCTTTTACTGAAACATTTTGAAATTGGAGAGGCAAAAACAGATATAGAGTATTACAGCATAGTCTAAACACTACATTTTAATGAGTGATACTGTTATACTTTATTTTTAGGGTTCCATATGTGATTAGGGTATTTATATCATTTCCACACTTCCCTTCTTCTCTTCAATTTTTCCTATGCGCTCCCCAATTTATACACAAACACATACACATACACATACACACACACACACACACAGTCAATTTCGTGTTGCTCATATGTGCATATGTTTAGGACTCATCACGTGGAATTGCATAATCTAACTAGGAGCTTGTCCCTGGAGAAAACTGTTTCTTCCTCTCTCAGCAGCCATGATTGCCTGTAGTTTATCCTTTAGGTGTGGGACCTTTTGAAATTTCCATTACCCACATTAGCACGTCAATTGAGGTTTTCATTACACATGTCTTCGATAGACAGCCATACTATTGAGATTTCAGGGGTGCAGCTTCCCTGTCATGTCTTGAAGTGACCATCTGGCAATAGGTGTACTGATCCTCTGGCTCTTACAGTCTTTTTCCATATCTTCTGGGACGGTCTTTTTGTATTAAATGTAGAGATTGTATTGTACATATATAACTTAAGACTGAGAACTTCACAGCCAGCCATTCTTGGCATTTGGCCAGATGTGGATCTCTGCAAAAGTCTCCATCTGTTGCAAGCAGAAGCTTGTTTGGTGAGGGCTACATTTATCTGTGGGTATAAGAATAACTATTTAGAATACAGTATTTGGATGTCCTCTAGGATCTATCCAGACATGAGTATTTGGCTAGGTTTATGGTAGCAGACAGGGATTCCCTCCCACAGAGCAGACCTTTAATCCAACTAAATATCTCTGGGTTACCTTCAAGATAAAAGTGCCACTATTGCACAATTGCGGATATCTTGTGCCAGTCATTGTGGTTTGTTGGCTTTACAGCTGTGTAAGACTATGAACACCTTCCCTCCCTTCACAGCTTACATAGCACTTCTGATACTATAGGAGCTAGTCCAACAGGAGAAAGCTCAGAGGTCAGTTCCAGCTCAGTTCCCCAACGCCTGTGTCCCATGTGTATTGTGTCTTTAGGAACAGGGTCACACCCTCAAGTTCTGGTGGCAACCAAGGACAATAGCAATTGTCTATATGGTTTTGCAAGTCTCTTTGACTCCCCTTACTATGACATCAAGGGAGGTTTTGATATTTGGCACTGGGATTGTTGTTAGATAGTCCATGGCTCTTGGAGGAACATTATTATCCCATGTGGTATAACTCATTTAGAATACCTATCTCCATATCTGTTGATTATCTATCATCTATCTATTATCTATCTCTATTATCTATGTGCAAGCATATATGGGTGTATGTATAATATGTATATAGATAAGAATGTGTGTATGTATGCACACAAGAATGTTTGAAAAAGCCATAGGAAAATATAATATTTTATAAGCTTGTTTATGAATGATGCTTTCAATAACATACCAAATATTTTCTTCACAAATCTTACAAGTGTTTTCTCACAGGTAAATTCCAAAACGTTACAATTTCCTACCACTACAATATGATAATGTCTTCACTCCTAGCAGCATCATGTCATCAATTCCACTACTCATTCTCACTTGGTTTGGATGGCATAACTGTCAACACTTCCCTGTAAATTTTAATGTAGATATTGACTGAATGTTTTCATTTGATTTCCTTCCTAAAACTCGTTTCATGAAAAAAATTATGTTTCTTAACTGTTTAACAAACAACAGGATTATCCCTCATTAGCGTATATGAAGCTGTATTTGTCTCCATCCCTCTCATTTATTTACATTCACAGCAGTTATCTGCTATTTTATGTCACAAAGTTGCTTTTGTTTTGTGTGATTTTAAGCATGATTAAACAAATATATGATCACAAGCCTTATACTTGTAGCACAGTGCAGTGTCTCAATAAAATCTCTAGTAAACATGTTTTATTTATGATGACTCTGGTCAACACAAAAGATAAATAATTTTTCATGATTATTCTAATAATTATATAATAGGCCTCCTTTTATACTCCAAACATATTGATTGTAGTATTTCTCATTGTTCCAATACATGGCTTTTTTCTGTTGTATTATCAGACAATCTACAAATTGGGTTCCTAATTGAATTGAACAAAACACAAATGAAAAGCATAAAATTAAAAAATTGAGTCTTTGAGAAACAGGTTATTGTTGATTGTTCTATGGTGCTGCTGAAAGAATATGGTATGATTTGGCAGCAGAATATTAGGTGGCTGTAATATAAATACACCAATATTGTCTTATATACAGAAAAATAACTTAGTAAAGGAAAAGACACCATATCATAAGATGACATGATGCAGAAGAGGGAAATTATGAAATTATGTAAGGATAAATATTTTTGGAGTATATCCAGCATATCTAGAGACTGGTTCAATAAAAATGAAAATGTCTCTGGATATAGCCCATAGATCATGAGTGTTTTATCCATCTTTCTCCTGAATGACCAAAGTGTAAATGACTAATATTCACAGAATGATGTTACCCCTCTGCTGCTGTCGTCTGCATGATTAAAGGGAGTCAATCTCATACCCTGCCCAGACCTCAGTCTGACTGAAAAGGAACATTGCTACACTGGAATAATGCCTCCAGTCTTTGTTCTGGTAGATTGTTTTCATGAAATATTCAAAGTCCTAAATATATATACATATATATATATGTATATGAATATCTACATTACTTCTTATTATGTGTGTTTAAACACTAGGACCTTTTAATTTTTCTATCAAATATATTAGCAAATGTTGTAGACTGTCTTCCAATGTCTGCTCATGTTTGTGAGGACCAGAGTGACCGTCATTATTTCAATCCTTGTATAAGCAGTGCTTGTTTTCTGTTATCAACAGTGACCTATTTAAAAATTCAAGTTTTCTGGACCTGGTGATGCACACCTTTAATCTCAACACTCAGGAGGTGGGTAGACCCTTATGAATTTTAGACCAGCCTGCTTTATATAGCTAGATTAAATGAGGCAAGACTGCATAGTGAGATCCAGTCTCAAAACAACATCAACAAAAAATCAAGTCCAATACATAATATTATACCTAAAATGTCACCATCTAATAGGATTCCTAAAGTAATATAGACACGGTTAACTTGCTACTATTGTGCATTGTTTTCCATAAACTGTACTTTTCTTAATATAATAACATTAAAAATATTCATAGTTTTGCTTTACCTATGTGCTGGATACCTTTAGTGTCAACTTGACACACCTGGGTTGAGGGAGCCTCAATTGGGGAATTTCCTTCATTGGGCTGGACTGTGGCCAGGTCCATGGGGCACCTTCTTGATTGTTGAGTGATGTGGGAGGGCCCAGCCCACTGTGGGTGGTGCCACCCCTGGGCAGGTGGGCCTGTGTTGCATAAGAAAGCAGGCTGAGCAGGGGCCAGGAGAGCAAGCCAGTAAACAGCTTTCCTCCATGGCCTGTGCTCCAGCTCCTGCCTCCCGATTCCTGCCCTGAGTTCCTACCTTGGGACCCCTGATGAACTGTAACCTGGGAGATGTAAGCAAATAAACCTTTCCCCCCCCCAAGTTGGTATTGGTCAGAGTGTTTGTCACAGCAATGAAGAAACAGACTAGGACAACCTGTTTATTTTCCTCTATTTGAGATTTAACATAAGACCATACACATGTTAGGCAAGAACTCTGTCTTTGAGCTCTCTCTCTTTCTTCTAGTTCCTTTCATTTCTATTTTGAGACAACGTTTGTAGGGGCCTGAGGCAGGAGGCAAGAGGCGAGAAAGCACAATGTTCAGAGGAAGCAGCTGGGGTGCAGCCAGACTAGCTCCAGAAGACTGTTGGTGGGTCCCCACCTTCTCCTGTATCTCATCTCTGACATCTGGACCTGTTATGAGAAAGAGAAACCATACCCTGCCCGGGGTAGGAGGTTCCCGCTCTTGCTCCCACCATGTGGGCAGAGGGAGATAGGAAATGGAAACTTTACTGATCAAGGAAACAGAAACCTAAAATGCTAATTAAGCTTTATGGATGAAACCAATCATGTCTTGGGGGAGGACAGGGGTGGGACACCTAATGCTGACAAATGTATCCTGCTTGACAAGACTCCCTGCCTCCTTGGTGGTTCCTCAGGAACAGAGGGCTGGGACAGCAGCGCACTCCCCCTCCTTGGCCCCCATCATGCTGAATGCCGGGAAGGATCCCTGCAACTGGTGGCCCGTGTGAGGACCAGAAGAGATCTCGGCTGAGGCCAATAGGCCTTTCTGGGTGAGTGAGGCCCTTAGTATGGGTAATGCAACTTCTAAGAAGCATGAACCAGCCCCGAAGGCATTGCATTATGTGCTTAAGAGCCAAGGGCTAGATGTTTCAGACTCTGTAGCTAAACAGGTCTAGGAGACTGTGACTCTTTTGGCCCCTTGGGTCCCTGCAGCTAACTTGTTCTTGGCAGGGACCTGGGAAAGGGTGGAGGACTTGACTAGGAAAAGAGAACTGCATTTTGGAATTAAACCCCGTTTGGGATTCTATCACACTATATCGGCCCTTAAGGGATGCTTCGGGGGATCCATCCCCACTCAGAAGGTGAGGACAGGAGATGGAGGTGCCCTCCCTCCACATGAGGAAGAGAAAGACTGGGCTTGGTTTGACAAGGAGAGGAGACAGTTTGGGTCACAACAAAATCAAGTGGAGGCTGTGGTAGCCGACCTTCAGACCAAGCTGTCTCTAGAGGCAGAGGAGGGCAAACAGGGGAGGCAGGCCCCTCAAAGGGAGGCCAGAGGTGCAGGAGGCCTCGAGCAGGTGTCTCGTTGCTGGCTGGATGATCATGAAACCCTCCAACGGGGCCCAGCCAGCCTCCAGGCAGGGAACCATGCCACCTATACAGAGCTCTCTCCAACGCCTTCGGCCCCACAATTGCCAAGGTATGCGGAGGTATTTTTGTCCGAGGCCCCGCAGCCCTCCTGATCTCTGTGCCAAGCCTTCCCTGTTAACTTGGTCCCAGGACCAGGAAGACCCTGGGATTGGTACCCCTGGGAGGCCAAGGATCTCAAGGAATTGAGGGCAGCTGTGGCACAGGATGGCCCTAATTCACCCTGGGTCAATAATCTATTGGAGGGCTTGGCTCACCAGCCCTGCATGCCCAGAGACTGGTATGACCTGACCAGAGCAGTTCTTTCAGGACCACTTTTTGTTAAATGGCAGGCACTATTTAAAGAAGAGTGTCAGGTTACAGCAGAGCAAAACCAAACAGCCAATCCCCCGATCCCTTTTACATATGGGCAGCTGTCCAGCACCTCTGATGGCCATTCTACTGGGGAGCAACAAGTGGCCTTCCCTCCCTTGTACAGAGAGAAAGTAAAGGCCACAGACTTGTTAGCATGGAGAAAGTTTAATGAGGGCCCGACAGAGGACCTTATAATAGGATTGAGACAAAAGCCCTCTGAGCCGCTTCCTAAATTCATAGATAGGGTGCAGAACAGCTTGATATGAAAATTGCCTTCCGGGCCTTTGAGGGACGAATTTATAAGAGTTATGGTGTGGGACGGCATGAATCAGGATCACCAGGCAGCTTGCTCCGGGCTTAGAAATAACTCCATGAGTCAGTGGATTGTGGCCTCCCAGGATGTAGGAACCCGATCTCATAAGATTCACACACTGACTAACACACTACAGGCGCAAACTACTTCATTGGTGGAAGCCATGATGCAGGCCCTTGCAACCACCCAGATGACACGGCAGAGAAAAGGGGGAGGGGGGAAATGTTTTATCTGTGGGAAGAGAGGGCACTTTAAGCAAGACTGCCCTGAAGAAAAGGGACAAACCCTAAAACAGGGGGACCAGATAGATGTCGGACCAAAAAAACCCTGTCCTAGTTGCAGAAAGAAATATCATTGGAGAAAGGACTGCAGATCTAAGTTTGATATAGCTGGAAAGCCTTTAAACTAGTTCCCGGGTGGCCTCTAGCCCCATTATCAAAAGAAAGACCTGAGACGAGAATAACTTGGACCAATTGGATGGTTCCCATCTACAAAGGCCTCAGGCCAAAGATAAACATCTTCATAGGGGAAAAAAGATTTCACTGTCTCATCGATACTGGGGCAGATCATACCATACTTAGAAAGGAAAAAATACCTAGTACATGGCCTCTAAAACCTGGCCCACAAATTTTGGGCATGGGCAGGCTTGCTAGAGCCGAGGAGGTGCAAGGGCTGCTAGAGTGGAGGGACACAGATGGATCTAGAGGTAAGATCCAGCCCCTAGTGGCACCCAGGTTGCAGTCCAATTTGCTTGGCCAGGACCTCCTAGGCCAAATGGATGCTATGTTTACCACAGATAGTAAGGCATTTTATGAAAACCTCTTAGTACAGGAAGAGTTCAATAGACTCCCAAAAGGATTAGAGGAGACTAAAGAGCAAGAGTTCTCAAGCTTTCATAATTATCGGGGAGAGTCAATAAGATCCCCCGGTTTCACCCCCAATTCTAAGGGCCACTGCCCCTCAGGTTCTGGCTATCCAATGGTCCCCAGGAGCACCGGTATGGGTGGAGCAGTGGCCACTATCTGAAACAAAGTTACAGGCCTTGAAAAAAATTGTGTAGAAACAATTACAACTGGGCCACATCCGGCCTTCTGTAAGTCCATGGAACACACCCATTTTTGTTATTAAGAAGGCCTCTGACAAATAAAAAATGCTACAAGATTTTTGAAAAATTGATGCTAAAATGACCCTAGTGGGTACACCCCTAAGGAGGTTGCCTTGGATCCCTGCTATTTCCTCAGATTTGTTTCTTATAGTTATAGACATCAAAGATTGTTTTTTCTCTATCCCTTTATAACCCCAGGATTGTGAAAAGTTTGCTTTCTCTATACCTTCCACTAACTTTAAAATGCCTGATAAAAGGTATGAATGGACTGTTTTACCCCAAGGTATGGCCAATAGTCCAGCATTCTGCCATAGCTATATAAAGACCCTTTTGGAGCCTGCCCTCTTGCTCCCTCACACCATTGTGTATATTTACATGGATGATATCATCCTGGGAGCCCAGAACCCCCAACAATTAAGACAATTATATGGGGTTACCGAAAAATGTCTACAGACAGGTGGGCTCCATGTATCCGCTGATAAAATACAAACTGTTGCTCCCTTTAAAATCCTGGGAACCATACTTTCTTTGGATGCAGTAAGTCCTTTAAAACAACAATTGGCTGTCAAGCCCACTGTTACCCTGGCAGAGCTGCAAAAATTATTTTAAAAAAAGTTAATTGGCTGAGAGTCTGGATACCTGTTTCCACTGAGACCTTAACACCACTGTTTCAATTGATAGTAAAAAAACAGCCTTCAAAACTAATTCACTTGGCTCCTCAACACCTGCATATCTTACATAAAGTCCAGGATGCCCTGGACCAGGCCCAACTTGCCCGGTACACACCTAGTAAAGATCTTGAGTTGTGGGTACTCCCTGGCGAGACTTTGATGACGTCTGTCCTTATGCAGGATGGGAAGCCCCTTCAATGAGTACATGTCTCTCTAGGAGGCATGCCACGGGTTTATACACCCATGGATCAATTAGCTGACTTGATTGAAAGGGGCGTGACTTGGCCCTAAGACATTATGGCATAGACCCTCTTAAAATTGTTATCCCTTATCAGCTTAAAGATTTTAAATGGCTTTACAAAAATAACAATCTAGTGGCCATAGCCTTGAAAGAGTTCCTGGGAAATTTGGACTGTCATTATGGCCCTCATAAATGGGTAACCTCCTTTCGCACCCTTTCCTGGGACACCCCCTGGCTCTTCATTAAGGAGCCATTACTAAAAGCCCATAATGTTTTCACTGAAGGGGGTAGATTTGGAGCCACAGTAATAATATATCCAGGGACAAATGAAAAATCAAAAACATACGTCCACACTTGTGATGGGTCAGCCCAGTTTGAGGAGCTTATAGCTGTTGCTCTGGCCTTAACAAAGATAAATAAACCCATAAATTTATTTTCTGACAGCCTGTATGTAGTCATCCTTCTTCCAGGACTATTAGGTTCTCACATCCGATTAGATGATACCCTATCACCCCCTTGATGATTCAGACTCGCACGCTGCAGACAACACCTTAGGAGACACCAAGAATTGCCTGGGCTCCTATCCCAGGGCAATGCTGAGGCAGGCAAAATGGAGTCCACCCAAATTATGACAGTGACCTTAAGTCAGTCTCAAGGGTTACATGACCTCACACACATAAATTGGTGGGGGCTCCATGAAAAATACCCTCAGATTCCCATTAAGGATCTAAAAAAAATCGTACAAACCTATAAATCCTGTCAGCCCTTTCTACAGGTGCCGCCTCTACAACAGCCAGGTGTAAACCCCAGGGGATTCAAACCTAATTCCTTATGGCAAACAGATGTCACGCATTATGCTCCTTTTGAAAAACTTAAATATGTTTTTGTATCTATTGATACATTTTCACATGTCTGCTGGGCCACTGCCCATGCAGGGAAAAAGTCTAAACATACTCAGTCTCACTTTCTCCAATGTTTTGCTACATTGGGACTTCCCCAAAAAATCAAAACTAATAATGGCCCATGTTTTGTGAGTAAGAGTTTACAGGAGTTTTTTCTGCTTTAAAACATCCAACATAATACAGGGATTCCTTACAATCCCCAAGGCCAAGCCATTATAAAACACAACCACCAAAACCTTAAAATCTAATTACAAAAACAAAAAAAGTAAGCCCCCATCAGCAGTTGGGGCTGGCACTTTTCACGATTAATATTTTAAATTTCACCAAAGACCAACCCCTCCCAAGATTTCAACAACACTGGGGACAGTTGGACCCAAGACCCCAGGTTAAAGTCAGGTGGAAGGACACATTAACGGACAATGGCAGGGACTTGACCTGCTCCTTACTATGGGCAGAGGATTTGGATGCGTCTTTCCCATGAATGAGCCTCAGCCCATCTGGGTGCCTGCAAAAAATCTAAAAATGTAGGGATAACCCTAGCCTAAGGGTATCAAACCTTTGAGGAGATTTCTTATGTCTTACAGAATGGAATTTTTGGATGGAAAGCTTTCATTGCTGTGCTTGTCACTGCTGCCCTGGCCATCATCATCTTCCTTATCACCATCGTTGTTCAAGATCTGATAGCTGAACTACAGAAGGGACCATAGATGGCTGACAAGAGGGTGACAACCACGGTGCCCCTTCTTCTGCTGGCTATCGGCTAAATAAAGGCCAAGGACCTTTGGGCCCTGGTCCCTTCCCTGCCTATACTTTTACCCTTATCCCTTTCTTCCCCTACCTACCCTACCTTATATTCGACTAATTATACACTTGGCCTTCCCACCATGGACCCTGTTCCTTCTTGGGAACGAATCAATGGCTCATGGCCCCTAAAAGACTCACTGTGCTTCACCACTAATAATGCTTCCTCCTGTGTCAGGCAGTTTAACTTAACTGTTATGGATTATGATGGTGATGCCTCCTCAGGTAACTTCCTTGGACTAAGAGGCCTTTCGCCCCTCTTCAACCTGTCTGATAAGGCTGCAGTCTTGGCCATATTGGGCCCCCAGGGGAGTGGCACAGCTGGCTCCCCTCCTTCTCCGTTGTGTCCTACTGTCCTGTGACTAATGATCCCCAATTTCCCATGCACACGCTCCCTTGTACCCTTCCTCCTCACTCCCTATGCCTTGGCTAAGGTGCCACCCCAAACAAGCTGCCGCTCCCTTCTGCCACTTCAGCTGTTCCCCCCACCCCCACCCCCGATCACCCTCTGGTGTCCTGGAGGCTGCTGGCCACAACCAACCCCTGTGGCATGAGGATCTCTCCCACTTGCCATGAATCATTCCTTGGTAATTGGGACTTCTGTGGCCCGTTCACTTGCCTGGACATAAGGCCATTGCTAGCCCAATAGGGCCTTAAGCTCACTAATGGCACTTATGTCAATGGGTGCAACCTAAGCCTCTTCAATACAACTATTTCTAAATCCACGCTCTGGCCTCCCACACCCATATGCGTGCGGCCTCCATTTTCCTTGTTATTGGCCAATGTTACTACCAACCCACGGGATCAACTCAACTGCTCTGATGTCAGCACCACCTGTGTCCTGGCAGCTACCTGGAACTATCCAGCACACATAGTCCTCTTCATGCGTGAGCCCAGAGCCCTTTGGGTCCCAGTCACTAATGCCACGCATTTCCATGCTGTGACTTATAGAGTGGACAACCATGATGCAAGCCCCTCGGGTAAAGCAGGACTTTGGGATCATGGCTGCAATCATCTCTACTATCATCCTTGCATCAGGGGTCCACCATGGTGGCGGTAGCCATAACACAATCACCCACTACTGTGGAGATACTCAATGACCTAGTGTCCAAGACTTCCTCTGCCTTCACACTCAGTCCCTTATCAATCAGCATCTCCATCAGGCGGTTATGGTTCTTCAACAGCAAATTGACCTCCTAAGTGAAGAGGTGGTGCTTACCAAGGCTATAGCTCTGCTAGCCTGTGACCCCCAATATAAGTCACTCTGCCTTACCCCCTATAGGGTCCACAATCTCTCTGAATCACGCCTACAGCTCTCTAAGTATATTTATGGTCACTGGAATCAACAGCTTCTTAATTACTCCACATTCCTGACCAATCAAATTATTACCTTAAATTACACTCGAGCCCTGGTGCTTTCGATGGACTCCTCCTTCTTCAGCAAGGTATGGGAGCACATTAAGGGATTCCTGGACACAACTTGGTTACTTGCTTATGGAAGCGTATTTCTAATGCTTGTGCTAGCTTTTGTTCTCCTCAGATGTCTCTGCTCAGTCATCAAAAAACAACGACAGATGAAGAAAGTCTTTGTCCAGCTGCCCTGGCCACTCAGTCACCCTCAGGCCCTTCCCCTGGACAAGTCCAGGTCTGGATGTTGAAATTGGCCCTAGAGCCCGGGCTGTTTTGCCCTCTTAAAGGGATAGACCCCTATTGATCATATGTGACTATTCCCAATGACGGGTAACACCCTCTCAGGCTGATGACCTAAGACAGGGACCATGAGGGCAATCATGGATACCCGAGGATGGGCAACTTCAGACCCTGAGGGGAGGTGACCTAAGACAGGAGAGTCACAATAAAAGGAGATAGGGGGCGGTAACCCCCATCCCCGGGGCTATCTCTAAGGAGCCACGAGCTAAGAAAAAGAAAATGAAACAGGGGGAGATGTAGAAATAAATAAATAAATAAATAAATAAATAAATAAATAAATAAATAAAACAGGGGGAGATGTAGGGGCCTGAGGCAGGAGGCAGGAGGTGAGAAAGCACAACATTCAGAGGAAGCAGCTGGGGTGCAGCCAGACTAGCTCCAGAAGACTGTTGGTGGGTCCCCACCTTCTCCTGTATCTCATCTCCGACACCTGGACCTGCTATGAGAAAGAGAAACCACACCCTGTTGGGGGTAGGAGGTTCCCGCTCTTGCTCCCACCATGTGGGCAGAGGGAAATAGGAAATGGAAACTTAACTGATGGAGGAAACAGAAATCTAAAATGCTAAATTAGGCTTTATGGCTGAAACCAATCATGTCTTGGGGGAGGACAGGGGCGGAACACCTAATGCTGACAAATGTATATAAACACCTGCCTGCTGCTTAATAAACGAGCTCCTGCTTGACAAGACTCCCTGCCTCCTTGGTGGTTCCTCTGGAACAGAGGTTTGGGATGGCAGCGCACTCCCCCTCCTCGGCCCCCATCGTGCTGCGGGCAGGGAAGGGTCCTCGCAAACGTTTTCTTAATTATCTAAGCTGGCCTTGGGTGTATGATCTTCAGATTCAACTTTATAGTCAGTTGAATTATAGGCCTTCACCAACAGACATAACACTCATTTGTTTTTAAAGTAAAAGGTGCTAGAAAGAAGTTATCAACCATCTTCTACAGCTGAAGACAATGTATACTACAACACTGACCTGCCAGGTGAGATATAATCAGAGGTGCAACAGTGGCATGACTGTTATAAACAGCCCCTCTCTGATTTGATTTGTGTGTTGCTCCACTGAACAGAAATCATGACTGGTTCTATAAATTTTATAATCTACTCATGCCTGGAAGAGTCATAGGCCCTAGAGATAATCTACTACTGCTGTTTTGTCAATTCAACATTTGTCTAACTGCCTTCTGAATACTTAGGCTTATATCCATGCAATAGTGCTACTGTCAGCCTTGATCAGAGAAGCTTGGTCTTACAGTGGCAGTGGTTAATGCAGAGAATCATAACTGATCATAGTCCTGAGAATAAATGAATGTTACTGTTCAACCCTATATGGAAGATCTATATCAGCTACTCAAAGACTCAGGGAAATAACCTGCCAGAGGTTGTAGAAGGAATGGAAGAGTCAAAGTATGGGGACAAGTATGGTGAACTGAGGCCTTCTGGAAATGAAGACCTTGAACTCACAGAAGCTCTGGTTACCTGTACAAAACTTGAATAGATTGACCTTATTAATAGTCTCTCCTGGATTGGGAAGGAGCTCCTGAAGCCTGACCTCATTTCGCCCAGCTACGAGAGGTTAATAATTAATAGAGGAAAAGGTGTCATATTCCTCAGTGATAGAGTCACTGTGATGTTGCCCTTGCTCAAGCAAATAACACCCATCCTTACTCATGCAAGTAACACTGTTAAAATCCATAAGTCAAAACAAAAACTGCATCATTACTGATAAATTTTATTATTTATATGCAGATAGAGAGAGCTCATAGACAGAAAGATAATATGTAGTTTGAATAGCAAAAGAACACTAAGAATCATAATGTTGCAGCCCAGACCTGCTCTAGAAGAGAGGCTATCATTTTTCCAGGAGTTAAGCACTCTTAAAGAGAGGCCTCCTGCTCTACTGAACAAGGGAATGAGTATCCTTAGATAAGATCCCACCCAGCTAATCTTTTAAAGTGTGAAAGAATAGTGTCTAAGGGCTTTTCTGTTATTAAAAAAAAAGGTGCTGATAGGGCTGGATAGTTGGCTCAGTGGTTACAAACACTGGCTGCTTTTGCAGAGGACCCAGGTTCGATTCCCAGCACCTATGTGGTAGATAATAACCATCCTAACTCCAGTTCCAGGGGATCCAACACCCTCTTCTGACCTCCAAGGGCATTGCATGACACAGGTGCACTTACACACATGCAGGCAATAAACTCGTACACATAAAATAAAAATAATAAATAAAAAATATTTTTAAAAGCTGCTGATAATAGTAGCAGGCAGCTCTAATCAAGGAGAAAATGAGGATTCCTTAACTGTGAAGGAAGGAAGGAAGGGAGGGAGGGAGGGAGGGAGGGAGGAAGGAAGGAGAGTTATATAAGGGTAGAGAGAGGTGAAATAAGTAATTCTGATGTAGTATAAAAAACCAGAGGGAAATGTATTCATTCAAAAGTCTACTAAAATACACACACACACACACACACACATACACACACACACACACTGTGTGTGTGTGTGTGTATGTGTGTGTGTTTCTATAGCTGAAGGCTATATAAGAAGAAACACAGAGCCAGAGAGGAGACATATCCCTTCAAGTTGCTGATCATGGTCAAAGAAACTCCCAAAGTAACAGAAGCTATTGCCTCAGTCCTTGATTGTTTCCCAAAACTTGAAGGTAAGACCCTATTGCTGAAGATAGAACATACTTCAGTTACAAGACTTGGAACAATTGAGCTGGAACTGACCCAAAATTCTCCTCCCTAAGCACCAGCTCTCATAGTATCAGAGGATACTATGCAAGCTGCCAAGGTAAACCACTAAATGCTCCAACCAAGCTGTAAAGGCTAATAACCACAAAAATGACCAGCACAACAAAGTTTATTGATCAGTAGTGACACTTTTATTTTGGGAGTAGTCAACACCTATCTAATTGGAATTAAAACCAACTCAATATGAGGGAACTCCTGTGTAGTACTAGAAACATAGTCAAATAGACATGGTTGGAGAGGTCATAGATTCTAGAGAAAACCCTGCCTCTGTCACATTCCTAGATAAATGTAATTCTCACTGTATGCTAAATCTGTATCCTTACATTTACAAACAAATATACCTCTCATTACTCATCAAAAAATCTTTTTATAACAGATGGAGATTAATACAGAGTTCCATAAATAAAGAAAGAGAATAAGTGTCTATGAGGTGCTCAACGCTAAGTATAATATCTACAATGCACCCTCCACATTTTGGTTCAGGACACATAGTGGAACAGAGGCCAGAGAGAATATTAATTCATCTCTCAGCTGTCACCAGTGAAGCTTCTTCATGTAACACATGTTGATTAATGCAGAAAGCCACATCTGGCAAAAATGTGCAGAAGAAGAGGCTGCAGAGTGTGTTTCTGGATAGGACTCTGATATTAAACTTCTGTCACCCATGGCTTAGGGACCATTTCAGAAAAGGGGAGCAAAGACTGTACAGGCCAGGTGGTGGATGACCACAAGGAAACAGTTTTCCAAGCGGATGTGAACCTGCACATATGAACTTACAGCAATGGTGACAGCTTGCAGATCCATGCAAACTCAAACCAGACAAAAACCTAGCATAGAAGCAGGAAAATGGGTAAGAAGACTCAACATTAGCCGAGGAACTACTGACAACTAACCACTGGTATGTGAGGGAAAGTTGATATTCTTTAGAAGAGATTAGGCTGACCAGAATCTATTCAATGACTCACACCAATAGACATTTTGGGACACAAACTTTACTTGATAGTCCTTAACCTATATGACAGAATGCATGAAAACTAGCCAGTGGCGGGAGGAGACCTATAGGGTGTACAGGTACAGGAAGTGGTCTAAATATGGTCAAGATTTATTGTATGAAATGCACAAAAATTCAATACTCTTTTTTTAAAGCTGCTGGTAAAATGGGTGCAGGGGGGCAAGTACCATTCCAAGCTGGCAGCCTAACTTGATAGTGTTGTAGTGGCACTGGGTTTAGAAACGTGAAAGTTACAAATGTGAAGTTGTTGTTGATTCCTTTTCCACTGTTTTAGAGAGTCTCTTAGCACAGGCAGCATACGGCAGGCAAGTCCCTTGGGAAAAAATGTTATGATTGACCAAAAGGCCCTGGGTCGCCATAGTGCAAAGATGAAGCCTAAGTTGGAGTAGGGACTCTCGGGATGTTGGAGATCCCAGAGCTGTGAAACATCTGCAGAAGTGTCCTGTATACAGTAGGTGATACCAGCCCAAGGGGAATGCATACTCTATGCCATGCTATGTTGGAATTATGTCATTTGCTTTTGGAATTTATATAGTATTATAAAGAGAGTCTCAAAAGAGACTGGAATTTTGCACAGTGTGGAGATTATTGAAGACTATGGAGACTTTAAAAGTTGGGCTCAACGCATTTTACTTTACGATATGGTCCTAAGTCCATGGGGGCAGAGAATGGAATGTGATGGCTTAATTGAGAAATAGCCCTCATAGGCTCCAAGTGTTTGAAAATTGCCTCAAGTTCATGGCTGTATTAATTACTTTTTTATTCCTGTGGTAAAATACAATGACCAGGGCAACTTAGTCCATGATGAGTTTATTTGGCATATAGTTCCATAGAGATAAGAATTCATCAACGTGAAGGAGGCATGGTGGCAGAGGCAGCCTGGGCAGAAAGCTCATCCCTCACATCTTCAAGCAAGAACAGGAAGCAGAGAGTAAGAGAGAAACTGGAAGTGGGACAAGGCTATGACCTCTCAATACTGACCCCAGTGACATATTTCCTCCAGCAAGACCATACCACCTAGGGATTTCATGACTTCTCATAGCAGCATCACCAACTCAGGACACCTATTCAAATACATCGAGCATTTGAGGGGTATTTAATACTCAAACCACGACAGTGCCAGTGCTCACATTGGTTTAGGGATTTCAGCCTTGTTAGAAGAAGCACATCTCTGTGGGCAGGCTTTGAGAATTTATAGACGTGGCCCACCTCCTGTGCATCTCACTGTTTCCTGTGCATGCTGGAGTTTGTTACTCCTAAGCTTTCTCCTCTGGTCATGGCTAATGTCATGTTTCTCTGCCATGGTGTGCATGATGGATTATTTTTTCAAAAATTTGTTATTTACTTTCTGTGATTTTCATACAATATTATTTGATGATATTTAGATCCTGTCACCCACCCTCCCCTCCCCTCACTGCCCTCCCATGCCCCAGCAAATTCAGTGTACTCCACTATATATACACTATGGCCTATAGAGTCTGATTTCTGTTCACATGTCTCTCAGCACTGGTCCATCCAATGGAGCCTAGTCAACATAGCAAGAGTTCTATCCCTGTAAGAGACAGTTTCTCCCTTTCTCCAGTAGCCATCAGTTGTCAAAAGTTCCTTGGGGTAGGTTGGAATTTCTTGCTCCTCCAAGTCTATGCTGAGATTTTTGTCTGGCTCGAATTTGCATAGGATTTGTGCATGTGGTCACCATTGCTGTGAGTTCATATGTGTAATTTATCTGCTGTCTGGAAAACTGTTTCCTTGTGAACATGAACTACTTTTGGCTCTTAAAATTTTCTGCCCCATCTTCTGCAATGATTCCAGAGCCTTGGGAAGCAGAATTTTGAAAGAGATGTCCAGGAATGAGCACTCTCTAGTCTCATACTCTCTATGTATTGGCCAGTTGTCAGATTCTGTGTTCATCGCCATCTGCTGCATAAGGAAATCTCTGTGGTAAAAACTGAAAGATGCATTCACCTTTTGTGTAGAGGTTCCATTGAAAATGTGTTATGTAAGGCTAAGCATCTCAGAGACAATTATTCTCTGAGTTTCACCAGTTGTATAACTCTGTATCAGTCTCCATTTGTTGAAAAAGTTTCTTTGATGCATAGTGAAAGGCACACTTGTCTGTAAATATTAGAATGCATATTTAGAATACACCAAAAAAATACGTTTGTCTATGGATGTTGCAACTGTAGGTTATTCTTTAGGATTTATGACCTCTCCAGCCATGTGTATTCAGCTGTGTTTATAGTATCACATATAAGTTCCTTCCCAATTGAGTGGGCCTTAATTCCAACTAGTTGTTGATTACCCCCAAGTTAAAAGTGCCACCACTGCAACAATAGAGATAGTTTGCTGAACCAATCATTGTGGTGGTTATTATGTTTTACAGATGAGTAGGATCATTGATTAGTATTCTCTCTCCGCAGCTTACATAGTATCCTTTGTTAGCATGAGTTAGTTTTCAGAGGGAAACTTCCAGGTCAGCTCGATTGCTCCAATTTTTGTTTGAAGTATGTCTTATTTTCAGCAGTAAGGTCTTGTCTTCAAGTTCTGGGAGGCAATCAAGGACTGTTGCAATAGCCTGTGTTATTTTGGAAGTCTCTTGGACTACCCTGAGCAACTCCAAGGGAAGTGTCTAATGTCTGGCCCTGTGTTTGTTATATATTCTTAAACTATATATATATATATATATATATATATATGCACTAGTACATATATCTTTTTTAAGTAGGATTTCGAATTGATATATTTCCTTCTGATTTTTTATAACATCTCTACTCCATCCCCAAGTAAGGTATCATGCATGCTACAATAAGAGGAAAGTAATCAATAATCATCCCAGCTCTGAACCCTACAACTGGCCTAGCAAGATCTGCATATTGCTGCAATAATGGCATGATTATCATGTGAGTCACTAACCGCTCTCTAATTGGATTTATGGGCTACTTCACAAAATGTGGCCCTTAATGGACACTAATATCAGGTCTAGGTACCTGCGGCTGGAAAGGTCATTTGCAATAGGAAAGAACCTACTACTGTTATTGTACTCAGTGGACATAGTATTAAATCAGACTCCTGATGACTTAGTGTTATACCCATTGATTATTATATCTCTTAGCTCTCACAAGAGAAGCTTTCCTTTGTAGGAGATGGTGATTAACGGGGAGATACACAACTGGTCAATGTGCAAGAGACTGAAGAATGCTCAGCCTTGAATAGCACATCTATATCAAACTTCGGCCTCAGGGATTATTGCAGAAGAGAGGTTGGAAAGCTTATAAGAGCCACTGGTGGAGGATGACCATAAGGAATCAGTGCTTTCCAGACATATGGGCAATTACTCAAATGTACTCACAATAACTGTATAACATGAACAAAACATACACAATTTTAGGCCAGACAAATTCCCAGAATAGAAGTGCCACAATGTATAAGAAAACCCATCCCCAGCTTAGGAACTATTGGCAACTGATAGCTGCTTTGAGAGGGAGAGTCAATTTTAATTAAAAGTGTGTTGGTAGACAAGTTAACCCAGCTCTGGGACATATACCCAAACTGAAGGGTATTTGGGCACACAAGTGTGTGTGTGTGTGTGTGTGTGTGTGTGTGTGTGTGTGTGTGATCAAAAAGGAACAGTTGGTGGTCATCCTGTTTAAATTGGGGTTCCTGGGAAAAGAAAAACCTTTGCCCAATTAGTCCTTGATCTTTGGTCCCTGAAAGCATGCCAAATAGTCTTATTTTGAAATTGGCCCCTTAGGATGACCACATATGGGATGATGCTCACCGCCCTTTCAGTAGGTATCCTGGACTTATTAGGCAGAGAAGTAAGCCCTACACTCTCCTGGTTATATTCACAGTGGTTCCTGGGATTCATTTGGGCCATAGCTACCTGTGAAACTTTGTACTTGGACAAGATCTGAATCAAACTTTAGGCTGGTTTGCATAACCTAAAAGAAATGAATGCATGTTTTGGGAAGACTCTCAAGGAAAATAAATACTACTGTACAGACAGATTCAGAACCTTTTATCAACTTAATATTTCATTTGTGAGATTAATTGGAAGTTGTCAAATTTTAAGGCATATGAGATTTAAAGACAATTTGTGACTGCTGGCTCCCATCACTTTGGCTCATGGTGAGTATTCTTAAAATTAGAAGATTGCAAAA
>NW_008359180.1:12174-22381 GCF_000622305.1 Nannospalax galili | reverse complement strand
GAGACAATAGAAATTAATTCCAAAAATATGAAAGCATGGCATATAAACTAAAATTGTTTTGGAAATTGTTCACATTGACTGTTTTTGGTTTTATTTCTGAACAGTTAAAGCAGTTCACTGCAAATATGTGGAATTACAGAAATGAATCTGACTTCATCCTGATAGGGCTGACAGATTCCAATGAGATCCAGCTGATCCTCTCTGTGCTGTTTCTCCTGATATACCTGGTTACGGTGCTGGGGAACACAGGGATGATTCTCCTCATTCGTCTAGATGCCCAGCTTCACACCCCGATGTATTTCTTTCTCACCCACCTGTCATTCCTGGACCTCAGTTACTCAACTGTCATCACACCTAAAACCTTAGAGAACCTGCTGACTTCCAGCAAGAGCATCGCCTTCAGTAGCTGCTTCATACAGATGTACTTTTTTGTTCTCTTGGCAGCTACTGAATGTTTCCTTCTGTCTTCAATGGCCTATGACCGCTACGTAGCTATCCGCAACCCTCTACACTACCCAGTTATTATGTCCACGCGATTCTGCAGTTCTCTCCTTACTGGGTCCTATATTTTTGGAGCTATGGATTCCTCTGTCAATATGTTGTGCATGAGCACACTGAATTTTTGCAACTCCACTGTAATTCATGACTTTTTTTGTGACACATCCCCAGTGATAGCCCTGTCCTGCAGTGACACACATGGCATTGAATTCATTATATTCATGTTTGCTGGTTCCACCTTACTGCTGTCCCTTACCACAATATCTGTGTCCTATGCATCCATTCTCTCTACCATTTTGAAAATCAAGTCCACTTCAGGAAAGAGAAAAGCCTTCTCCACTTGTGCCTCTCATTTCCTGGGAGTCACTGTCTTTTATGGCACCATGATCTTTACTCATTTAAAACCAAACAAGTCGTTCTCCTTGGGAAAGGATCAAGTGGCTTCTGTGTTCTACACCATTGTGATCCCCATGCTGAACCCACTCATTTATAGTCTCAGAAACAAGGAAGTAAAAAGTGCTCTCAGTAGAGTGATACAGAAGAGAGAGAGCTCCAAGCAGTGAGGCAAACTGGTGCTGAGAATTCAACTTTTCTTTCACTGATATTATTCCCTTGGCATTACTGTTTAAAAATAAGTGAAAGCATTGATTTCCATATTTTGTGGTGCTTCCCTTACAGAAACATTCTTGGACACTTCCAGGAATATAGTTTTAAAATTCTGTATCCCATTTAGAAATAATTAAACATTTGTTAGACCCACATTCAAATTATCTATTGGTAAGGACAGCTGGTGTTCAAAGTAAGAGAATATATTTGTAATTCATAAACCTAGATCATACAATATTACATACATGCTGAAGTTTTTTATTATTATCAGTAAGATAATTTTCAAAAAATTACAAAAGTTTCAGAATGCATTCCATGTATAGAATGAAGTAGCTTGTTAACTCCACCATCCATAAAAATCACTGGAAATTTAAACTTCCATTTCTTCAGCTGCAGAACTTTAATAATTCCAGGAAAAAATATTTTAGGAGGATTTATAAAATGCATTGAAGAAAATAATTATACTTTCACTCATTATCAGTGTAAGACTTAAATTCCTCCCATATCTTTAATTTCAGAATATTTATGGGTGTTTTGAAAATTATTTTCTTTTAATTTAAACTGGAAACATGCAATTACCTGATAAGGAATATAATCAACATTCCACAAATTTTGACTTAAATTATTAAAATAAGGTCAGGTTATAGGGAAATGCTGCATGCTAATATTAGTGACAATTTAGAAATTAAAGTTTTTTGGAAGAGACACATTTTAACAGTTATAGACAACAGTGCCATATTCTCAGTCAATAATTGTCGATGTATGTCTGTATGTGGCATATAGAAACAAAATCCTGCAATTTCCTTTTTATTCTTTTGCAGCTTTCTGCATTGTTTTGAAAATCTAATATGTGATCATCTCTTTCGCACTGCAAACTGTGAGGTGAATGTGTTCTCAGTGCATTCAAGGCCCGTACCTCATCCTACATTCCTTTTACCATGATATATTATAAAATTCTCAAGTCAAAATTCTACATGCTTATATCCTTGTTCATGCGTACCTGACAACCTTTTGAAAACCATGCCATTCTAAGATATATCATGTAGCTTTGATCCCTATACTTACTCGTAGTCTTTTGTCTGATTAGTTTTGCTTTGTAAAGTCGTTTGGAAACAGATTCTTGAGCTAGGGAGAAGGACTGTGAAATGTGATTTTCTGAGCAAGACACAACCATCAGAATCATGAACTCTGAGCAATGGTGAATGTCTGTGCTAGATCTCCCCTTGCATGGGTCCCTTAACTACCAGACATGGATGCAGGAGAGCTCAGGGACCCTAAACATCACTGTTGATGTTTTACTAAAGATGGATTCAGGAAGAGGAGAAATCATTGCCTTCAGTTGTGTACCCACTGATGAACTCACAAAGTTACACTGCATAGTGCCAATCCAACTGTCAAAATTTTTGACATCCCTAATGAAGAACTATCATTTAAACATATAAGTAATTACTCTACTGTGTAACATAGTGTAACTGTTAGTACATCATATATTTTAGTCACAAAAAGTACAAAATTTTTATCACAGGTAAACACACAACCTTGATAATTGCTGAGCAGTAGGATATGGTGTGGTCCTCACTCCCTGCATTTGTGAACTCATCCCTTGCACTGGTCATGCTCACTTAGTTTTCAGGACACGAACAAGTCATTCTTCCCTGCAGATGTTAGTCCTGATATTTTCTGGAGATTTTCCATTCTCTTTCTTTGCTAAATCTACTTCGGTGCACAAAACTGCATAATCGCTTCCTGATTTTTTGTTAAGAACGCCACCCCTCACCAGTCCACTTGAAAATTTATCTGTTCACATCATTCTCTTGAGTTTCATTTTATTTCACAGCAGTTACTAACACCTGGTATTTTTATATGCATCATGTTTGAAATATTCTGCATGCTCTTAAGCATGTGGTTAATGTCTGAGCATGAGAATTTTTCATTCTCATGCTCATGGGTCTCAATTATTAATAAGTGTGCTTAATAAGTGTGTTTATAGATGATGAATCTGGAGCACAGAAATGAAAAAATTTGTTCATTTTCACTCTCTAATTTCAATCCAAATAGATAGATTCCAGGCCTTGTCACAATTATGTTATGTGATTTTTTTTACGTAGTATCATCTTGCTGAGAAAAGTTTTGGTTCTAATAATACTGACATTAAATAAAGGAAAATATGTGTTATTGCCTAATATATTCTTACAGCTGTTTAGAGAAGGTGGATAAGTTTTTTGGTAATAGAAACATCTACTCAAGTATAAATACACATGTACAGCCTTGTAGACTGAAAATGAACTTGGAAAAAGAAAATACACCGTATCACATGAAGATATGATACTGGAGGGGGGCAGAATTAAGATCAGTACTTTCTGAGACTATCATACACAAACAGCAGTGGATTGACTTATTAAAGTCAAAACTGTCCATTCATATATTTTTCTGTACTGTGAACTGAGCCTAGGGTCATGAATATGCTAGGGAAGTGGACTGTCTTTGAGTTATATCTCCAGGCTTAAATTGTTTTATTTATTGCACATGTGCATGCATGTGTGTGTGTGACAACATGTGGCAGTCAGAGGTCAACTTTTGTAGTTGACTCTTTTCTTCCTAGCTTAGTTCTGCAGAGTAAACTCAGTCATGCTTGGGAGCAAATATATCTAACTGTTGAGCCATCTTGTTCCTGGATTTTTTTTAAATACAGAAAGAGAAAAGTTCATTGAAACTTTCTACATTTGATATGAAAAGATAAATTTTATACCTTTTAATTTTATTCATAGCTATGACATAAATTATCCCTCTTTAACAGCACACAATGGGTAATATTCAGTCTACATTTTGAGCATTCAACGAAACACAACATTATTCTCCATCTGAGTTATATCACCAAAGTTCTCTTATTCCTTTTCGTTCCTGTTATTAAAATCTTGCCTTCTTTCCTTGATATTTTCCTTCCTTCCTTTGTTTCTTCATTCATTCCCTTCTTCTTTTTTTCATTCTTTCCAATGTTATCTTTATCTTGATTGCCAAAGTTCAAAACTAACTAAATTTACAAGGATCATGAATGGAATGAATGACAAAATCCAATGGAAATCACACCTTTAACTACTTTCATAGAAGAGTTCCTTTGACCTGAAAGCCTTCTAACGGCAGTTTGGCTATCAGAAGGCTGGATGTTGATATGTAAACTGCCGTGAGAGAAAAACCAATCATTCGTCCAACCCAGCCCTAAAGTCTAATAACCATAATGAACAGCATGGCAAACTACCTCTTCTGGTGCAGTAGTGGCACTGTTATCTGGGAGACAATCAGCACCTATCCAATTGGACTTAAAGCCCTCTCAGTGGGAGGGAGCTCATGGGTAGCAGTGTAAACTCAGCCAAATGCACATGACAGGAGGGGACATAAATCCTAGAAAAAAAACCCTGTATCTCTCATATATCAAGACAAATGAAATTTCTTACTAAAATATTGATCCTTATGTTTACAGGCAAGCATGCCATACAGCACTCATCAAAGAAGCTTCTTTTTGCAACAGATGGAGGCTACTGCAGAATTTCATACCTCGTCAGACACAGAGAACATACATCTGAGAGATGCCCAGTACTAGGTGATACTTCTACAGTTGAACCTCTAGAGATAATGATCATGGAACATAGCAGAATAGGGGTAGAGAAAACTAATGCATCCCTCAACTCTCATCAGTAAAGCTTCTTTATACCACCAAGTGCAATGCATACAAATGGCCACATTGGCCAAGTTTTAAAGAATAAGAGAATATAGAGTATAGGACAGGACTCCTCTAGGGATCCTCATCCACTTATGGCTCAGGGACCATTACAAGAAGAGGGGTCAGAGAGACTGTAAGAGCCAGGGCTGGTTCATGAATAAGGGGAGGCAGAGGCTTCCAGGCCACTAGAAGCCTGCTCATGTGAACTTGTGGCAATGGTGGCATTGAGCACAGGACCTATGTTAACTCAATTAAACAAGGGCCCAAAGAAGAGGAGAGAAATGGGTGCCAAGCTGGCAGGCTGGCACTAGACTGAGAACTATTAAAGAGTGATTGTTTCTGGGTGAGGGAGAGTATGACTTATATATGATCATTACACGGGCTGACTAGACTCCAGTGGACACATTTACACTGAAGGACATTTGGGTACAAATGCCTGAATGAATGGAACTTAACATGTATGGCAGAATACATGAGGTTTGGTGGGGGCATAGCTGAGACTGGATGGGGCATCTAAATTTGACTAAGAACTGTTGTATGAAATTACAAAAGCTCAATAAAAATATTTAAAAATTAGTTCCTTTGTTTTCTGATTCCTGCCTTTTACTTAATAAAGATCATAGTATTGCCTGTAGCATAGTTAAGGAAAGATAAAAATTTTGTGTAGAACAAATTTATCAAAGTTTTCACCTTAATATAATAAGCTTAATATCAGAGTATTTGTACACATGCAGCTCATGTTTGAATTCTGAAGCCTTCTTAAGAGCCATGTAAGACTGAGAAACTTACAGTATTGTACACTGCCTCCTCATTTGTACTAACAGGAAATACTACAACTATTTCTTATTGGGACTATGAGAACTGCATAAATTAATGTAAACATATATAGCATATTTGTATTTCCAATATATAGTGAACTATATATAATTATGAAATGTTTTGGAGGGAAAGAAAATTTCTTCATGCTCTAAGTATTTCTTTAAAATTCATAAAATAAAATTGCTACATATAGATGAACTGGAGAAAACATTTTAAATTATTGTATGAGGGCCTGGAGAAATGGCTCAGCAGTTAAGAGCACTGACTAGTCTTGCAGAGGACCTGAGTTTGATCCCCAGCAATCACAAAGTGGCTAACAACTGTCCATTATTCCATTCCCAGGGTGTTTGGTTCCCTCTTCTGACCTCCATAGGCACTGCATGACATGAGTGCTCTTGCATGCTTGAAGGCAGAAAGCTCATGCACACGAAATAAAAATAAATAGACAATTTTATGAAAACTTTTATATGATGTTGGCATTTATAAAAATAAAGACTCCTATGCTTAGGGAAAAGTAAGTTTATATCCTCATATTGATGAAGAGTTGACAGGAAAATAGGAGTAATAAGACATAAGGTTATATACGGATGGCTTTTACTTGACTTTGGAATTAAAAAGTTAATCTTAACGTGTTTAGAATGTAGTAAAGCTCACCGAGCCTTCAGCTCTGCTTGTAACACAAGCATAGAGCTTTAAATTTCTCATGACCCTTCCTTGTTGATGCAGAAGTGTGTGTGTGTGTGTGTGTGTGTGTGTGTGTGTGTGTGTGTACATGGTGAATATCAAAAAAGCTGCAAACATTGTCTCATTGAAAGTAATGAGATAATTATGACATTTGTGTTGCAAATAATGAGTGGGTTTTAATGGATAGCATCTGTTTGTGGTAGTGTGTCATAAGATAACATCTTTTTCCCTCCCCTTTCATGCTGGATTTACTCTTTCAACAAAAGAAAAAGCACGAATGAGCCCTTGTTCTAAAGGAATTCTGAAGGAATAGGTTTTTAGTGAATATCTGATCCCTCTTGTCCAAAATGGATGCTAAGAGTCAGGCTATCATTACTATGGTGTAGCTGTAACTGTGGCATCACTTAGTGGTACTGCATATTTCTATGTCTAGTGCGTTTTCTTTGAAGATGTGTTCTACTTTGATGACCAAACACGGCACTGGACATTCTAGTTTCTGACTTGTCTTGAGGAGAAGCATGAACAGAATTAAAGACATCTTAGAGAAGAGTGGAGAGATATGGCCCTGCAGCAAGGTAGCTTTTATCCCCAACATAGCACTCAATATTTTTCCATTTAATTTTTTTTTCTGTTCAGAAATACTGCTCTCCAATATTCACTAACATGATAACTGCCATGATTTATCTTGTTAATTAATATCTCTTTGATTATACTAGTATCTTACTCTTTACCTCTTCTAAATCTTTTATCTGTATTTATTTCACTTATGACTTTCATAGCATATATTTAATTTATATTTCATTTTTAACTACTTTCTGAAGTCCAAAACAACATTTAGCACATCACAGTGGATAGTGAATGAATCTTTTACACAAAAATCTTTCAAAATATTTTACTTATAAACAAGACACAAAAAGAATGAGATGAAAAAGTAAAACATAACCATAAACAGCAAAACTTCGGATCAATGTCCTTGATGAACATAGAAACATTATCCTCACTGAAATAATCACAAACCAAGTTTTGCAATACATTAAAAAGTTCACATACCAAAAAGAATTTGGTTTTATTATAGGGATGTAAAAGTGGTTCAAAATAAGCAAATATTAAATTCAATAAATGTCAAAAAGTCACTTGACTACCTCATTAAATGAATAAATCTTTGAAAATATTAAACACCTCTTTATGAGAAAAAAATAAAATAGAGGATTCAATGCTCAACATAATAGAGGCTATATACAACAAATAAATTGTAAACTTTACTAGGAAAATACAGAAAGCATATCTTCTCAAACTGAAAATTAGAGAAAAATGTCTACTCTCTTCACTGTGATTAAATATACTGCTCAAAAATCTCAGGAAGGGCAACCAAGGGAGAGAAAAACTAATAGGTAATCAAACTATAAATGGCACAAAAGGTCAAATAATCCCGATTTGATATATGATTTTAACTTCAAATACTTTCAAGCATCTACCAGAAAACAGATGTAATGCACACTTTCACAAAGTATGGGTATTCAAAATCAATAAACAAGATTAATATCCTTCTATACCTAATAACAGAGATGATATGGAAAAAGATAAACAATCAAGTTGATAGTAGCCTAAAACTAGGAAAAGAAAATCAACAATAAGCCTAAGCAAGGATGCGAAAAGACCTACATGATGAGAATCATAGAAAACTGAAAGAAGAAATTGTTCCTAAACAGAAAGTGCCGCTCAGATGTAAGACTTCAAATCTTGGTCTCTAATACTATAGTGCCCACCTGTAGCTAAGGGAGACAACCCACTATTCTTCTAAAATGATGGATAAATTTGTTTTCTCCCCCTATCTAGAAGCCTTTGAGAGGGAACTGACACTGATTCTAACCACTCCAACAGCTACCAAAATACCTGAAAGCAAATCCTGAATCCATCACTCTAGAGTCCAGTCTTGGAAGACAAAAGGGAAATGAGGAGGAACCCAATAGAGGGATGTTTTTGAAAGCCCTTGTCAAGAAATTCCAATGGTCTCTCATATGAACATTTGAAAATTGCCCTGTTCTTTTTCTTGTTCCTTGTCTAGAACTTTTAATGCTAATTACTCTTGCCTTTACTTCTTCACATCTCCTACTCATGATTCAAGGCCTTTCTTTTCCCCTTAGAGATAAGAGTTATGCAATTTGGGAGTCTTTTAGACAGACCCACTGAAGGGGGGGATCCAATTGCCTCACCCTGTGTACCTGTTCAGCATGGAAGAAGCCAGAGCAGTCTGTGGCCTGATTCCCTATTGGTAATTTGGGTAACCTTTTCAGAGGATGGTGTGATAAGAATAGGAGGTAGGAATTCGCTAGGCAGTTAGGGTAAAAAGACCCCAAAGAAAAGCAACCAATTTCTTGGGTTAAAACTCACAATATCCTTGGGCCTCTTAGCAACCTACTCTGTTCCAAAGGCCAAAAATATCAAAAATATTTGGGAGCTCTTATCTAACCCTTAAAAAGTTTTGGGTTACCTCTTCAGAGGGGGGCATGTTAGAGAAGCCAAAAGCCCCATAAAAAATTAAGATAAAAGAAAAGAATACGGCTGAAATTTTTCTTCCCAGCTCCCTTTAGTTGCCAATAGTCCTAAGGTATGGTTGCGTTTCTTACCCACTTCATATCTATGCTTGGATTTTGACTGGCTTGTGTTTACAGGGGAGTTGTACATGCTGTCACCATTGTTTTGAGTTCATATGAGTAACTGAGCAGTTGTCTGAAAAACTCTTCTTTTCTCTGGCTCTTACAAACCTTCTGCCACCTCCCTCACAATGATCCCTGAGCACTGGGGGGCAGAAGTGTGATACATGTACTGTTTTCAGGGCTAAGCACTCTGCAGTTTCTTATTCTGTACACATTGACCAGTTGTGCTTCTGTGTTCATCACTACCTGAGCACAAGAAAGCATCTATGGTGCAAGTTGAGAGATTCATTAATCTGTGAATATAACAATAAGTCACTATGAATTAGTTTAATATTATATATATGCAGATATTTAGTAGAATAATTTTATTAGGTTCTTTCTCATGGTATGTGGGCTGCCTAGCTTCAGGTTTCTAGGTCTGATATCAATGTCAGGTAGAGGCCCTATCCTATGAAGTGGATTTTAAATCCAATTAGAAAGTACCTTGTTACTCCTATATATCTGTGCCAGTGTTGCACTGGTGGGCATATCTCGCCATGCCAGTTGTTGTACCTCACAGGATTGATTCACAGCTGGTATCTTGCAAAGCATGTTCCAGTATTATAAAAGCTCTAAAGATGAGACTTAGAAATCAACAGCAGCTTGATTTCTCTTTGTTTGCTCTATAGTTCATGTATGTAGTATCTTCAGTAACGGGTCTAACCATGACATTATGGTGGGTAAACAAAGCAAGGGTAATGGCAGGTAATGTTTGAGGGTTTATGGGACCCTGGTCAACAGCTTCAAAGAGAGAGTTCATTCCTGGCATTTGACTTTTATTTGTTAGCCTATGTTTTATGGCAGGGGAAATGTCCCCTTGTTTCAAGCTATCACTTTTTAATCTCTTTCTATATTGTATGTGGTTATACTTTAAGCAGCTTCTATAGAGTAGGAAAGTTTGAATGGAGTGGGAAGTGGGAGAGCAGAGAAGAGGAGGGAACATGGTTAGGGATAAGTAACACTAAAGGCTTTTCGAAAAAGCCATATATAATCATATATTTTAAAATATTTTGTTATTTCATTTTATATGTATGAGTGTATTACTTGCATGTATATAAGTGTATCCATATCACGCAATGCCTGTGGAACTCAAAATATGGCATCAGATCCCCCATAACTGGAGTTATCATGGGTGCTGCAAATTGAACCTGGGTCCTCTGCAAGAGCAACCAGTGTTCTTAACTGC
>NW_008359180.1:10018-11224 GCF_000622305.1 Nannospalax galili | reverse complement strand
GATAGATCCTAGATCTGAATCGAGGGAACAGATAGAACAGTTGCAGGAACAAATTAGGTTGGAGGAAATACATCAGTCACTGATACTCAAACAAATTAAGCTAGAAGAGATGCATCAGTTGCTGATACTCAAATTACAAAAGCTCAGAACAGGTAGAGGTAGCGAGGCTGTTGTAGATAGAGAAAGGGCTCGCCCAGCCCCCAGGGGGCCCACCCTTCACTCATATAAAGAAAATCTTAATGAACCTGATAGGCTTCCCTCCCATATGGAGGCTTTTCCCATAACAGAAACAGTAGATGATCAGAGGCAGGCATGGCGACATCATACAGTACTTGAATTTCCACTAATCAAAGAATTGAAGACTGCCGTGTCGCAGTATGGAACTACAGCTCCATATACCTTGGCTATCTTAGAAGGTGAGCCTGAGAAATGGCTAACTCCTATTGATTGGAATACTCTGGTAAAGGCAGTCCTTAGTGGGGGTGATTACAGTTGTTATAATACTGATTTCCATAGCAAATAAAGAAACAGCTGGAAAAAATCAACAAACTGGAAATGGATGGGATTTTGATATGTTAATAGGTGGAGGCCAGTATGAATCCAGTGAATGACAGATGCACTATGATGCAGGTCTTTTTCCCCAAATTTGAGTTGCTGCCATGAAAGCATGGAGAAAACTTCCAATCAAAGGGGACCTGGGAGCTTCTCTCATTTCAGTTAAGCAGGGATCTGATGAGCCTTTTGCAGATTTTGTTCATCGGTTAATGACCACAGCAGGGAAAATATTTGGAAATGTTGATGCAGGGCTTGAGTATGTGAGACAGTTGGCATATAAAAATTCTAATCCTGCCTGCCAGGCAGCCATTAGGCCTTACAGGAAAAAGACTGATTTGGCTGGTTATATACGCCTGTGTTCAGATATAGGTCCATCTTATCAGCAGGGACTTGCCATGGCAGCGGCTTTTAGTGGACAGGCCGTAAAAAAATTTTTAGCTAATAAATATAAAAACAAAGGCAAGGGGTGTTCTAATTGTGGTAAGAGCAGGCATTTTGCCCAGAAGTGCAAAACAAAGAATGACCAGCAAAAGACTGATAGCAAAAGAGCTCCAAAGATCTGCCCTAGATGTAAAAAAGGCATACACTGGACAAAGGAGTGTAGATCAAAAGAGATCTCCATGGAAATCTTCTGTTAAAAAGTGAGAGGAG
>NW_008359180.1:0-9476 GCF_000622305.1 Nannospalax galili | reverse complement strand
TAAAGAACATGATTCTCAGGCCCCGGTCCAGTGGGCATCAACAATGGTTACCATTCCTAACTGTAATAATACACATTGAAGTTTTGGCAGCAAGGTTTCTTGGTCCTCTGCCTCCTGAATGAAAGAGTGTGGCAGATGTTTGTGTAAATACTGTGTTTGTATGATGTATGCTATGATTTTTATAAACCTAGGCTTGCTTGAATATGCTAACAGCTAACTCTGGAGGGAAATTGTGCACCTGTCACTTCAGACTTAATCCTGTTCTTTAGATCTAAAGATGTTTTCTGCCTAATGTTTCTTACTTGCTGTTTCAAACTAATGTAGTATAGGCTAAAAATGTGAGAAGCTGACTCAGGGCAGAAACTGGTCCTTTCTGTTCAGACTCATGCTAGTTCTCACAAACTTCTGTTCTCAAGAATTCTCCAGGTTCAGACTGACCCTCTGACTCTGTGAGAAGAACTGAGAGCAGCTTGCATGTTTTAGTGCCTTGGCATACAGGATTTTCTTTGGTTAAAAAGGCTTCCACCTCAGGGGTCGGTCTCCTTGGGTTCCTGACAGGGGGACCTAATCTAGATTGATCATATAATAAACCTGTAAAAACAGGCGTACTGTAATTAATCAGAAAAACAGTTGGAGAGCTGCTCAGGACGCTGACCAGGGCTGTCCACAGTGATGCTTTGGACGTAAACCAGGTGTGCCCATGCAATGTCGACACTGTGCCTTTTGCAGATCTGCGTTGGGGCTCATTACCAACATGTTTTATTTCAATTCGGTTTGATGGTAGCATTTAACAAATTTCTCTCAGTCTGAGCCTGACACGGCTCTGTGTGGATAATGTGTAAAAAAATGGCAGTTTTAAAACTTGTCTTTCTGTGTTCTTTCCCAACAGTACAGTACTTTGTGGCAGAAGTAGCTTGTGAGGAGTACTCTAAACTGGTGGCTTGTGGCAGGAGCCGCTTGTGATGAGTCTTAGAGCAGCAGGTAGTTCGTGACAGGAGCTACAACTCTATTTTGCTCTTTTCCAGGTTCCATGAGTTTACAATGGATGTCAAAAATAAAACAACACACTACAAAACTTACAAAATTAGGTTACTGACATCAGTTATAAATTATTTTTGCCTTGTTTGTCTCACTTTAAATGGTATGTTTTTGTTTCCATGGTTACCTGTTGTCACCTTATTGTTCCATAGATGTGTTTTAGACAACCCATGATTGTGTTACTCTTAAATGTTCTAAAACTAAGGTGTGTCCCCCCTCTCTTGTCATTTTGTTTCTTGTATGTTACCTTGGACACCTGCTTGGTATATACGCACCTCTTTTGCTCCACAGGGTCAAGGCACTATAAATTGTGCTCCTGGCAGTTTCCAGTCACTGCTACCAAACTAACTGTCCGTTCTACCATGTGTTTCTTCTTGCCCTCTTTGTTTTCATCTTTAGGTCATAGGCTCAATGCCACCTGTGTTATCACTACACCACCCATCATCGCATCCTGTGTTCCCAATTTTTTGGACTGGGTTTTTGGACTCTGTTTGTGTTTCCTATGGACTGTTTCCACCGCCTGGCACCCACCGTTCTCCTCTCTTGACTTTGCCTGTGATGCTGTGATATTCTCCGTGATTCATTAATTGTTCCACATGCTTTGTGCATCGTTGTTTTAATCATTTATGTAATACCCTTCCATGCTGTACACTGTTTGTCCCCTTAGGGTCCTTTTGTTTGCTTGCAAGGAGGACTTTGTGCAGCTCTTAAAGAGAAATGCTGTTTTTAACTAGATAAGAGTGGTACTGTAAAAGATAGCATGAAGATCTTGAGGGAGGGGCTGGAACGGTGCAAAAGGGAAAGGGATCAACAGAATAGTTGGTACAAAAATTGGTTTTCCACATCACCTTGGGTTTCAACCCTCTTGCCCACCATATTGGGGCCCCTCCTAGCCATCCTGGCTGTAATATCCTTCAGCCCCTGGGCCTTCAAAAGGATCACAACCTTCATTAAGGGTCAGATTAATGATCTGGCAGCTAAACCTATACAAGTGCATTATCACAGGCTGGAGCTCAAGGATCGAGACAACCCCTTTGAGCCTGCCAGGCCTTATGATGACGTGACCAGTCGTCCCCTTGAGAGCTGAACTGGTCAGCCAAAGATGGGTAAGAGAGACTTTTACTGATAAGCAACCTAAGACAGGCAGGCAGCCGATGCAGCTGCCCTAGCCCATGACGGGTGAGCATCAGATAAAAGTTCTCCAACCTAAGACAGGCTTGGTTCCCTAAGGGATCATTCGGCCTTGGCCCCATGCTCTTGTTTATAATAAAAAAGGGGGACCTGTAGGGAGCCGTGGGCCCCCTACCCAGAAATAGTAACTATTGTCTGTAAAGCAAGCTGTTTACAGCTTCAACCTCTGACTTCATTTTAAGAGTAGCCGGATGACTTTGTGAAAAACATGTTTTTCTGCCTCAACCTTGTAAATTTCCTCATCCTGTAAAAATATCCTGCTTCATGGTCTGGCTGTGGAATGTGCGCCAAACAGTGGAACTTACCCACCCAGCTTCTTCCGCCCTCTGCTTCCCTATAAAAGCTTTGTACAGACGTTCAATAAACGAGACTTGATCAGAGCACTGTCTTGTCTCCATTCTCTGTGTCTCTTGCCCCATTCAATCTCCACTCCTCACTGCAGGCACCCCATTGAAAGTCCCACGGGCTGGGACAGGTAAGTGCACCCATGTCATACAATGCCCGCAGAGGACAGGAGAGGCTGTCGGATCTCCTGGAACTGGAGTTTCTGACAGTTGTTAGCTGCCGTGTGGGTGCTGGGATTCAAAACTGGGTCTTCTGCAAGAAAAACCAGTGTTCTTAACTGCTGAGCCATCTCTCCAGCCCCTATTTTTGTTATTTAAAGTGTTTCTTGATTTTAAAAATTCCCTTTCCATTTTTTTGTCCCTGAAAAATTAACTATATATGTTTCAGAACAATCCATCTCTTCTGCACCATTATATATGCCCTACTTTGATCAGTGTACTACCTGAACATTATACTTCATATATTTGTTATTATTAACTATCAAATTATATCTATATCTATATCTGTATATCTATATCTATGAGTTACTGCATCAGAAGACAATGTAGGTATTACACTCTTCAGTTTTGGGCTCCTAGAGAAAAAAAAAATCTAGGAATTAGCCCTTGAACTTCGGTCCTTGATAGCATGCCAAGTAATCTGGCTTGGAAATTGTCCCCTGAGGATGATCACATATTGGGTGTTTCTCAGCCTCTTATATGAGGATCCCTGGATTACCAGAGAAGGAAGGCTGACATTTTCTGGCTTATATTTACAGTAGCTCCTGGGATTCTTTTTATGCTGTATCATCCTAGGAAATTTTTCATTTATTCAAGATCTAAGTACAATGTCAAGGGTGATTTACTTTACTTCCCAATTTAAAAAAATGACTGCACAAAAATTGAAAATAATAATTTAATGGAAAGCAAATGTAACAATACAGAAATTTTCAGATCCTTAAATTGATTTGCTCTTCTATCAAAAACTGCAAATGGAGACCTTTTTAAGCCTGTGATAATTGAAGATTTTTTATAAAAACAACTTTGGCTCATGGTAAGTATGTATACAATAAGAAAGGTTTAGATTAGTCAAGGTAAAATCAGGATCTTTATTAAACTAACATATGTTTATATATGTTATATACAATCATAATTTGGTAGTCATAAATAAGTACTGCTGGGATTTGTGGGAAACAGAAAGGAAAAGTTGATGGACTACTAATCTACAAGTAATTTGACAATGTAATTTTTTGTACAAATTCTGTTTTGACTTTTAGGTGAGAAAAATTAAAGATTAAACTGAATCAAAGGGTAAATATTATTTTATAATTAGCCATAATGAATATTGCAAAGAAATGACCTGTAAATTATATACTAAAGTCATGTACTTTGGTCATTATATGTCTAACATTTTGTTGAAGACTACTGAACTAATCATAAATCAGAATGAAGTGTTATGTGTAATTGTGGAGTTCAATGATATTGAGAAAACCAGAGAGTCACCATGATTAGCAGTGAAATCACATATGTTGTAAAAAACTTCCTACACCATTTTACACAGCTATAATCACTTAATAATAGTAGAATTATAATGTGACATTACAGCTAGATCTAATGTGATGTCAGTGAAATTCATTTACAATAGTATAAAGTTCATTCATCACAAAACATATTTGCTTTCACTATATCATATACAAATGTCAATTTGTATCTATACAAATTTGGAAATACATTTTTTATAGTCAAGACTTGTGAGACAACTGAAAAGTGTTCTAACTACTAGAATGTACATGCAAACAAAATCCTTTGAGAAGTCATTGATAAATATTATTTATGATTATTTAACAGTTCAAGGCAGTTCACTATGACCACCTGGAATTATACAACTGAGCCTGATTTCATCCTGATGGGACTGACAGATTCCAAGGAGGTCCAGCTAGTCCTCTCTCTGCTATTTCTCCTGATATACCTGGTCACTGTGCTGGAGAACACAGGGATGATTCTCATCATTTGTTTAGATGCCCAGCTTTATACCCCGATGTATTTCTTTCTCACTCACCTGTCATTCCTTGACCTCAGTGACTCAACTGTCATCACACCTAAAACCTAGAGAACTTGCTAATTTCTAACAAGAACATTTCCTTCTTGGGCTGCTTTGCACAGACTTATTTTTTTGTTCTTCTGGCAGCTACTGAATGTTTCCTTCTGTCCTCAATGGCCTATGATTGCTATGTCGCTATCTGCAACCCTCTACACTACCCAATGCTTATGTCCACAAGACTGCTGTGCCCTTCTCACTTGGTCCTATATGATTGGAACTGTGGATTCTTCTGTCTGTGTGTTTTGCATAACTGTTGTACCCAGAGAATGGATCCTCAAGAATTACCATGGAGTCTAGAGAGCATGCAAGAACAAAGAGTCTTTATTCAGGCTTAAGCTCGGACTCTCAGACCAAACTAATGTGGTAGGTTCATCTCAGAGCCCCGATTGCAGGGGGAGGGAGCTTTTCATTGGTTTCAGACAAAGGGAGGAGGGGAATGACAGAGTTATATTTTGATTGGTCCAAATAACCCGTGCACGCCAACATACTTTTGAATTGATTGGTTACAGTCTTGGAGGTCTCTCATTGGTGGGTGCTGCCCTCCGGGCTGTGGAATGTGCTATTATCTTCAGGGCTAGAGAACCCTGTTTATTCCTTATAAGGCCTCAAACCTGCCCAGGCGCCCTGGACATGCCCGGGCTTGCCTAGTCTATGACCATGAGACATCACAAAAATGGAGGAATCAGCAGTCAAAATGGAGACCGTGTAGTTTGTCCCTCTGGTTCCCTCAAGCCAAGCGATTTACAGAAGCAAAAAGAGCAGTTAGTCCTAAATAGAGGCAGGGGTCTAGGAAGTTCAAAGGAGGGGACCAAGGAGGAGTGTTCCACATTTCCCCTTCTCCTTGTAACTTGGAGGCCCCAATCATGGGGCTTCCTGGAGTTTAATGGCATCCTGACTTAGGGGTTGGTATTGTGACCGCATGACCATCACCTGGATTGCCCCTAATCATTCTTTCCATAAATTGCACTAGCCTATTCAGGATACAGGGTCCTAAAGTCAACAGCAAAAGCAAAATGAGGAGGGGGCCGAACAGGGTAGAGAATAGGGTGGGCAGCCAGGGGGATGAATTGAACTAAGATTCGAACCATCCCTGATGAGCTTCTTGTTCTTTTTTCCTTTTTGCTAATCCTTCTCTTATTTTAGCCATAGTCTTTGACTACCCCTGAATGATTGACATAAAAACAGCATTCCTCTCCCAGGTCTACACACAGCCCCCCCCCCCTGTTGCAGGAAGATCAAGTCTAATCCCCATCAATTTTGCAATACCACTTCTGCTAGGGAGGACAGGGATTCTTGTAAATGAGAAATTGCATTTTCCAGCCTTCCTATATCTATATCTATTGCAGCCCTCAAGCTTGAGTACTGTTGATGTTGGGTGGCTAGTGAGGCCGCTCCTGTCCCAGCCCTAATGAGGCTGATTCCAAGAATCATACTTAGAGTAAGGGCCATGGCTATGATTGGCTCCCTGGCAACCCAGGATCGAGTTCTGTTAATCCATCCCAACAGTTCATCATTAGTATGGTATAGCAGTCTGGGAACTAACCTGACTAGGGTACAGTAGTCTCGTGTCCGATTAAAAACCTCCATATGCACGCAAGGGGTCAGGCCAAAGGAGCAAGTCCACCATGCATCAGACTTGGGGACCAAGTAACTGGGATGACGGGCACCTTTGGGGTGGTTTGCGCCCATGGTGTAGGGGCAAGGACTTTGTTTGGTCTAATCTCAACTGTGGATTCGGGGAGTAATCCGATTACTTGACAGATCCTGAAAACTGATCCCAAGCTCTCAGACTTCAACCGAATGCCCCAAGTATAACCCATCTCCCAATTGGGGGCCTCCCTTCCTCGGTCTACGAAACTTATTTTAATAGGATTACAGTTAGGATAGCATTTATTCCTTTGGATCCATGCGGGGATGTTATGAACAGTGGCGGGCATGACTGCTGGGTGGCCAATGTTAGTGTGATAAAAATCATCTTTAACATGCGGTGTCCAATCTACGAACCCTGTACTTAGGCAATCCCATGATTTGCAATAAAAGTCATAAGGTGCCCCACATTTTCCTTCTCCCCCTTTTTGCCTGTGGGCCTCTGGGCAAACATAAAAACTTTGGGTGGAGTCTGTGGGACCTATACCAGCAATCAATTTTGAAAGGTCCAGGTTCAAATCTGGGTACCAGACAGATGGGGGAACTACTTTGGACATCTGGGCCAGGACCCTCATAGAGTTAACATCTATAAGTTGCCAAGTTGAATTAAAGGGCTGGTGGGGGTTGCCACCGCAAACACTTATAACAATTAGTATAGTAAGAATTAAGAATGGTTTAGTCTTAACTTGAGAGGATTGCCTTGGGTCCTGGTGCTGGGGCCTGAGGGTCCTCCAGGTTGTCGGGGTGTTGATCAGCTCTCCAGATGTGAGTGTGGTGTATCCAGGTAGCAATTCCATCTACCTTGACAGCTGTGGGTGTACTCAGGAGTACCACATAAGGGCCTTTCCAGCGGGGCTTGAGTGTTTCACGGTGGTGCCAACAGACATAGACCCAATCACCTGGCTGATAATTGTGTGGTGTAGGAGGAGGCACTGTCTCATAGATAGCTCTCAGTCAGGGCCACACATCCTTATGTGCATGAGCCACTGTTTCGAAGGAATTAAGCAACTGACGGTTATCAAATTCAGCAATTAGTTCAGCTCTTAAACCGGGGAGAATAGGAGGGGGTCTTCCAAACATGATTTCATAAGAGGTTAACCCTAGCAGATAGGGTGAGTTCCTCACCCTATACAGGGTAAAGGGAAGGAGAGCCACCCAGTCCCTGCCAGTCTCCATGGTTAATTTGGTAAGGGTCTCTTTTAGAGTTCTATTCATCCTCTCTACCTGTCCCAAGCTCTGGGGCCTGTATGCACAATATAATTTCCACCTTGGCCCCAATATCCTAGCTAATTCCTGGGTTACCTGTGAAGCAAAGGCTGGCCCCGTTGTTGGAGCTCAGAAGGGCTGGGATGCTATACCTGGGTAAAATGTCCTCCAGCAATTTCTTGGCCACCACCTGAGTGGTCTCATACTTGCTCAGGAAGGCTTCAGTCCATCCTGAAAAAGTGTCTACCAGAACTAGTAGATACTTGTAATCATACTTGCCTGGATTAATTTCTGTAAAGTCCATCTCCCAGTGGGCCTCTGGTCTAGAGCCCCTCATTTGAGCCCCTTGTTCCTTAGGATGGTTCTCAGCATTGGTCAGCTTGCAACTAAGACATGCAGAGGTGACTGTATCAACAAGTGGGTGGAGATTCAGGACTTTTAAATGAATATCTCTTAAAAGATCATCCGTTTTCCTGGTGCCCAGGTGAGTGGTTCAGTGGACATATGTGAGGAGGTCCTTGACTAAGTTGTTTGACAGAATAATTTTACAGTCTCCTGTATGCCACCAAGCATCGATCTTTTGGGTCATGGGGAGTCTGTGTATCAGCTTCATATCCTCTAGGGAGTAATGAGGCTGATCAGGTATGATGGGGGGTGTCAGGGTCTGGTAGCTGGATTGGCAAAAATCTGGAAAGCCTCCAAAGCCACTTCTTTGGCAACCCGGTCTGCCCTCTGATTTCCTTGAGTTATGGGCGTGTTGGCTTTCTGGTGCCTGGGGCAGTGGATAATAGCCAACTTCTTAGGCAGCCATCGAGCCGCCAACAAGTCAAGAATTTATTTTTAATAGCTTTTCCCTCCACTGTGAGCAGCCCCCTTTCCTGATAGATGGCTCCATGCACATGTGCCGTAGCAAAAGGCATATCGGCTGTCTGTGTACACATTCAATCGACTGTTCTTTCCAAGCCTAAGGGCCTCAGTCAGAGCTATCAGTTTGGGAGCCAAGGTTCCCACTGGCAAAGCTGCCACCCAAACAGTCTCAGTCTCTGTTACCACTGCCGCCCCTGCATACCTCTGCCCATCCTTCATGAAACTGCTACCTTCGGTGAACCAAGTAGCTTCTGCATCGGAGAGTGGCTGATCAGTCAGGTTATTTCTGAGCCCATGTACCTGGCTCAGGATCCCCACGCAATCATGCAGGGGCGTGTCCAAGTCGGGGTTGGGCAGCAGGGTGGCTGGGTTAAGGGTAGTGCTTGGGAGGAACCGAATTCTCGGAGGGTTAAGAAGTAAGCTCTAATAATGGGTTATTCGGGCGTTGCTGAACCAGCAGTCTGGTGGCTGCTTAAGAACTCCTTCAATAGCGTGAGGAGTGGAAGTAAGCTCTGATAATGGGTTATTCAGGCTTTACTCAGCCAGAGGTCCAGTGGCTGCTTAAGAACTCCTTCAATAGCATGAGGAGTGGTGATGTGCATTTCTTGCCCTAATGTCAATTTATCCACATCCTTGACTAGAAGGGCAGTAGCAGCTATAATCTGCAGACACAGTGGCCATCCTGCGGCTACTGGATCAAATTTCTTAGACAAGTATGCCACTGGTCTATTCCAGGGTCCTAACGTTTGAGTCAGGACTCCTTTGGCTATTCCTTTCTTTTCATCTATGTAGAGGTGGAAAGCCTTGGTGACATCGGGAAGCCCCGAAGTCGGGGCCATCAGGAGGGCTTGCTTAATTTCATTAAAGGCCCTTTCTCTTTCTCCCATCCAAATGAAAGTCTCATTCTCTTTTGTAGCATCATAGAGAGGCTTAGCCAATTCAGCAAATCCTGGTATCCAGAGGTGGCAAAACCCTGCTATCCCAGAAACTCCCTCACTGCTCTCCGGGAGTTGGGTACTGGAATTTTCAGCACCATTTCTTTCCTGGCATCCGTGAGCCATCTTTGTCCTTCCTTTAGAATGTACCCTAGATAAATCACTTCT
>NW_008359179.1:0-407 GCF_000622305.1 Nannospalax galili | reverse complement strand
TGTCAATGTTATATAAATTGTTCCAACATAGCAACGGTTTGATCAGCAAAACCTTATGGACTGCTGGGTGTTTATAAGCTGTATTCCATGTGTGGAATTGTATTTGTTAGTAAGCAGCAATTATATTTTTTATAAAATATTTTTTCATGTTTCCTGTTTTGTTTCACTTCCTTAATGACCTGTCCTGGTTCTGAGATGTAATCAGTCCACACTCAAGTCACAGAGGTCTTGTTATGAGTGGAGCCAACACTATAAGAACATGAGTAGCAACATGAATTATAAAAACAGCCAAACTCTCGAACTCAACTACTCTGTTACAGTTATTTAAATTTAGTAGTCTAAGGCTTATAACTGACCTGATTGTAGTTGGTCCACTAACACTGCGCATTGTGTATGGTCTTAGAAGA
>NW_008359178.1:1341-2944 GCF_000622305.1 Nannospalax galili | reverse complement strand
ATGGGTGTACCCACCTTCATATAGGCAATAAGCTTATACACATGAAAAAATCGTGAATAAATAAATATTTTAAAAATCAGAAGGAGGAGGTGCTGGGTGTAGTAGTGAACACCTTCAATCGTAGCATTTGAGAGACAGAAGCAGGTGGATCTCTGTGAGTTCAAGGCCAGCCTGATCTACATAGTGAGATCCAGGACAGCTGGGGATATAGGGAGGCCTTGTCACAAAAAACTAAAAAGGCAAAAAAAACAAAAAAACAGAAGGAGGAATAAGAAAGATCTAGTCTCCATCATAAATAAGTGCAGCTGTACAGTATAAACGTCATAATCTCAGTTAAATGTCAAACACACTATGGGGCCTGTGGGGTGGTTACTTCTTCTTCCGGTAAATATACTTGACGAAATTTAATTTTTTAAAGTTCAATAAGCCCTGCCGTTGTAAAATCAGTGAGCACTCAAGTTACACCTACAAGTTAGCATAGTGTGTTTTCATTTCTTAATATTTTACTATTTTTATTTTATGTGTATGCATGCACTGCCTGTATATATGTAAGTGCACCCATGTTGTGCAGTGTCCATGGAGGTCAGAAGAGGGTGTCAGAGTCCTTGGAACTGGAATTATGGACAGTTGCTTGATGCAATGTGGATCCTGGGATTTGAAGCCAGGGTTTCTCCAAGAAGAGCCCTTCTTCTTAACCATTGAGGCATCTCTCCAGCCCCCATAGTGTGGTGTTTTTTGTTTTTTGTTTTTTGTTTTTGGTAATTTTGAGACAGGGTCTCCCTGTAGCCCCAGCCATCCTGGAACTCCTCACTATGTAGACCAGGCTGGCTTTGAACTCACAGAGATCCATCTGCTTCTGCCTCCCGAGTGCTGGGATTATAGGCATGGACCACCACGCCCGGCCCCCACAGTGTGTTATTGTGCATCATGCTACAGCATCAAGATTTTTCCATTTCTCTTTCTCAACTATAACTACAACCTTTGAGTTTGACAAGTGTACACTGGGGAAAAGTAGACACTCAGGCTTTTGTCACTTTTGTCATACTGTCTTTGAATAGAGGTTGTTTATATCAGAGTCCAGACAGGCTTGTTCCCCTCCAGTTAATGCCAGTGCATATGGAGCTGAAGTCATCAAAGGAGTTGCACCCAAAATCTGACTCAGGTTATGAATGTGTGCCTAAGTTCACCCTGTAGCTAATCCTGAGTGACATTTTACATAAATCTTAGAATTTGGCATAATCCTCACATTGGTTCCTTGGCTTGTGAACTGCAGGCTATTGTGATTGGAAAATGGGGATGGAAATGATCAAAGCTCGTGTATCAGAGAAAATGTGAACCAAAATCATCATCTTGCATTCTTTGTGGGATTGCAAAGAATATTGCCACTATTCAGAATTTGAAAGACACAGGGGTGGAGGAGATTCAACATCCCACTTTAGCAGTCCTATTTGGTCTGTGCAGAATATTGTTGGATAATGTAGACATATACTTACTTAATATGTAATCAGTCCATGACTCTAATTGCAGCTGCTGTGCCAGTACTGGTATTCTTACTTGAGCTAAGTAACATACCTGCAGGAACTGATGTAAAGTTAATAGAATT
>NW_008359178.1:0-880 GCF_000622305.1 Nannospalax galili | reverse complement strand
TTACATGTTACATGTTAACAAGAACAACTAGAAGAAATTTTCTTTCAAGTGTCAAGGCCAGCATTATTGCTTTCCTGTTCCACATCAACTGTTTACTAAATCTGTATTCCAATGCCTTAACATGGTTTATTTGATCTTTTTGATCTTTTGTGTTTTCCAGAAGTGTCTCCCAGTTGCTAGTTCCTCCAAGGGGTGGGGCCAGCCGCAGAGTGTGGACTACTGGGGGCCTGCTGGGAGCCATCTTGCAAGGGAAGCCATGAGCCACGGGCAGCCTGTGTGGCGTGGGGAACCTGCAGCCATGCAGCCGCTCAAGAACAGACTGGACTGACTCCTGTGGACCTGGGTCTAGATAGCTGGTCCCAGATGTGTGAGTGAATGCTAGAAGTGACTATGTGGCATGGCACAGTCTGATAAGAGGGGCTCTATAGAGGGCGTGGGGCTAGGCACTGGGTACTAATTCCTTTGTAAGTTAATAAATGCACATAAAGATATGCTATATTGTTTGCTTGATAGCACAGGAGACCCAGAGGGAATTTGAGTGACAACAAGGTACCACATTGTTCCTTCATACTGAAAAAATTATGCACGTTGTATGATGGGAGATGTTAACAACCACTATGGACTCACTAAAGCATATGCAGGTCATAGGACTGGAAATAAATCTTATTCAAATTTAAGGGCCTTCTAGGTCAGTGAAGTTTCTAGAAATATAGGTCTGGGACATGCAGAGATATTTCTTTTGGTGTATAGGGTAAACCCTTGCTCCTATATTCTCCTACTACCACACAAAAGGAAGAGCACTGAGTATACCTGTTTGGATTTTGGAGGTAGCACAATACTCTTGGGCATGTAACTCTGAACCACAATCCAAATGACTGCA
>NW_008359177.1:0-367 GCF_000622305.1 Nannospalax galili | reverse complement strand
TTCTCTGATAGCAACTTTTCTGGATGAGGACAAGAGAGGAAGGGAATTTGGTGTTGGAGACGGGGAAGGTCTTCACTGAACAGGTAATGCTGCCACTGGGATCTGGACGGTGAACAGGGGTGAGCCATGCAAAGGGAGGAAGAGCAAGAGCAAAGGTCCTAAGGTAGGAAAAAGCTTAGTGTTTGAAAGCCTGAAAGCAGCTCAGTGGAATTAAAGTCAGTGAATAGCAAGTCCTGGTCAAGGTAAGTGTGTTGATCGGAGCAGTTTGTAAGCAGTTTGTAAGCAGTTTGTAATGCATTTCCTTGCATTTTATTTTGAATTTTTACTGGATTTGTTCTTTGACAATTTCACATATAAACAGATTCTA
>NW_008359176.1:0-377 GCF_000622305.1 Nannospalax galili | reverse complement strand
AGTGTTCCATTGTGATATCACTGTGCTCCAATGTGACATCCCAATTCTCCAGTGTCCCAAAACTATCACCCCGTGTGCCCTTACATTCTTCGAATATGCCATCACAATGTTACAATAGGACTTCTCCGGTTCCAATGTGATATCACAATGCTCCCACGTAACGATACTATTGCCCCATGTGCCTTTATATTGCTCCAATGTTCTATGACAATGTTACAATATGACTTCACAATATTCCATTGTGACACCACAATGCTCAAAGGTAACATCACAATGCTCCCTATTGCAACACTATTGACCCATGTGTTAATATATTGCTTCACCATGCATCAAAATGTTACAATATGACTTCATAATGTTCCTTTGTCTTTTCACAA
>NW_008359175.1:0-479 GCF_000622305.1 Nannospalax galili | reverse complement strand
CTTTTAATTTAATTTAAGGCCAGTTTCAGAAAAGGGATTAAATACCTGAAACTGTTATCAGGGCAAGAACTTGTGCCCGGACAAACAATGGGCAATTTGAGAGACGTTATTAATGTCATTCTGCTAAACAAACATAATATTAAACTGATTCACAATGACTTATGTTATATCCATAGACAAGTGTTGTCCTTAACTCTCACCAGAGAAAGTTGTTGTAGTAGATGACAATTAACACAGAGACCCACAAATATGCAATGTGCACAAAGACACTGTGGAGTACTCAGACCTAAATGTGACACAGCTATCACACTTCTCCAAATGCTCAGAGATCATTGTGTAAGAGGGGAAGAAAAATTGCAAGAACCAGAGTTAGTGGATGAATGCAAAGAAACTGTGTTATCTGGACACCACAGGCAGTTCCACATATAATCTCACACTACTTATGACAGCATACACAAGACCTGTGAAAACCCAAGCCA
>NW_008359174.1:0-583 GCF_000622305.1 Nannospalax galili | reverse complement strand
CTGTCCTAGGAAGGAAGAGACTGAGGTGGCCAGTGTTTCTGGATGACTTCATGGCAAGTTCTGAAAGGCTGGGCTAGCATAGGGGGGATCACTGGTTTTAAAACCTCGCAGCCACGCCAAGAAGAAGCCAGGCCCACACAGGGAGGTTGCAGGAATGGGGGCATCTCCACTGAGAGTCACCCTCAACCACCAGAAGCTTGAGAGACCTCCCGCCTTAGCCGAGCCAACCCAAGGGACCCCAGGGAAAGACAATCATCAAAGGTGTAACTCCCTCCCAACACAAGTGGGGGCAGGATGGGGGGCCCTGTGCCAATGGATAAGTGACATGGGGGGATCTGGAAGAACACAGAGCAAAAAGCAAGGAGCCGTAGTGCTGGGGGGGAGCACAACACTGATCAAGGCCAAGGCTGGAGCCCCAACGCACCAGCATGCTGGCTGTGAAGGAGGCCGGAGGGGGCGAGCTGCTGCTGGAGAGAGCCGACAGGCAGGGTCAGACCTCCGAGAGTCTCCCATCTGCTGTTCTAGAGAATCGTTAGCTACTGGGAGGAAAGTGGGGTTGGGCAGAAAGCCAAGCATGGGGCTG
>NW_008359173.1:0-2610 GCF_000622305.1 Nannospalax galili | reverse complement strand
TGTTGGCATGTCTGTTTCAGGGGAGTTGGCACTCAGACAGATACAAGTTGTGTTCTGAGGGGCTTCACTGCTGTACAGACCCTGAGAACTCCCCTGGATCCTTTGTCCATAAAATCTTTCCTCTCTCCCTTCTCCCATATAGAGTACCTTGCCTGTCACACCCACATTGGGAGGATTTTGTCATTAACCCATATCAGTGGAGAGTCTTGGGACTGTTATGGAAATCAGGCAGTCAAGAGACCAAGCATTCACTCAGAGATTTGAAGAACTCAGATTTTATTCATGCCAAAGACCCTAGAGGAAACCAGTGGTTGAAATCTAGGGCAGAGATTTTCTTAAAGGACAATAAAACATGAGGTATCCCAGTGAGCACCTGCACGAGTGAAAGCTGCCCTAGGGAACTGCTGTTTTCTTACACACCTACTGATCCCAAATGCAAAATCTTTGTCTTACCACGAGCTGCACATAGGGGTCTGAAACACTTCTTTTACACAGGTATACCCTATCTATGTGCCTGTAACTCTGCAGAGTAGGCCAGGACCTGCCTACCTGGCACTGCTGGTAAGGGAAGAGGACCACGTGGTTTGTCTGCATCTGTGAGCCGCTGTGGTTTCGTTTTCCTTCTCCTGACCCCTCTCAGGAAGACAGAATTGAAACATTCATTTGCTGTCTTCCACACTGGTCTGGTTCCTGAGTGAGCCCAGGGGAGGATGTCTGGGAGAAGGTACTGGCTTGGGGAAGAGCAAAAGAGCAGGATCTTGGTTTTGTGTTGAAACCCCATAGCTTCCATGAATCCAGGCTTGGCACAGACCAGCCTAGGACCACTTGGTAAGGGAGGGGCAGGAGGAGAAACTAGAATCTGAGCCATAGTGCCAAGTTGGGGTGCCATATCTGAGGAAGGAGGCCCAGTCATTTCAGGCTTATGGGTGTAGGCCATAGGCCTGGCCTTGTTTACCAGGCCATAAGTGTTGGCTAAGGCCTGGCCTTGTCTACCAGGCCATAAGTGTTGGCTAAAGGGCTGGGGGTGAGAGGAGTGTTCTGAGACAGTAGGAAACTTCAGCAGCTTCCCCTAGCTAGGGGTCCCTTCCTGCCTTGGTCCAGTTCTAAACCGGTCTTGGTAACCAGCCTACCAGAGCATCTCACAGGATCTTATCTTTAAAAAATTTTCTGATTTATTTATTCTTATTTTATGTGTATGAGTGTTCTGTCTACATACCACATGTGTGCACTGCCTGCAGAGGCCAGAAGAGGGTGCTGGAACCTCTGGAACTGCAATTACAGATAATTGTGAGCCACCCTGTGGGTGCTGAGAAATGAAACTGGGTGTTCTGGAAGAGGAGCAAGTGCTCTTTATCTCTGAGCCATCTCTCCGACTAGTTTCCTTTCCCATAATTCTCATCCCTCCATGGGCCCAAGTGTCTTTGGAGTTTGTCACCTACTATCAGGAAAGCATACTGTTCTACTTTCATTCTGTTGCCGTGATAAAACACTCTGATCAAATACAACGGGGGGAGGAAAGGGTTTATTGTATCTTCATGTCCAGGTAACAATCCATTACTGAGGGAAGTCAGTGTTACTGAACTTTAGGTCACAGCTCATGCCCCAACAAGCCACTCATCCTCAATAAGCCAATTGAAAGACTCAATAGTGGAAAGTTGAAAAAGGAGATTTATTCAATGGAATCACATTGGGAGAGGGTCAAAGAGATCTTTGGGTCTTGAAGTGAGATTAAAGTTTAAATAGAGGCCCAAGGATATATACAGCTGAAGCAACAGTCCTAGTCAAGGTGTGGTCCTGCCCACCATTGACCCATCATTGCTTAGGCTTTGGGCTTATCCTGCAAGGTTGTTAGAACTGTGACAGCTCTTTTCCAGGAGTTCCCCCCTCTGACTGGCATCTTTCCCTTCTCCCAACATGAGACTCCTAGAGAAATTCCCATTCCTTTGGGATCCATTGTTTCAAAACCCTGGTAGTCAGATTGACAGACACAAGTGTCTCTTTAGAATATCTTAATTTCTACCGTTACACTTTCCCAAGCCAGACCCAGGAGTTATTATAGGTGCTGTGATATGTGCTTTTATATGTGCTCTTATATGTTCTTCATCCACGTACACCAGGATGTAAGATGGACCCATTACAGGGGAGGAGAAGGTCTGGAAGGGGGAGGTCCCATGATCTACAGTCATCTGGGGTCCAGCAGTAATGGAGACAGTTCACTCCTCCCAGCCTGCCTTAGGGCCTGAAATGTTGTTCCATACCTGCTTGCATTCTGTCCCTGAGTCATCTTTAGATGTGGGATGAACCCTGGCCCTGACCCAAGCAGGCCTCAGACCTTTCTCTTATGGCCAGTGTCTTGAGGTGGGTGCTTCCTCTTTGCTCTGCTCAGTCCCCAGGTTTGAAGCAGAAAAGAAAGACCAGGAGGCAGCTCAGTGACAGCAAGGACGATTTGTTTCAGAAAGGGAACTTCGCTCCCAGGCTAGGGTTTTTATCAGGGTTTGGGCGTCAAAGGGGCTGCGGTCTAGTTCAATCAAGTAGTGTTAATGGTTAAACTGGAAAGTTCAGGAATGGTATTAGTGGTGTTGACTTCAGGAAATTGATTTTGAGAAACTG
>NW_008359172.1:0-297 GCF_000622305.1 Nannospalax galili | reverse complement strand
TTTGAAAAATCTGGAATACTCATTTTATACTGATTTTCTGCTTCATGCCATAGCACTGCTCCGTCTCTCCGCACTTAGAAACATTTTATACCAAGCTTGGGGGTTGCTGCTCTTCTGCATCACCTGAGGACTGCTAATTGCTACTATTTGTCCCAACCATGTTGAACCTCAGTCCTCAAGATGGCAGTGCTGGGAGGCCACACCTTAAAAGGGAGATTAGGAGCCAGGCATGGTGGCACATGCCTGGAGTCCCAGCACTTGGGAGGTAGAGGCAGGGGAATCTCTGTGAGTTCAAGG
>NW_008359171.1:0-625 GCF_000622305.1 Nannospalax galili | reverse complement strand
ACCTCTCCAATCATGTGTCTTTTGCTGGGTATGGTATCACCCATGAGTTCTGTCCCATAGAGAGTGTTTTAAGTCAAATGAGATAGGTGTTGATTAATCCCAAATTAAAGTGACATAACTGCACCACTATAGTTTGCTTTGTTGGTTATTATTGTGGTTACTAGACTTTAAAGATGAGGTTGGATCATTGAATGATATTCAATGCATAGTATAAACCCTGCATAGTATCTATCAGAACTATGAGAACTAGCCATCAGGGAGGAGGATTCCAGGTCTATTCCAACTCCATTGCTCCAAGTTCTCTGTCCAAAATATGTCCTGTCTTCAGTGAAAGGGTCTTGAGAGAATAAATCATTTGTAAGAGTCTCAAAATATGGAATGAGTTCAAGAGAAAAAATATAGAAAGAAAATTATAGAAAGAAATTCATTAGAATAGTCTGTGCAAAGTAAAAAGCAGATATGGTAGTATTGGGGGGATTGGAGAGTTGTTACCATATTTCAATCTGTTTCATTCTTGCATAGAACTTACTTCAGAGCCCAAACTGGATCCAAACTCATAGAGATCATACAGACTCTAATTTTAAAGTAATACAATTATAGGAATGAAATGCCTTTAAGTGTCTCT
>NW_008359170.1:0-314 GCF_000622305.1 Nannospalax galili | reverse complement strand
GACTGTGGACCTTTAAGTGAACTTTTAAAAAATATTTTAATTATTTTTATTTTATGTGTGAGTGTATTGCCTGCATGTATGTGAGTGCGCCCATGTCATGCAGTGCCATGGAAGTCGGAAGAGGGCTTCGGATTCCCCTAGAACTGGAGTTAAGGATGGTTCATAGCCACCGTGTGGGTGCTGGGAATCAAACCTGGGTCCTCTGCAAGAGCTGTTAATGTTCTTAACCACTGAGCCATCTCTCCAGCCCCAAGTGTTTAGACTTTTTAAGGACTGTGGGGCTTTTAAGGTTGTACTGTCTTATGTTGTAATAC
>NW_008359169.1:0-423 GCF_000622305.1 Nannospalax galili | reverse complement strand
ATTTCCTTCTTCATTTCAGCCTGAGTAGTCTTCAATATTTCTAGTTTTCTTCTGAATTCATTCAGAAGTTTATCCCTAGTCTTCCTTCAGTTCGATATCTTTGTGTGTCCTTTAAATTCACTGAATTCTTTCATCATGTTTATGACTGTTCTTTTGATTTCCATGTCCTGCATTATCTCTAGGGGGTTCCCATTGTACTTCTTTTCATGTTATTATTTTTTCTCTGTGATTTTGACATGTGAATTTCTTTTGTAGTTTCTGACTCTTGTGTGATACTCGGGACTCAAGTCTTCAAGTTTAGATCTGCTTCTTTTGTAAACTTTATGTGCCTTCATGGTTTACTGTTTGGGCATGACAAGCTTGTTCTTCTACGCTTCTGGTTCTCTCTTTTGATTTTATATTGGAGTAGCCAGATTGCTTTTG
>NW_008359168.1:0-710 GCF_000622305.1 Nannospalax galili | reverse complement strand
CAGAAATAGAAAAGTAACTAATATATGTACCAGGTTAAAGCCAATATATTACTTGTTGCAGTGACAGTGAAACTATTCAGGAGCCAGAATCAGTGAATTATACTGTTTGCTGATTTCCAAGAAAGTGTGAGATGGAAGAGTCCAGTAGGGCCTTTTACTTTTACAAAAGCTTCAAAGTGCAGCTGATCTTGAGTGGTAAATATCTGCTGAGATGTGGCTCCTTAGTTCTTGTGGACATTTGATGTGTCAGAAACACACTGAAATTTAGTGGTTTAAGATAACTTCCACTCTAGCAGCTCCTAATGGTGCAGGAATCTAGGAAATTCTTTCAGTCTGAGTTTGTTGATATGTTCTGGACTTCTTGGGTTTGTAATCATAACCCACTGACAGCTAGGGGCTAGATGATTAAGAGTGACCTCACCCCAGTCTTGTACTTAGAAATTAGGACAGGTCACAAAGCACCTTGGACCCTTTGTGTTTCATATGCCACTTGGCTATCCTGTCTTTTTCACATATAGCAGTGGAAGGGGACCCAATATGGCACATTCTCGTTTGTGTTTGGTAAGCCAACTGCTCAAGTCTCTGTAGGTATGTTAAGTGCGAAGCCCAGCTCAATATGAGTAGGAAAAGAGAATAAGTTGTGAATATTTGTGCATACACTTACCAAATATGCTAATTTCAATTGAAATTTATTAGCCATTGATCTTAGC
>NW_008359167.1:0-688 GCF_000622305.1 Nannospalax galili | reverse complement strand
CACTGATTCACAATGCAGCTATGGAAATGGAACTTTGAGATTCTGGCTACACTATCATGTGCTAATGGGTGACTGAAATTAATACCAAAAACAATAATATTTCTAACAACTGAAAATGGAAAGAAATGATAAAAATAAACAAGCTGTTGATGCCCAAACATTCCAAATGCACTAATCATGAAGGAATCCAAGACCTAGTCAGCAAAACTAACATATGTAAAAGTAGACTATAATCTGTCAAAGGTAGCAGAAGAGTAAAAAATTCTCCAACACAAATCTCCTCACCTACAGACACCAGATTGCTATAGTTCTCCAACATTAACTCCCTGTACAAAGCCCTCTGAGCAGAGTCTAGGCATTCCCACTCCTCCTGGGAGAAGTCAAAGGACACATCCGTGAAAGTCAATGGATCCTAAAAGGAAAAATCACAACTTGACCATGTACCCATGAATAGGGAACTGGACTCAAGGCAAAAAAGATAATTTGTAAAGAAGTTCTGAAGTGGAGGAGCAATTTGAATTATTCAAAAGGATATTTCTAGGCCAGGCGTGGTGGTGCACACCTTTAATCCCAGCACTTGGGAGGCAGAGGCAGACTAATCTTTCTGTGTTTGAGGCTAGCCTGGTCTACATAGTGCGTTCCAGGACAGCTGGGACTACAAGGAGACCCTGTCTCAAAAAAGACAAAA
>NW_008359166.1:0-535 GCF_000622305.1 Nannospalax galili | reverse complement strand
ACCTGCTCACACACATGAACATGAACAGGTCTGAGTTTTCTCTCACTAAACTCTGTGCCTCTTGAAAACAAAGACTCTGTCTTACTGTGACTGTGTCAGCAATGTTCAGCAAATGTTGCCTGAATACATGCTCACATGTATCCAGATGTGTTCATATGATTCCTTGCTGACAGAGGATCAAGCGATACACTGTGGCTCTTAATTTTCATGGTCGACTTGATAGAGTAAGAAACAATTAAGGCATTAATGAAACACACCTTTGGGCGTGTCAGTGATGATGTTTCCAGAGAGGATTACCTGAGGTGGGAAGACCTACCTTGAATGTGACTGGCATCATACCATGGACTGTGGTCCCAAGCTAAATAAAAAGGAAAAAAGGGGCTGGAGAGATGGCTCAGCAGTTAAGAGTACTGGCTGCTCTTGCAGAGGACCTGGGTTCTGTTCCTAGTACCCTCATCACAGCTAATAACTGTCCTTAACTCCAGTGCCAGCAGATCCAACACCCTCTTCTGGCCTCTGTGGGCACTGCATGCAC
>NW_008359165.1:0-2705 GCF_000622305.1 Nannospalax galili | reverse complement strand
ACTCCAGCTGCTCAGGAAATCAGGCCAACCTCTGGCAATGGGACGTCATGATATCACAAAGCATCTGTACAGCAAGGGAAACAGTTAATTGAGTGAAGAGACAGCCTAATGAACGGACAAAATTTTTGTAAGCTAAACAACTGATCAAGGTCTAATATCTAGAATATACAATAATTAAAAAGTAAGTAAGCAAGCAACACAACCAATTTATAAATTGGCTAATGAATGAACAGTTCTCAAAGGGGAAAACAGACCTAGTGTGATGGGTGAATGATGTCTACATGACAGAATCTAGAATCACCTGGAGATGGGCCTCTGGGCATCCTGTAGGAGGCTGTCTTGATTACACCACTGGTGTGGGAAAGCCATCTTTCCTGTGAGCAGGACCATTCCCTATGAAGTGGATCCTGGACTGTACAGAGAAACAGAGTATCAGATGCATCCATTTTCTCTGCTTCTTGACTATGGATGCGATGTGACCACCTCTCTTGGGCTTCTATCACTGACTTCCTTACCATGATGGACTATAATCTGAATTGTGAACCAGAATAATATATTTTCCCCTAAGTCACTTTTATCAAACACTATTACAGCAACAGGAAAAGAAACTAAGATAGCCAATAAATACAGGAAAAAATTGTCCCACCTCACTATTCATCTAAGACATGCAAGTAAAACTTACATTGGCATTCCACTGCACTCCAGTCAGAATGGTAGTCATTAAGGAAACAAATGCTGGGGAGAATATGGCCAAAAGGGACCCCTACCACCCCTGTTTGTAGGAATGTAAAGTAGTCTAGCTGCCACAAAGTCCATGTTACAGAGTCTCAAAAGAACACCAACACATCTTCCAAATGACCCAGTTATACTACTCCCAGCATTTACCTAAAGGTTTCCAAATCTCCTGTCACATTTATTGCAGCACTATTTGCATTCGCTAAACTAAGGACCAACCATCTCCAAATTTAGAGGAACAGAGGAATGGATCAGGATGTGGTATGTACATACAGTGCAATTTTTTCAGCCATAAAGAAGAATAAAGTTATGTCATTTGCAGGAAAATGTATGCAATTAGAGATAATCATATTAAGCTAATTGCAGAAAGATAACGATCATGCTTTCTCTGACTTCTGGTTCCTTGATTTCACATGGATATAATCACTTGTAAGTAGTAGTAAAGCTGTTTATGGGGGCAAATGGGCCCAATGGGAGAAAAAGTGAGAAAAGGAGGGGAATGAGGGAGGATATGCTGAGCATACAACATATATGGGTAGGAAATAGTTTCAATTTTTTTTTAAATCCACCTGCATGGGTGGATAAAACCACCCCCAGAAGCTATAAGGTTATTAAATGAACATCCCAATGCCAGGGGTGAGAGACCTCCATACGAGTTGTTGGTCAGCAAGGCCCCTGACACCTCCAAACAACATAGGATATTGAGTACTCAGTCCTAGATGGGACATCTGCATCACCTCCTCCAAGGCTAGGGAACAATGGAAGAGGGGAGAGAAAGAACGTAAGATACAGAGAAAAGGATGGAATATTGTGGAACACTGTCTTCCAGGCACAATATGGCCATTGCAGCTATGATTGACTACACACAACCTGCATAACACTAGGCTCCTTCACATTCTCTCACGGAAAGGGGAACTTCAGGAGGCCACTTCCTTCCCTAGGAGCTATAGGCAGTTAATAGATACAGGGACAGGGCAGACATTTTCTTTAGTGGTGTAGCCACTGAAAACATGCTATGCTCCTGTAAATAACCCCTCACCCCTGCACCTGTAAGTAACTCTAATGGAAGTCATTAGTTCAAACACAACAAAGATTTAAATGTAAAAAATAAAAGATGAATACAGAAACTACGCAAAGAAAAAATAAATTCTCTTTGATTACATCATCTTAGGTAATGCCTTTTTTCCTTTTTTAGCAAAGCAATATAAGCAAAGGTATAAAGTTTTTTTATTTTATATATTTAATGACTTAAAAATTATGTTCAGAAAATTAAGCTTAAAATTAGGGCAAACTGTAGAAAAAATGAGTTAGAAAATATGTAATTCTATACATTTAATATTGATACAGGATTTTTAAAACTCAGTAAGAGAAACATTGGTATTCAGTATTTTATGTTCAGAAGATATAACTAGGAATTTTACAAAAGAATGAACATATAGTTGATAAACTGCTAAAAATGCAGGTTTGCTAGAAGTCAAAAAAGTACAAGTGAGGGGTTGGAGAGATATTTCAGCAGTTAAAAGCACTAGCTATTTTTCCAAAGGACCTGGGTTCAGTTTCCAGTACCCACATGGCGACTAATGACCTTCAGTAGCTCCAGTTCCAGGTAATTCCAGCCCCCTCTTCTGGCCTCTGTGAGCATTATATGACACAGGTGCATTTACATATATGCAGGTAACAAGTCATACATATAAAAATAATTATTTAAAAATATAACTGAATGGCTGGAGAAATGGCTGGCTGCTCTTGCAAAGGCACTGGGGTTTGGTTCCCAGTACCAATGGTTACTAACAACCATTCATAAATTCAGGTCCAGGGATTCTGATGCCCTCCTCTGGCTTCCACGGGCATTGCATGTGGGTAGTGCACTTGGACACATGTTGGTAAAATACTCATAAAATAAAAACAAATTTTAAAATAAATTTAAATATAACTGAAACAAGATGTTACTTTTCATCTATTAGATTAGC
>NW_008359164.1:0-682 GCF_000622305.1 Nannospalax galili | reverse complement strand
TCACAATGTTACAATAGGAAATCACAATGCTCCAATGTGCCATCACAATGTAACAGTATGACTTCACAGTGTTCCACTGTAACATCACAATGCTCATTGTTGCATCACTATGGGCAATGGTGTCATTACCATGATCTTGTCATCATGTTCAATATGCAAACACGGATCTCTATGACCCCTCACATTCCCCCATGTGACGTTATAATGCTCCATGATGCCATCACAATATTGCAATATGTCTTCAAAATGTACCATTGTGATGTCACAATGACTCATGGTGCTATTACAATGTTACAATATCACTACACAGTGTTCCATTTTGACATCACAATGTTCTTTGGGGCCAACACTATCACCCCATGTGCCATTATACTGCTCCAATGTGTCAACACAATATTACCATAAGACTTCACAATGTTCTGGTTTTTTTTTTATCACAATGCTACAATGTGACATCACTAACCCTCTATGTGCAATTTTATTGCTCAAATGTGCCATCACAATGTGACAGTATGAAATCACAATACTTCAATGTGCCATCACAATGTTCCAGTGTGCCAACACTATCACCCCATGTTCCATTATATTGTGTAAATGTGCCATCACAATGTGACAGTATGATTTCACAATATTCCATTGTTTTATCAAAATACTCCAATGTGACATCACTATGGCCCCTTGT
>NW_008359163.1:0-514 GCF_000622305.1 Nannospalax galili | reverse complement strand
TGGAGTTACAGATGGTTGTTAGCCACCATGTGGGTTCTGGGATTTGAACCTAGGTCTTTTGCAAGAACAGCCAGTGCTCTTAACCTCTGAACCGTCTCTCTAGCCCACCTTTAACTTCTTTGAGCAAACTTCTATACATCCTTCAAAACCCAGCTGTTTAACCTTTTTGTTGAAACTGGTTTCCATCATTTCCTGACCCTGTGTGTCAATGGCAATATATTTCAAAGGACGTCCTTACTGGAGCCTCATTGATGTTCAAGGCTAGGGCCACATCACCAAGGCCACCCAAAAGGCCCTCAAGAAATATCAGTCAAGGGGCTGGAGAGATGGCTCAGTGGTTAAGAGCACTGGTTGCTTTTGCAGAGGACCTAGGTTCAATTTCCAGCACCCACATGGTGGCTAACAACTGTCTATAACTCCAGTTTCAGGGAATCTGATGCCTTTTTCTGACCTCTACAGAAAGTACATGACACAGGTACACCTACCTACATGCAGGCAATACACTCATACACAT
>NW_008359162.1:0-320 GCF_000622305.1 Nannospalax galili | reverse complement strand
AGAGGGAGAGACCCCTGCAAGAAAGGTTTAAAAAAAGAAAATACTCAAAAAGTTAGGCAGATATGATCAAGTTATGTTATATAATGTTGCAACAAAATTCATTATTTTATACGATTAATCTGTGCTAATAAAATTGAGAAAAGAGGGCTGGAGAGATGGCTCAGCAGTTAAGAGCACTGACTGCTCTTGCAGAGGACCTGGGTTCGATTCCCAGCACTCACATGGTAGCTATGAGCCATCCTTAACTCTAGTTCCAGGGGAATCCAGCACCCTCTTCTGACCTCCACGGCTTTGCACAACATGGGTGCACTCACATACAT
>NW_008359161.1:0-316 GCF_000622305.1 Nannospalax galili | reverse complement strand
CATACTCTGTTCCAAAGGCCAAAAATGTCAAAAGTATTTGGGAGTTTTTAATCTAATCCTTAAAAGATTTTAGGGTTACCTCTTCAGCGTGGGGAATGTTAGAGTAGCAAAAAGCCCTACTTAAAAAAAAAAAAAAAAAAAAAAAAAAAAAAAAAAGAAAGAAAGAAAGGATGAAGTTATCAGAAAAAAGTGATGGGGAGATATGGGAGATGTTGGAGGGGAGGGAAGGGGCATGGATTTGGTCAAAACACCTTGTGTGCATGTATGAAATTCTCAATAAATTATTTTTTAAAGTTACTTATAATACAGTGAAAAA
>NW_008359160.1:0-548 GCF_000622305.1 Nannospalax galili | reverse complement strand
GTATAAAAGTGATGTACATCTGAGTAAGTTCTTAAGGTATATCAAAGATTACACTTATAGAGGACAAAAGAATCTTAAAGTTTATAAGGTTAAGTTCACTCAGATCTCTTCTTAAAGCAATAGAATTTTGGATCTCCTCTTGGTATCAACCTAAAATACTGGCTTAAAGAATAAAATACATGCATAATCAAATATTACTTAAAGGTGTTTGATACTTTGCTCAACTTTTATTTAAATATTTTGCAGTAGTAAAAATACCAGACAGGTGTAAGTGAATTCTTGGTGTACAATAACAGTACATGGACCATGTGGTCAGAAGGATTAAAGGGGATAAGAGCTTTCTCTTTACTATCCAGTGTCAAGAAGGTCCCAAGGGACTGTGTGGCATCTCTCAAAATGTCCTACTATTGTTGTGAGTCACATACTCTCTTGTTAAAGGAGGCCACAGAGACCCCACTAAGCGAATTACAACCAGCAACAAATCTACAAAGAGAAGTGTCAACACAGAGAAAAATTCTCCTCAATGCTTCTAAGCAAAGCCAAAGTCA
>NW_008359159.1:0-782 GCF_000622305.1 Nannospalax galili | reverse complement strand
GCATGCACTTAAATCCAGGAGTAAAACACATATATAAAATAAAAATAAGTTTAAAAAAAAAAAAGAATATGTTAGGTTAGGTGTCACTGCTAACAATCCCGGGTTCACATGTAGACACCGTGGAGATTTTGCACTAATTACCTTTGTTTCTGCATTAGTTCACTTCTCTTGGGACTATTTTCTGTGTATTTTTTTCACAAGATTTAATTTCTATTGTGATTTGATTATTCCAATTTTCCAAATATTTTATTATTATTATTTTTTTGGTCCTTTTGAGACAGGATCTCCCTGTAGCCCCAGCTGTCCTGGAACTCACTATGGAGACCAGGCTGGTCTTGAACTCACAGAGAGATCTGCCTGCCTCTGCCTCCCGAGTGCTGGGACTAAAGGCGAGCGCCACCACACCCGGCCTTTTCTTCATATTTTAAAAGTTGTGCCCTTGGTCCTTTTTTTCTGTCTATCTGTATGGGGTGCGCGGTCCCGCGGGGATGGGTCCCCTGGTCTCAGTCGCGCACCCTGGAAGTGTGGCGGGTTCCGCGGGTGTCTGTCTCTGGCCGCACATCGCTGTCCGCCACTTTTAGTGCTGAAAGTCCTGCAGCATGGCGGCTCCACGTCTGTTGTGGCAGCGGGTCTCTCTGCTGCTTCTCCGTGTCTCTGTGGGTCTCTGCTACCGGAGCGTGTCCGGTCGGGTACTGCCTTAATTTTCCCCCGTGCACTTTCCTCAAGATGCAAGATCCACTGGCCACTGGATCACGCGGGAGAGCGCGAGGCGGCTGAAGCTG
>NW_008359158.1:1705-2413 GCF_000622305.1 Nannospalax galili | reverse complement strand
ACTGGCAGGAGCCACTGCAGCGATACTGCCATTCTCCATCTTAGAAGGATGCTCTGCGTGTGGATGAAAATGAGAACTGCCTGACGAGGTGGGAGACCTGCAGGCTGTCGCAGGCACCCGAGTAGGCAGCAGTGTGGTCCTAAGCCACGGCACTAGGTTAAAAAGACTGCCCAGGTCATTAAATGAGGTCTCCCTGAGCCTCAAAAACCTGCAGGGGTTGCAGGTGGAGCTCAGGGGTAGAATTCTTGCCTACAATGCATAAGGCCTTGGGGTTGAGTCCCAGTATTGTTAACTTCAAAAACAACATAAGGAACAAAAAAACATCCTCTTTCTCTGTCCCCACCTCCATTGCAACTACTTTTATACACACACACATAAACACACACACACATACATACACATACACACAAACATACTCAGATGGACTGATTGGCCAGTGCCCCCACCACAACTGCCACCAACATGGCAGGCAACAACAACTTCAGTCTGTGCTGAGGCTGCCACGGGCTCTGTTCTCCTTTCTTCTGATTCAGGTCATCACAGCTGCTGAGCATCTGCCTGGTGCTGACCCAGAGCAAGCTGTAATTTCATTCACACTCTCTCCAGATCTGCAGGTGGCCTGGATATTATATTTTCATCTCACCCAGAAGTAATGTGGATGGGAGATGAATTCAGGCCCTTGTCCAACCAGCAAGGAGGGCAGCCTAG
>NW_008359158.1:0-127 GCF_000622305.1 Nannospalax galili | reverse complement strand
GAGAGAGAGAGAGAGAGAGAGAGAGAGAGAGAGAGAGAAAGAAAGAAAAGGTTTAGCAGGACTGGGGACTTGGCTTAGCAGTTAAGAGCACTGGCTGGCTCATGCAGAGGACCTGAGTCTGAGTCTC
>NW_008359157.1:0-276 GCF_000622305.1 Nannospalax galili | reverse complement strand
CTAGTCAGCCTATCTAGAGGTCTTTGTTTTAGGAAGATCAGCTATTCCTCAACCAGCAGCAATCGATTACCAATATTCCTTTTGATAAGAATGGGGTTTGCTGTTCATTTCCACAGTTCTATGCTGGATTACTATCTGGGAGTCCCTTGGGCCACCCTGGCCAACAACTCAAAAGAAGGTATGTCCTTTTGGCATTGTTGCTTGTTCTGTAGCCTTTAGCTATATATATGGACTCTTAAAAAATTAGATTGGCCCCTTGAATCTTTAGTTATACTT
>NW_008359156.1:0-343 GCF_000622305.1 Nannospalax galili | reverse complement strand
AATGGATGGGTACCTAAAAGCATGGGAACCACCAAAACTAAACCAAGAACACATCAACAGCTTAAACAGACCCATAACACATAAGGACACTGAAACAGTAATACAAAACCCCTTGACTTAAAAAAAGCCCAGGACCAGATGGATTTACAGAAGAATTTTATCAGACATTTAAAGAGGATCTACATCCAATACTAATTAAGCTATTCAAAAAGATAGAAATGGAGGGAGAACTTCCAAATTCCTTCTATGAATCAGCATCACTCTAATAACAAAGCCGAGTAAAAATACAACAAAAAAAGAAAACTATAGACCCGTATCTTTAATGAACATAGATGCAAAAATT
>NW_008359155.1:0-547 GCF_000622305.1 Nannospalax galili | reverse complement strand
ACATTTATTGATTTATACATGTTGAATCATCCATGCATCTTTGGGATGAAAACTACTTGATTGTGGTAAATAATCTTTTTGATGTGGTCTTGCATTCAGTTTGCAAGGGTGTTCTTGATAAATTTTGCATTGATACTCATCAGAGTAATTTTTCTGTATGATGTTTGGTTTTGGTATCAGGTTAATAGTGGTTTCATAAAAATGATTTGAAAGTGTTCCTTCCTCTTCTATCTTACAGAATTTGATGGGTATTGAAATTTGTTCTTTTTTGAAAATCTGGCAGAATTATTCACTGTATCTATGATGTCCTGGGATTTTCTTTTTAAATTGGGAGATTTGAAAATATTGCTTATATTTTACTTGCTCTTATGAATTTATTTAAATTATCTCATCTTGGATTAATTTTCGTAGGTCATACAAATCTGGAAATTCATTCATTTCTATTAGATTTTCGAAATTGTGGAACACAGGCCACCAAAGTAAGTTCTGGTGCTCAGAAAATCTTCAGTATCTCTTGTAACGTTTCCCTTTTGCATCTATGATTTTA
>NW_008359154.1:0-372 GCF_000622305.1 Nannospalax galili | reverse complement strand
CTACAGAGAGACCCTGTCTGAAAAAGAAAGAAAAAAATAAAAATAAAAACACAAAAATAACCAAAAAATCTATAATCATTCTGAAACTCTTTATAAGAACAATACGGGAAATAATGTGGAGACACCCACTTTCCCAAAGCATGCCGAGTGGCTGAATGGCAGAAACAGAGAGATGGGTCAAGTAGTGAATGGGAAGAGTCATGAGGGACATTTACAGTGTCCTGTGTATTCCTTTTTTTTTTCTGATCTTCTTGAGATGGTCTCTCTCTCTAGCCCCATCTGGACTGGATCCATCTACATAGGTAGACTAGGCTGTCCTTGATTTCACGTACATCTGCATGCCTCTGCTTCCCTAGTGCTGGGAATAAAGGC
>NW_008359153.1:0-249 GCF_000622305.1 Nannospalax galili | reverse complement strand
TTCACTTTGGACCATTGTGATGGCACACTGAGCACTGTGATGACACCAGAGAGCATTGTGAGGGCACATTGAGCACTGGGATTTCACTCTGACCATTTTGAAGATACATTGATGCATTTTGATGGCACACTAAGCATTGTGATGCCATAATGGGCATTGTGAAGATATATTGGAGCATTTTGAAGGCACATACTGGGACATTGTGAGGAGACATTGAGCACTGTGATGGCATGTTGAATATTGTTAGGA
>NW_008359152.1:0-636 GCF_000622305.1 Nannospalax galili | reverse complement strand
ATCTTTCCTCTTCCCAGTCCTTTGCATCCAGACCAATCCAGCTCCTCAGTGAAGTCCCCAGGGGCCCTTGGGGCCACCTCTCACACCCATCTTCCTTTCAATTTCTGGGTGGCATGGCCACCAGCTGCCCTAGACCAGCATCTTTCTTGGGCCCAGCTCCCAGGCCAGTCCAACACCCAAATTCCTGAGGGCAAAATCTATCCTGGAGGGATCCAGACCTTAGGATAAAGACTGAGAGAATCTGATCCTCATCTGACTTGGGCCTCTGTGGGTACTCCTGAAGACAAAATCAATCTGGACACTCCAATATAAAATCAAAAGAGAGAACTGGAAGCATAGAGGAACCAGCCTTTCATGATGCCCAGTAAACCACAAAGACACATAAAGTTCAAAAAAAGAAGCAGAACTAAACTTGAAGGCCCGAGTATCACACAAGAGTCAGAAACTACAAAAGAAATTCACATGTCAATATCACAGAGAAAAAATAATAACATGAAAATCAAAATAACATATCCCCACCAAGTACCAATAGTCCTTTAGAGGAGTACGATAAGAACCCACTAGAGATAATACAGGACATGGAAGTCAAAAGAACAATTATAGACATGATAAAAGAATTCAGTGAATTTAAAGAAC
>NW_008359151.1:0-294 GCF_000622305.1 Nannospalax galili | reverse complement strand
TGAGATCATCGGTCTTGTTGACAAGTGCCTTTCTGATGAGCCAACTCTTTGGGTCTATTTTTACACTTTTAAACGGATCTTAAAACGGGGTGGAGAAGCAGCAGCAGAAACAGACAACAAAAGCTACATCGAATTAGAACAGACTAAAATATTGCTCTTTACAGAAAAAAATTTACCAATCTCAGATAAAAGTTTGGAACTAAAAAACAGATTTAGAACAGAAGGGATGTGATATACTGAAAAAAAAAAAAAGTTTCTTTTCTTTTAGAGATGGAGTTTCACTATGTTACCCAG
>NW_008359150.1:0-311 GCF_000622305.1 Nannospalax galili | reverse complement strand
GGTGTTAACAAGGGAAATATGGACAATAATGGGGTTATTTTAAGGGGAGGGAGGAGGGAAGGTTATATAAGGAACCTAGGTGATAAATAAAAGAAGGAGCTCAAGAGAGGTGGGACCATAGAAGGGTATTATTAAGGGAGAAATGGGAAAAAACAGGAGCACCTTAAATGGGGAAACCATGGTGGAAGGGTTAGACAATGTGAGAGATAAACAATGCCTAGCAAGTTTTAGAAAACCAGAGGAAACCACATTAGGCCAATAACCTACTGACAAATTATACAAACAACCAGATCAAAGAATGTAATATATGT
>NW_008359149.1:2134-2958 GCF_000622305.1 Nannospalax galili | reverse complement strand
CCTCACAAGACAGTGCTGTCATTTTTAAAATTTCTGCTCTTCTGATGGGGTGTGTTGTACACATTCCTGGAGTTTTAATGTGCATTACACCAATCGCTAAGAATGTTGAGCATCTTCTATGCGCTTATTTTCTATTTGCATAACTTCTTCGGCTGTCTGTTTATATCTTTGCCATTCAAAAAGTTATGTTTGTTGTTGGGTTTTCAGAGTTTATTTTATGTTCTTGACACCGTTCCATTATCAGCTACACCGGGAAACCTCTGTGTAGACATTTTTTAATTTTAGGTCTTACGTTTCAAGCTAAGACCCATTTGATTTCATATTGATATGTGCTGCACAGTGCAGATCCAAGCTCATTTTGTGAATGTGGATTTTCTTTAATTTTTATTACGTATTTATTTTTATTTTATGGGTATGAGTGCTTTTCTTGCATATAAGCACACCTTTGTCATGTAATGCCTGTAGAGACCAGAAGAGGACATTGAATTTTCTGAAGCTGGAATTACTGTCATGAGGGAGCTGCGAACTGAACCTGAGTCTTACACAAGAGCAGCCAGAGCTCTTAACCACTGAGCCATTTCTCCAGCTCTCTGTGAATGTGGGTTTTTGTTTGTTCTTGCCCACATGCTGAGGAGCCAATCATTTATTCAATGCACTGACTTTGTGACTTAGTCAAAAATCCCTTGATTATTTGTGAATTAGTCCTATTTATATAGTTTCTCTTGTGTGATTCGGAATTTTAGGGTATGTTTATTATATTTAATGATATGCTTTATTATGACATTTCATACATGTATATAAAATATTTTCTCATATTCACCCAC
>NW_008359149.1:0-828 GCF_000622305.1 Nannospalax galili | reverse complement strand
TCCTAAATAAATAAAGTAAGTAGAAATGTGTCAATCAAGGCTAAAGGGTCACTCCTAAGAATGACTATGCCAATCTAACACTAACGCAAAAACTGTTTCCATAAGTTATATGGAACATCTGTAATTTATGTTTCATAAATACAAATACCACTTTCTGTGAGTGAAAAATAAGACTTTTTTTTCTTTTTTTAAAATATTTTATTTTTTTTCTTTTAATTATTTATTCAGTAATCACATAATTAGTAGAAGCATTCCATTACAACAGCATTGACATATTCAACAATTTCCAGAGTACAACATTGTACTCAGCATAAACCCTACAAGACATAAAGTTAAATGAGGTTTCAACCTTTAAAAAAGATCTCCATTTCATTATTAAAATAGTTTCATACAGAAAAATTCATTTTTAATGCAAATGACATTGAGATGTTTTCACATGCATCTCTAATCTCTATATATCTGATCATCACCAGTCACAGTTGGTTACTTTCTGAGCACCCTGGCATCTGAGCATAGATATAAAGTTATCAGGTAGATTTCAATGGTAATTTTTTTCACATCTACTAATTATTAGGGAGCAACTTTTTATGGTTTGAAGAATTTTAAAAATTTTTAATAACTACATGATTAGAAGAAGCATTTCACTACAGCTTTAACATATTCAGTAACACACTCCAGAGCAAGAGTACATCTCTTTCACAAGTGGCTGCAAGTTTTTGGGTTCATGGTTGAATTAATACAGTTATACAATACTGAACTCAGTGTAAGCCCTGTAGAACATAAAATTGAATGAGTTTTTAACCTTTAAAAAAAAATCTCCATTTCATT
>NW_008359148.1:0-363 GCF_000622305.1 Nannospalax galili | reverse complement strand
TTCATATTCTTTATATTTCCTTAAACATATGGTAATTAAGGAAATACATTCCGTTTTTAAACTATAGCTATGACTGTTAATGTCCATTTAAATGATACTGTTGTACATATTCAGAAGTTTCGAGGTAGTTGAAAATTCCCAATATTCCCATATATCCTGTCAGTTAAGAAAGTTTTACAGATAGATGATGGAGGCTTAGCTTGATTAAACTTTAAAAAAATAATGTCAAACTAAGCTAGGCATGGTGGCATAATTTTAATCCCAACACTGGGGCCTGGGGGGGTGGCAGAGAGGCAGGTGGATCTCTGTGAAATCAAGGCCAGCCTGATCTACATAGTGAGTTCTAGGCCAGTTACAGCTACA
>NW_008359147.1:0-381 GCF_000622305.1 Nannospalax galili | reverse complement strand
ATTGCTCCAATGTGGCATCACAATGTGACAATGTGACTTCATAATGTTCCACTGTGATCACAATATTGAATTGTGACTTCAAAGTCCTCCAATGTGACACAAAAATCCTCCAATGTGAAAACTCTATCACCTCATGTGTCATTATATTGCTCCAATGGGACATCATAATGTTACAATATGTCTTCACAATGTTTCCTTGTCACATCACAATCCTCAAATGTGACATCACAATGATCAATTGTGCCATCACACTGTTAAAATATGAATTCACAATGTTAACTTGTGACTTCACAGTGCTCCAATGTGGCATCACAATGCTTCAATGTGCCCACACTATCACTCCATGTGAAATCAAAATGCTATATGGTGCCATCACAATGT
>NW_008359146.1:0-271 GCF_000622305.1 Nannospalax galili | reverse complement strand
ATACCATAACTAGCTTCCAGAAACACAGGTTTCATTGACCTATCCCCTATGCCCGTGCGGGGATCTCAGGGCGCCAGCTGCTAGCGTGGCGCCAGTCTCCTTGCACCTGGGAAGCGGCGGGTCCCGCGGCTCGTCTGCTCCGCGTTGCTGGCGGGTCCCTGCTTCTCCGGTCTCTGTGGGTCTGTGCGGGTCTCTGCGGGTCTCTGCTACCGGGGCTGGCCTGGTCGAGTTCCGTCAGCTGCCGGGTCACAAGGAGAGGTGCGGGAGGGCT
>NW_008359145.1:0-588 GCF_000622305.1 Nannospalax galili | reverse complement strand
ACAGTCCTTAAGTACTTTTTAATGCAAACTGTATACATTAAAATTTGAACTTAACAGTTTCTAAAATATTAATTTTTAATGTTTAGCTGCAAATTTATACATTATTATTAGTTACTGACCTTCCCTTGTTTCAGTTTATCATCTTCTACCCTCATTCTTAAGAGCTTGTTTGGAGTTTCTGCAGGGGAGCACAGCTACTCCTATACTCTTGACCCAAGAGCAGTTCTCCTCTGCTCTATTGGGAAAGGTCATCCTCTTTTATTTTTCCCATGGTTCCTTTACATATTTTTTAACTTAAAAAACTTTATTAAGAAATTCACACATGCAAGTATTTACTACTTCTAGGAAAGGGGAGTAAGCACGTCAAGGAATTGCCACTAGAACGTAATCTCTCTGAGGGCTAAACATGCTCATGTGAATTCCCAGTGCTTTAGTAGGCACTGAAGAAGTCACCTTCCTTCCTTCCTTCCTTCCTTCCTTCCTTCCTTCCTTCCTCCTCCTTTCCTCCCTCCCTCCCTCCCCCTTTTTTAATGGTTCTTTTGCTGCTCTAACATTCCCCTCTCTGAAGAGGTACCCTTTAAATCTTTG
>NW_008359144.1:0-423 GCF_000622305.1 Nannospalax galili | reverse complement strand
TAGAAACACAAGGATGGTTCAACACACACAATAATAATACTGAATGCAATAATTAATCTAAATTCTTAACTTGATGGATTTAGAATCTCCGTGGAAATACACCCATGAGTGGTCCATGAGAGTATTTCCAGGAAGGTTTAACCGAATAGAGAATAGAGAAGTTTGGAGCTTCAGAGATGCCCTAGACTGATGTAAGCAGAATTTAATGCGTCATCTGGGGGGAATTTGCAAGACTCGAGGTGTAGACAATAGAGATGGTGCCCCCAAAGTTTCAGAGGGTGTAAGAGAGGAAGTGCCAGGCCTAAGCACAGGCTGCACTAAGAGAACACAGCTTCCGTTTTGAGAGCTCAGCCCACGCTTCCGCAAAATAGACAACCTATGATCTGCCCAGATGAGGGTATCCTGCCTGGATGAGGGGATCTA
>NW_008359143.1:0-284 GCF_000622305.1 Nannospalax galili | reverse complement strand
GATCGCATGGACACAGCCTGTGATCCCACAGGAGCTGCCTCCTGGGCCCCATGTCGGATCACAAGGGCGCCCCACAAGCAGCACACTGGCACTACCTCATGGGCGCCGCCTGCAATCGCACTGGCTTCATCTTCTGGGCGCTGCCCTGATGGCCCTGGCGCTGCCTTCTGCTACTGGCTGTGGCCACAAGCTGTGGTCGCTCTTCCACTCATTGCAGCGCTGAGGCAGCTCTTCTGCTGCGCTGCCTCCAATCGTGGCTACTTCTGCCTGGTCCCGGACACCAG
>NW_008359142.1:0-309 GCF_000622305.1 Nannospalax galili | reverse complement strand
GCACCATAGAGCATTGTGGTGGCACATGAAGTGATAGTGTTGGAAAACTTTTAGGTACTGTGATGTCATATTGGAGCATTGTGCGGTCAAAATGGAACAGTGTGAAGTCATATTGTAACATTGTGATGGCATCATGGAGCATTGTGATGTCACATTTGAGGATCGTGATGTGACAAGGGAACATTGTGAAGGCATATTGTAACATTGTGATGAAATATTGGAGCAAGATAATGTTACTTGGGGAGATAATGTTAGCATATTGGAGCATTGTGATGTCATATTAAAGCACTATGAAGTCAAAATTGAAAA
>NW_008359141.1:0-421 GCF_000622305.1 Nannospalax galili | reverse complement strand
AGTTCTAGGGGATCCAACACCCTCTTCTGGCCTCTGTGGGCACTGCATACATGTGGTGCACTTACCTTTATGCAGACAAAACACACCTAAAATAAAAATAAGTAAATTAAAAATTTTTACTTATTTTTTATGTGTATGAGTACACATGTATGTGTGTATGTGTGTTAGCCACCATATGGCTGCAGGGAACTGAACCCAGGTCCTCTGTAAGACCAGCCAGTGTTCTTAACCTCTGAACCATCTCTTCAGCCCCAAATAAAAATTTATTTCAAAGTTTCAAACTGAACTTCCAGAGACTGAAACCACAATGAATGAAAACATAGTGATGGTGAGTTACAGACGGAACGGACAGAAACTGTCCAAAACTGAGCACACAGAGAGAGAAGGAATCTATAAAACAAGAGTACTGGGGCCTGTGGAA
>NW_008359140.1:0-1009 GCF_000622305.1 Nannospalax galili | reverse complement strand
TCTTCTTTTGAGAACTCTGTTCAGCTCCTTAGCCCATCTTTTGATTGGGTTGCTTCCTTTCTTGATACTTTGTTTTGTGAGTTCATTATTTATTCTGGATGTTAAACCTCTGTCAGATGTGTTACTTTTGAAGAATTTCTCCCATTCTGTGGGTTTTCTCTTCACTTCCTTGGTTGCTTCTTTTGATGTACAAAAGCTTTTTAGTTTAATGAGGTCCCATTTGTTGATTCTTGACCTTGTTTCAAGGGCAGTTGATATCCGGTTTAGAAAATCCTTTCCTACACCTATATTTTGTAGGTTATTGTCAATGTTTTCTTCTAACAGTTTCAGAGTTTCAGGGTTCACACTGAGGTCTTTGATCCATTTGGATTTGACTTTTGTGCAGGGTGAAAGATAGGGGTTTAGTTTAATTTTTCTACAGGTGGAGACCCCAGTTTTGCCAGCACCATTTGCTAAACATGCTGGCTTTCCTCCAGTGAATGTTCTTGGCTCCTTTGTCAAATATCAGGTGGCTGAAATCGTATTCACTCATATTTTGGTCTTCAATTTTGTTCCATTGATCTATGGGTCTATTTTTGTGCCAGTACCATGTTGTTTTTATTAGTATAGCTCTGTAATACAGTTTAGTATCTGGTATAGTAATCCCCCCTGCATTGCTCTTAGTGCTCAGGGTTGCTTTAGCTATCCGAGGTCTTTTGTGCTTCCATATGAATCTTAGGATGATTTTCTCCAATTCTGTGAAAAATGTCATGGGGATTTTGATTGGCTTTGCATTGAATCTATAAATGACTTTTGGTAGGATGGTCATTTTCACAATATTAATTCTTCCAATCCATGAGCATGGGAGGTCCTTCCATCTTCTGATGTCTTCCTCAATCTCTTTCTCTAAGGATTTAAAATTTTCTTTGTAGAGGTCTTTAATGTCTTTAGTTAGGTTTATTCTGAGATATTTTATTTAATTAATTTTTTTGCAGCTATTGTGAAGGGGAGTGTTTCCATGTACTCTTTC